>NC_041411.2:37754024-38061524 GCF_900747795.2 Erpetoichthys calabaricus | reverse complement strand
GTGTGATGTTTGGGACTGTGTATTGCCTGTGGGTCACGGGGAAGAGGTGCGCCCACAGGTGAAGAAAAATAAAACCTTTTGTTTATTTTATACGTGCCTCTCTGTCCATCTGTGTCGGGTCTGGCGCCTATATAGTGCCTTTGTTACTATATATATATATATATATATATACAGTATATATAGTATATAGTATATATATCCACAAATACTGTGCCTGCAGTCCTAACAGCACTAACAGAATTTCAAAAGATTTCTGGTATCAGAATTAATTTGAATAAAAGTGTACTCTTTCCAGTGAATTCTCAAGCGTACAATAGTAGATTGGACACCTTCCCTTTTAGATTAGATTAGATTATCATCGCAGATCAGTTTAAATACCTAGGGGTAAACATCACAAGTAAACATAAAGCACTTTATCAACAAAATTTTGCTGTCTGCTTGGAAAAACTTAAGCAAGACTTGCATAGATGGTCAACCCTTCATCTCACTCTAGCTGGAAGAATTAACAATGTCAAGATGATTATCCTTCCTAAGCTTCTTTTTCAGTTTCAAAGCATTCCAATATACATCAATAAATCATTTTTTAAGAAGTTAGATTCAATCATAACCTCATTTATTTGGAATATCCATACATCCAAAGGGTGACCATACAAAGACCTAAGGCAGAAGGTGGCATGGCTCTACCTAACTTTCAATTTTATTACTGGACGGCAAACATACTAGCTATAAAAAAGTGGACATTAACACAAATAGATGAACATATACAGGCTTAGTCCACAATAGAAATAAAATCCTGCAGCACTCCTTTATATTCCTTGCTTTGTACCCCAAAAAGTACAAGTTATCGCCAATAAACTAACAACCTAATTGTGCTTCACTCAATCAGAATATGGAACCAATGTAGGAAGCATTTTAAGATAGAGAAGCTTTTATCTGTGGCACCTCTGCACGAGAACTACCTTTTTCCACCTCTCATACGTACGCAGTTTTTAATGTCTGGAAAACTTTTGGGATTAAATCACTTAGAGATCGTTACATAGACAATGTCTTTGCATCCTATGAACAATTACACTCCAAATTTAATTTTCCAGCAGCACATTTCTTTCACTAACTCCATATTATAAACTTTGTTAAACAGAACCTGCCCAATTTTTCTCACCTCCCACCTACTTCTACTCTGGAAAAAATATTCATCAGTCTCAAGGACTCAGACAGCATTTCTATAATATATAAAACCATTTTACAGTCCCTCCCTTTCAAAGATCTCAGAGTACAGTGGGAAAAGGATCTCTCACTCAACATCTCAGAAAAGGAGTGGAAGGCAGCAATGCACAGAATTCACTTGAGCTCCATATGCGCAAAGCATACAATTATTCAACTCAAAATTATATATCGAGCACATCTGTCTTGTTTAAAATTGTCCAAAATGTTTCCAGGGTCAAGATCCAACCTGCGAACGCTACAATCAAGTTCCAGCCTCACCTGGTCACATATTTTGGGCCTGCACCAAATTAACATTATTCTGGACCAAAATCTTTAAATGCCTTTTAGACAGCCTTGGGGTCACAATCCCTCCTATCCCATTAACAGCTGTGTTTGGTGGACTCCCAGAGGAGCTTAAAGTGGAGAAGGACAAACAAACTGTAATTGTCTTTAATTCACTATTAGCACGGAGACTTATCTTGTGCAAGTGGAAAAATCCTAACTCACCTTTTTTCAGTCAGTGGGTAACCAATATTACTACTTGAAACTGGAAAAAAATAAATACTCACTTAGAGGATTTGTGCAAAACTTTTTTTAAACCTGGCAGAATGTAATTAATTGCAGTTTAGAATAAGCATTTAAACTGAGGAAGCAGATTCTCTTCCCGTTTTTATTCTATTTATTTACTTACTTATTTTTTCTGCTATTAAAGTTTCTCTATGTTGGTCTAGCCCTCTGTCTCATGGGTGGGGGTTAACTTGACTTGAAGCTAGTCTTGTAAAATTTGACTTGCTTGTATGGAATGTTATTTGATTTTAATAAATTCAATAAAATGTTTAAACAAAAAGAAATATTACAAATACAGAGCAGAATTCAACAGTAGGTGATATAACATAATGCAGTTTGGATTTGTTTACAGCCCTGAAGACCTCGGCCATCAAGCTACTTCCCCCGTTCCACAGCTGAGTCATATGTCTCTGGCAGATGTCACTTGGTATGGGATTCTTCACAAAAGTAGTGTTAATGTTGGTGATGGGCCATCTGTTGGAATGACAGAGACACAGCAACAAGTGACAGTGATTGTTGCATGTGTGATGACACTGGACTTTTGACCATTTGAGTTAAATTATATTCTGACCAAAACTTTAGCAATAGTTAGCTTTGATTACAGTGTGCAAAGCAGTAGGGTTCTTTTTTTTTGCCCCTGTATTCTTGTCACTTGTGCTCTACATTTGAAAGTACCAGTCTACCAGTTTTTTGACTCTTGCCTGGCACGCACTACAACTTTCGTTCTTGCATTCACATCTCTCAGTCTTCTAATTACTCACAAAATTCCCTGGAGACTCTGTCGTACAGCCGAGACAAAACCAAGAATTTATGTGCAAACTGAGCTAAAATGTAAGTCAAAGATTGAGGTCAAAGGGGCAGAAAAATGTTTGTAGCTAGAATTCAAATTAACTCTTTCAGGGCTGATGTCGACTTTTGTCAAAAGGAGGAGTTGACGATGGTAATCGACTGTAAACTGTGACAAAACCAACTGTTATGTTTTAGTTGGACTCTCGTTGCTAGAAGGAAAGTTAGATTCATTGGTTTGACCAAGATTTCCTGCGCTCACATGAGTAGCATGGCACAAACAATGGCAAAAATGGCACTGACATCTGGCGACAGATCAAAGCGAATGCGTCAAGCAAAATACTCCGTGGACAACGTTTTGCCTATTATCTCTTAACTGGGCTATGGCTTGTCAGACTCAGATTTTGATATAAGTGATTGAAAACGAATGTGAGGTTCCAGCTTCAGCAGATTGGTCCCTAGCTAATTGTTGTACTGACAATGTTCGACAGGGAGGGCAATATTCAGCCCTCAAAGAGTTAAGAAAGAAAGAAAGTAATGGCAGACTTTTTAGATTGTATCCACAAACTTGGAGAAACAAGGAATTGTCCGATGATGACCTTTATATCTATAATCCCGAGATGTCACACATCGCCTATCAACATAGACTACAAAGAACATAAAGAAAATGGTGCAGTAGAAGAAAGTGATTAGTGAAAACACTTCAAATCCAAATATAGATGTATCAGGTATAATCCTCGACCTCTAAAAACCGATACATTGGTTATTTCGAGACTATAAAAAATTAAAAACAAAAGTCATGTCATGTCAGCCTTAGTTTGGCTTTTTACCGTCCACCCAAGCTGTGCTGTACGTTGTACCTTTCGTTTTGCACCCTACATCCAGGGGCTTCCTAGCTACACTCACAATTGTTTTTACCTTTCTGTAAGCACTGGCTAGTTTAGTGACTCATTCAGGGACATGCAGTGAGTTAGTGGTGGACTTTGGACTGGCAGTTGTGTGATTTAAAGCTAGCAGAACAAAATATTTGCATTGGCATGTTCGCACTAGAAGAGCGATTATTATCTTGGTTATGTATTTAAATAAATATTTGTGGCTTTATCCATACATCGATTCATCTGTTTTTTACCATACTATATCTATTTATACATTATATCCACATACTTTCAGGTACACTTGGGTTTTGTGAAGAAATGTATCTGAAATTCTGTGACTTTAAGAAAACCTAAAAATGATTTTCAAAAACAGGAAGTGTTCACTATAGCCATAAGCTGATCATAGTTCCAATTTGAACAATTCTGTAGAGTGAATCTTGTCACTAATTATCCCTGATTGGGGAAAAATTATCTCATTAGAGGTGCAATTTCCTTTGTAGCTTTGAAAGATTAACTCTGCCCTTCCTTTCATATTTTCATAATATCTCTCGAGGATATAAGTTAAAAGCATCAATTATCCCTTGTGTTATAGACTTTGAGGCGTCCTACATTGCAGAACACTTCATTAACAAGAATATTTCCTATCAAATTAGCCTATTAAATGACTGTAATGGAAGGCAAATTTGCACATTTTAAACAAAAAATGAAAGATATCTCAACACAAAATTGATTTTGTTTCTTAAAAAGTAAATACACTTGATAAAAAATAATTGTTTTTTGTAATTGTAATACATTCATGCTAAGAAAAGGTAAAAAGGATGTTATCCTGTAAGATTTGAGCATTTCAGTGGCTCTGACTTATTCCAGTTGTCACCTACACGTGCTTGGGAGACATCGTCAGGGCTCGTCGACCTGCAATTCCACCCTAAGCTGGGGGTGGGCACTGTTTTCTAACATTTCTCCTCTCAACCCCTCTTTAGATCTGTAGATTCACGGCTCAACAAAGCATGATGTCACTTCCACTTTTGGGGCATCTGTAGCATCACTTCAAAATAAGCTAAAAAAATCGACAAGCTAATTTACAAGAAAGGCTCGGTTGTGGGACGCACTGGAGATGGTAGAGGAGGAGACAATGAAGACAAAACTAAGAGCCATTATGAGCAATGGTACACTTCTCTCGCTGACACACCAACACTTTCAGTCAACAAATTATTCAGCAGAAGTGTGTCAAGAAACACTAGTGGGGCTGCTTCATACCAACGACAATACTCCTTTATAATGCCTCACTAGGAATGTGACTGCCAAGTCAGACATTTTCTTTCTTTTTGGTCATTCTAATGTGCATTTAAGAGGGGTTTGTTTGTTTGTTGCTTGTCTCCATCCATCCATCCATCCATCCATTTTCTAAACCCATTTTATCTTGAGCTGTGTCTCGGGGAAGCTTGAGCACATTACACATCACCACCCAGGCAGGCTTCCCTCTAGCGTCCCAGAAAAGTTGGTGTCTTGTGTATGCTCTCTGTCCCAATCCTTCCATCTAGTTGGGTCTCTATATCTATTATATTATATAATAGATAGAATATCTATTTAGTGCCTTTTACATCTATCTATCTATCTATCTATCTATCTATCTATCTATCTATCTATCTATCTATCTATCTATCTATCTATCTATCTATCTATCTATCTATCTATTGTAAACCACAATGGGGTGCTCCAGCTGCCCCAACCCAACACAGACAGGTAGAGACAGAAGTTCCAACACAGCACATGTTTTATTTACAAGTCGGGAAGTGCTTCTCCCTCACTCCCTACAGCAGTACGGTACAAAGCACTAAGCACACCATTACTGAGTTCCTTCACTTTCTCTCCTTTCTGCCTCCACTCCTCTGCCTCCACTCCACTGGCAAGCTTCATCCCTCTTCCTCCCGACTCTGGGTCCCTGAATGCAGTGAGGCAGCTCCTTTAATGTTGCACCTGGGAGTGCTTCTCATGGCTCATCAGGGTTAGCAGGAATTACACCCAGGTGTGAGGGAAACCCAGTATAGCAGGGCTCTGTCGTCTCTGCAGCTCCCCCTTAGCAACCCCTATAGAACCCAACAGGGCTGTATCAAACTCCAACTCCCAGTGTGCCCTGTGGGAATCAATGGTTCCACAGCCACCCAGGGGGGCTTCCCTCTAGTGTCCTGAAGAAGGTGGTGTCTTGAGGATGTTCTATCTCCTAGTCCTTCCATCTAGCTGGCGTCACTATATCTATTATATTATATCTATATATATAAAATTCTTTTCACGTTTGAAACGGAAATTACGTATGACCACGCCATATGTAAATCACGTATGAAACAGAAATTACGTATGACCACGCGATATGGAAATCATGTATGAAACAGAAATTACGTATGACCATGCGATGTGGAAATTACATTGGCAGTACTTGATAGTAGAAGAGATGAGGAAAACAGCTTTGTGTCTTTCTACTTTTTAACTGCGGCGAGCTGTAAACAATGTGCGTGAGAACAAAGTGGACGCTGGGAGGCGCTGAATGTTGGGCTGCTCCGCGAGGTCGAGAGCTTCGCAGTTTCGGGCAGCGTCATCTCTTCTCGCACTGTTTGTGACACTTCAAGTGCCCCGTCGGCTCCTGGGAGAGTGGAAATCTTTGCGAATGGGTGTAATCGGCACCATCAAAGCAGGACTCTGTTTGTAAATTGCCCTGCACTACTACTTACTGTCCCTTAAGGTGAGTTCGGGTCACTAAAACCCCGCAACATTCAAGGTTCCTTTTGTGATGAATTATTTTAAGAAGTAAATCACAGGCACGTAGTGTAAGGTTGTCAGGCAGAAATTTGGATGATCACATAGAAAATGTAATTTCTATACCACAGCGGTCGTGTAGCGCCTTTCACAAGGGATCTACTACCGAGAGATAATCCAAATACATTTTAGCTGCCATTAGTACTACTTACCTGTTGTGTTATAGCGCCTTAAAAATGTAGTTTACCCCAAACCACTCCAGTTGTGCTCAATATATCTTTACTTCTTAAATGTTAATGTTTTACTGTTTAATAACTTATAGACTACATTTTATTTTTTTCTCTTGCACTCAGTGAGTGAAGCCACTGGGTGATCAACTATTAATAGATATAATATCTCTTATATAGTGCCTTTTACATCTATCTATCTATCTATCTATCTATCTATCTATCTATCTATCTATCTATCTATCTATCTATCTATCTATCTATCTATCTATCTATCTATCTATCTATCTATCTATCTATCCCACTGTGTTGTTTGTTTAGCAATGTAAATGTAATAAATCAGAGGCTTGTCAGTAGACTTGCACAAGAAGGCCAACAATAAACTAAGAGTTAGTTTCTTCTTACATATGTTGAATCAGAGTTCCCATTGCTAGGAAGTCTTTCAAAAGAAAATGCAGTGGGTTTAGGTTCTGATGAAACTGCCACAAGTCACGAAACCTGAGTGCAGTGTAGTATTGTGCCAACACTGATGCCCAACACTGATTCTCAGAAGACAACCCTAATTACAACACTTGCTATATTTAGTCACACAGTTCAGTTATTAACTCACTATCTCAAGTTTAAAACACATTCAAGGACTAAAGTACCACTCAAAGGATAAATAATGTTTTATCAATGAAAAAAATCATCAATCAATAAAAACAAATAATAAATGGGCAGTACAAGTCTTTGGATCTCCAGATACTGTAGGTGTGCTTTGAGTCTGGAGTTTGAATGTTCAGTAAGTCCACCTTCTTTGGATTCTTGACCTTTCAAGAATCCCTGAATTCCTCCTCTTCCACCCAGGAATCTGCATCTGAAGCATCTGCCTGAAAATGTGAGGCCTTCTACCGAAGATTCCCTATGTATCTATCAATACTTGCCAGAGCCCACCATCTCAGCTTTTTTGAGTGAACTTTTTCATTGCATTTTTCATGTTGTGTGCCGTATCAATGAAATGAATAACTGAAGAAATGATAAAATATGTACATAAAGACGTAGGCAACAAAAACACATTTTGTGCCATGTTTAATCATACAGTATATGCTCATTGTACTTTAATTTATTTATTTATTTTTACATTTCACAAAACTTATTTGCATGCTTATTTATTTTTGTCTGAAGTATCCCACCATATACCAGTAGTGGTGCACACTTTACTGTAGTCATACATACACAGTATGTTATACAGTAGGTCTAGAAAAGCTTGTATAAAAGCATGTGTTAGGATTTTGGGAGGAACCTCAAGTCCTCAGATTAAATGTGTGGTAACACAGAAAGTATCCCAAATCTGAATTAACCCTAATACACCGTTGTCTCAATTTCAGAGTTGTAGGGAGCCGGAGCCTCTGCCAGCAGCTTCATAATGAGCCCTCAATGAAATGCCACTCTTTCATATCAAGTTACTTTACAATGTAAAACTAAATATTTAGGATGAGGGCAGTAACCAAGGAACATCAAGAACACACAAACACAACAAGACCACAAACCCCAAGTAAAAATCAACCGAAGACTGAGACTTTATATTTTTTAACAATTTGAACTTATGTGGATCTGTAAATTCAATACATTAAAAAGAAAAACACTGCTGTTCCCATTTAAGGTTGTTTCCTGCTTTGTAGACAATATTGTTGAGATGGACCCCTGCCGCTGAGAGCCTGAAGTGGACAAAAGCAGGAACAGAAAATTGATAGGATTGTTGTATGCGTTGGAGGTCGCGGTATGTAATAACCCACCAGAACGAGAGGGGGCACTCCCACTCAAGCTGTCATCTCCTTCTTTTCCCACAGAAGCCACCCATTAAAGGCATTTACGCTCCCTGTTCCAGTCCAGCTGTCTAAAAATCCAGGGCGTCCCGGAAGGAGGTGGCATAACTGACCAGAGCAACCAACCTGCTGGATGGAGCTCTCCTAGAGTGACTGAAACGTCTATTATTTTTATGAGTCCCTGCTTACAGGACACATGCTTTTGACTGTTAATTTTGTTTATTTCATTTTAATTTTGCTACCTCTGAACAATAAATGAGACAACACGGTTGGTGCCCCAAAATTTCCTCAGTGCATCTAGATCTGTCATTCCTGCACTGGGGCATAGTGGTATATTTTGACCTTATTTCACTAAATAATAGAGAAATTCGAGAAATGGGGTGCAAAAGATTCATAGCAAAGCACAGCATAAAGACCAAAGTCAAAGCAACCTCAGTTTTTAATGATGAAGCAACCAAGCATATGCAGAGTCGGACACTGAGCACATCACTCTGCCCTCTGTTTGTAAGAATATTCTGAGTAGCTGAGTGCAAGGGAACAACTTCAAGATATCGGGTGGTGCAATCTAATAGGACCATAATGTATTTATGACCTCTGGCCGAGGGTTCTAGGGGTCCCACCAGGTCAATCCCAATTCGTTGAAGATGATGTGTCGCGCTGCAATGGCTCGGCCATTTCCACATCACTGTCAGAGGCCAAAGTCTGACCCTCCTCCAGCTGTGAACACGGCGTGGAGGTAGCTGAGGATGCGGTGTCACCATCCATGACAAGACCTAGTGTGTTTGGAGGATCAGCGAGTGTTATACCGTGGTTTTTGTCAGCCCAATCTCTATCTAAGATCACAGGGAAGGGTGGATTCTCGAGGATCACCACCACCATTTTTGTTAAAACTCCATTTTTGGCAGATGTAGCAGGCGGCAGACTCGTGCGATCGGACATCCCCGTGAACGCAGGTTAGACAGGTCTTAAATTTAAGCAAAAACTAGATGCTTTCCCCGTATGTGAAAAGGCCAGAGGGTTAGTAAAAGCACACTTATCCCCCCCCCCCCCCCCCCCCCGCATCTCTCTTCAGACCCCCACGTCTCCTCGTGGAGCTCACCACTGTGCACCAGGTTTTTCCGGAGTTAGCTCCGCAATATGAGACTGGGACTTCGAGGCAGGGACGCAAATTCGTCAGGGTCCACATGGGTTCTGTTCTGGATCCCCCAAGCAGTTTTCCGCTCTCAGATGATCTATGATCCTGATTAAAGAGATCATATTTTTGCATGTCTGTCTCCAGGCTAGCTGGGCAATCTCCATAGGGAGTGTGTTTATGAGCAAGGCACAGGCTACCTGCTCTACTACCTGTCGGGCATTCCTTTGATTTGGCCTCAGCTAATTCCCGACTTTCACCCAAAGCTTGTATGCCTGCTCTTTGGTGGTCTAATTTGGGTGGAATTCCCAGTCCAATACATTTTTTGTCTGCCAGCCTGAGGCACTCCCACCTTTATCAAAGGTTTTTACCTTTGTGGGACATTGTGGAGTGGTCCCCTTACTCAGAAGCTCAGAACTAGTCCCCAATGTGTTCCCTTCTGAACCTGGCTCTCTTCTGTAGGTCCCTTGTCCACTAGACCAAGTTCCTATTCACAGGTTTCTGGGTCGGAACCCACTCCTGCTTACCCCTATACACACCGACCAGCCCTCGCTCAGCGATGCAGGAATGGTACTCTCCTACCTGACGCTTATTGGCTTTGTGATTTTGAAGGTTTGTTAAAGCTTTTTTCTGGTCTTGCAGGTTCCATAAGAAGGCTATAATCCTGCCGGCTATGCCACTGTGAAATGAATAGCCTTGACACACACACACAAAAAGGTTTGGGGCAGCCACCCCTATATTGTCCCTGGCTGCAAAAGGGTTTTTGTACAACACTCATGAGCATTGTTTCAAGTTTTCCACTGAACTGACTAGTGGAGGAAAGATGGCGGCTTTATAAGCTGAAAGGTGAAAGTGATATCATCTGGCCGGAACCGGAAGTGACTTCAGTCTGGAGGTGGGAACCGGAAGTGACTTCAGTCTAGGGCCTGGAACCGGAAGTGTCATTGAATCAGACAGGCTTTCCCATTTTTGGCCTGCAAAGATAGCAGAGGTAGGTTTTGTGCACCCCGCCACCCCCTGGCCTGGCGGGTAAATACCTCCACTTGGTCCACTCTGCTCACTCCTAGTCGCACGTGTGTGACATCACGTATAAGTTGGGTCTTGAAACCCAAAAAATCGATCATAAAATCAGACCCCAACTTATACGCCCGTTCAAAAATCTGACACTTAATTTTTATTTTTTTTACATCTTCTTGCCTCCTCCAATCTCACATCAGATTCTCAGATGCATCGAATTTTGTTGCAGCAGCACAGTTACCAATTTCTTTCGCTTCTTCAATGATGTTTAATTTAGAACCAACTTCATATTTTCTTCTGATCAAACACTCCATCGTAGATAAGGGATGCTCTTACGATAAAGGTGTATGAGGGTGTGAGATGCAAACGTCGCTTCGGAATAGTTTGGGTATTACCGTGTGGTCACATAGACACAATAGAGAGAGAGAGGTTAGGGGCACACGCTGATACAGCGCATTGCTGCACCCACATAAAAAAAGGCTGTGTGCTCCGTGGTGACTCTCTCAGGTGGGCATTAGCATTTCATAATCTCTTGGACCAATAGCGTGAGTTTTCCGCATTCGACTTATACGACCGACATTATAAAATACCAGAAATTATACGGTAAAATCCACGGGAGAACTTATCCGTGAGTATATACGGTACTTCATTTTAACCTTAGCAACTACTTTGGTGACTCCTCTAAGATGAGGCAAAAGCCTCACATACTCAGACTTATAGCAACATTTAGATAACCCTTCAGTTCCATTCAATTCTTGTCCTTATGTTTAATAATTCGTTGTTATAACTTCATGGAAGAATATACTTGTATTAAATTGTAAAAATGATCAGGTATTGATACAAAATATTGTTTAAATATTCCATACATACTGTATGCAATGAAATAAGAGTCAAAATAAATTTAAGAATCACTGCTTTTTTTTTTTTGATTTGCATTTTCCACACAGTCCCAACTTTTTTGTAATTTGGGGTTGTAGACCAGGGGTCTCCAACGTCGATCCTAGTGGGTTGCAGTAGCTACAGGTTTTCGTTGTAACCATTTTCTTAATCAGTGACCATTGTTCATGGCTAATTAACTTAATTTGCATCCATCTTAACTGGCTTGCTTCTTAAGGCTCAGACCCCTTGTTTCGTTTTTCTCATACCCTCCTCAGCGTTACATTTACACCCAGAAAAATGAGCCAAAAATGTTTAATTTTTTTTCAACAAAATAATATTATTTTTAACAGAAACATGTACAGTAAATATGAAGACATCAGCATAAATACAGTAGGAGAAATATGTCTTGTGTCCATTGCTGTACTGATGCAGATTTAGTACATTTGCTTTGTGTGACACGTTTTGAAACAGTCATCAACACACAACTTGACGTTGTAGAAGTGTGTAGGGCAGTAGAAGTGTTTCTTTGCATGCTTTTAATATTTTTTCTGCTGCTTGCACATGATATGGTACAATGTCAGTGTCTGATCTCATTGTGTTATTGTAGGCTGACACAGTGTAAGGCTTTGCAACTTCCACATTTCCCCTGATTTGAATATCGAACAGCATTTTGAACAGTGTTTACAGGGCTAAAAGTCTTTCTTGTTCTTGCACTTGATCACAACCATTTTGCCTTTTAGGCATGCAGCTACTATTTTTCCATGGTGAAGCTTTACGCAAAGTGAAATCACTGGGCATTTCACAGCAGTTCAGGTGTTCAGAGCCGCATGCATCAGTTTCACTTTCAGAGTCAATGTCTGATGACCAATTCACGTTGTCATCACTATCACTCGATTTGAGCAATGGATCCATTTTAATTGGTTCTAAAACTGGATTAACGGCTTTTCATTTGCCGTTGTGTTTATAGTAGGAGGCTCCACCCCTCACATAAATATTGATGAGTCGCCACAGAGTTACCATAAAGTGACACAACACATTGTGATTTTTGGCAGCATTATGTTTGTTCATCCGCTAGATGGCAGCAGAGTACTGTCCAGGATGTTATTCAGGCTTAACACTGTAAAGCGGATCATTACACATACATGGGTTTTACATAGAATATCGAGCCCGAGTCACACTCTCAGTTAACGCCAAGGAGGTAAATTGAGCTACAAAATGAGCCAACACATGACCAGCTAACCTGTATCCATCATACAATATCTGCTCAGGCCCACAAAACATTGCTATGGTACTCTTAGAAAAAAGAAAATCAACAGTTTTGAAAATGTCCGGCGTGGTGAAATGAGGGCAGCAACTGGCTGTGGAATTAAATCACAGGTTTAATTAACAACAAGAATCGGCTTCCAATTAAGAAACTGGTTGGAGTGAAATTGGTTGGAGTCTGAGGCGGTCACATCCCATATTTGTTTGGCGTCCTTTTCAGTGAAAAAAGAAGCAACTCAGAGAACTAAGTCTTAAAAAAGGCAATTAAAACGAAGGGAAAAGAAGTGAATTGACAGCAAAATGTTGGCGCTGATTAAGAGAGTGGCAGAACCACTGCAGCCCTCTAGGATTGGAGCTGGACACCCCATATAATCCAGCTAAGGGTCTGGTCTGCCCAGCATAACAATTTCTCTTTTTTAATATTCATGGTGTTTATTTGTCATTTTTCTTTCATATGAGGATGGCTTCACACTTTGGTGAACTGACAAAAACGCATTTTCTTTTTTTTTTGCTTTGTTTTGCTTCTGGCTTTTTTGTAATCCACTTCTTTCACAATGGCTCAGTATACTTAACTTGGAAAAACCAGACTGAGAAGGAGCAGCCTCTAATCAAATACAGTCTCTTGTCCTTGTCTTTGTTAATTATCATTTATCCTCACAAAGTGGTTAAAGAGAACAAGACGCGATCCGTCTGTCCTGTCGGTGTCGATATTTTTAATTCTCCATTATCCCCAGATTATGCACATTGAAGACGCAGTGATAATCTGCTGTGATCTCAGGCCCACGTCCGTCCTTCCTGCGGCCCCGTGACTCTGACAGTATCTGACGGCTGCTTGCCTGTTGCAGTGATCACACATGTGAGTGTAAGTGTCAGAAAGGCTTGAACTATTAGCATACAGGGCTGTGAAAATATCACTGAGTAATTAGGCAATAAACATAAAAAAAACATGTGAAAGTCAGGAAGACAGAAAGTCACAAGGGGGATGGATTGCCATGTTGTTTGAAACCTTTAAAAAAATTAATATAACTTATAAATGTAAATCTGGCCCAACAAAAGGTGATTAACACTCAGTCACTGTCTCAAAATGAGAACTTGCACAGTCATACGGGCTGCGACTTCTGCATTTTTGGACATCTTCTTGATTTTCAAACCATGTGAACTTTCGACACCCGTGAAAGAGTGTTGTAAAGGGGAAGATAAAAGGGAATGTTTTATTTTTTTGTGGTGAATTCAAAGCAGCCTTTAGACTTGAGAAGCTCTGCTCTAAAGTTACAGAATTAAAAGCATACAATAATAAATGAAGTTCAGATTGAAAGAGGGGTTGATTTTTCTTTTCTTCTTAAAGTGGCTTTTGAATTAATGTTCAGGAACATAAAGACTCGCCTCCAAATTTAAAGGGTGTCATGGTGGTCCGGTGAAAGCAGCTGACAGCAGTTTGACCCCATTACTTTTTGTCTTGGTTGTGGTTAGGTTAGGAGGACTTTATTGTCCCAAAGGGAAATGTGTTTGCAGCAGAAACAGGAAAATAATCCAAGAAACAAGAACTGATATCCATTGTTATAAAAAGAAAACCCACTTACCTGTTGGATTCCTCCAGTTAAGAATATTGAATGCCGACATCGTGGTTTAACTTGTTAGAATTCATCAGGGATGCTACAGAGACTAGAACGCAAAATCCATATAGCATTGGGAATTAAAGAGTTTTTTAGATGAAACTATTATTAATAATCAGAACAAGGCAACCTGAGACAATCATTAAATAGCATGCACCTCTGTGGACACAAGTAAAGATCTGATCAGTGAAAAGATGATAATGGAGCTGCAGGGTGAACGTAGCCTTATTTTGTTTTTTGAAAATCAAACATAAACTTGTACGTGCCATGCTGCAGTCAGGCTTTCGGTGCTATTGCAATCAACAACATGGCAGCATTAATGAAAAGGAATAACAATTTGAAACAACAAAAAAGACAATAATAAAAATGCAACAGGACAATAATAAATCCACAAATTAAATTGAAGAAATCAAGGCACATTTCAACTGGATCAAAGTGATAATCACAAAAATAACTGCAAACTATAAACAAAACGTAAGGGATCTAGTTAAGAGGATCAATGAACAGGAGAGAATACAAGCGGAGTGGAGTACCCATTTATAAGGAGAACTATTTAGGATTGTGGAAAGTCTAAAGGAATAAAGATAATGTCACACACAATGAAAATTTGGGAAAGGGGTATAGAGAGAAGGCTTAGAGAAGAGACCAAAACAGGGCAGAAACAGTTGGGTTTAATGGCAGAAAAGACCCAAACATGGCAACAAGATGACCATCAGCCAATAGAAGGGGTAAAGTCAGAGTGGCGGCACACCTGGGACACCACGTGTGTTACCATTGAGTCCTCTGGGGGTGTTTTGGGCTTATCAAAGAAACACCAGGGAAGGAAGGTGCCCACTTGATGACCCCAGTGAAGCATTTACTCCATCCACCCCACTCAAATAATGCTTGCCAATTACAATACGGGACTGTAACGCCATGTCCTTTGAGCTTAAAAGTATATACTGTGAAAAATCAAGGTTTGGGGCAGCCACCCATATATTATCCTTGGCTGCAATGGGTTAATTTTTTACAAGAAATGTCTTGTTTGGAGTCCAGATGCGAACGGATGAGGGTTTGTAAAGATGGCGGTTTTAAGTAGTGTGGTGGTCGGCTGGGTTTTGTGCCGACACCTGGACGGACAGGGAGAGGGACTGTGCCTCCCCAGGACCATGAGAGGGCAGCCGCCCTACAAGGTTTGAGGGGCCACGGGGTCTGAGCATGGAAGCTCAACCTTGTAAGGGCCAGTGGCCACCCAGATGATGATGGAGCCTTGGACGATAGCACTTCCGCCACACCTGGAGGTGTTGGCAGAAGGAATACCGAGGACACCCGGAGTGCTTCTGGGTGCTCATGCGGCACTTCCGCCAAACCAGGAAATGCTGCAGGAAGTCCATCAGAAAGCACCTGTAGTACGTCTGGGTGGATATAAAAGGGGCCGCCTCCCTCCAGTCGGGAGCTGCAGTTGGGAGGAAGAAGACAGAGCTCGGCGGAAAAGAGTGGAGACGGTGAAGGACCTTTGGATGGACTTTAAAGAGGGTGATTAGTGCAGGGGCACTGTGTGCTATGAACTTTAATATGAATAAATATGTGCCTTTTGTAGACGTCCCGGTGTCTGTCTGTCTGTGTCCGGGGCTGGCTTCCATAGTAGTCAGACCAGAAGTGACGTAGGGGAACCAGAAGCAACATTCTTCTGATGTCAGTCAAAGTGCCGGAATCGGCAGTGATGTCATCTTAAGCACCGGAACCAGAAGTGACATCATCAATGTTGAGTCAGACAGGTTTTACCGTGGCTGGTCCATAGTAATAACAGGAGAAAATTTAGTTCACTCTGCCACCCCATGGCCTGGCGTGGAATTACCTTCACTTGGTCCACACAACGTCCTCCTACTCGCACATGCGTGACAACATGTAAAAGTATATATGTTGTGTACAAGTATATAAATGTAACTGCTGCCAAAAAAATTGAAAAAGTAAACAAATTCATAGATGAAGACACGCAGACTGTTTCTCTGTTTTAAGATTGACAAGATTCCCAGATTCACCAATGCTTTTCAATGGAAGATTTATAACATTTCAAAACTTTGTACTGCGTGATCTGTTTGAGATTTCACAACAATAACTGAACTCATCTGACAAATTTCTTTGAACAGCAAGTGTACCATATTTCAAAGAAATTTGTTCCTGGGGGATTGAGTTGTTTCATGCAGACAGACAGAGAAAAAGACATGGCTATTGCAATAGGTGCTTCTCACATTATATGCGAATGCATATACAGTATATGTTCTTATATAGTTTCTTGTTTGCATCATAGAGTTTTCACTTGCATTTGTGAATGCAGCAATGAACTGTGTTCACAGACAGTTGTTTTTGGGAAGTGTTCCTGAGCCCATGCAGTGACTTCCACAAAAGAATTGTGTCTGTTTATAATGCAGTGCCGCCTGAGGGCCAAAAGGTCATGGCCATCCAGTACTGGTTTGTGGCATTCTCCCTTGCATACAGAGATTTCTCTGGATTCTCTGAATCTGATAGATAGATAGATAGATAGATAGATAGATAGATAGATAGATAGATAGATAGATAGATAGATAGATAGATAGATAGATAGATAGATAGATAGATAGATAGATAGATAGATAGATAGATAGATACTTTATTAATCCCAAGGGGAAATTCACATACTCCAGCAGCAGCATACTGATAAAAAACAATAAATTAAAGAGTGATAAAAATGCAGGTATAACAGACAATAACTTTGTATAATGTTAATGTTTACCCCCCCCACCCCACCCCCACCCCCACCCCCGGGTGGAATTGAAGAGTCACATAGTGTGGGGGAAGAACGATCTCCTCAGTCTGTCAGTGGAGCAGGGCAGTGACAGCAGTCTCTCGCTTTTTAATGATGTTATGTACCATAGATGTTGAAATCCACAAATCCTTTGCAATTTTATGTTGAAGAACATTATTGTTAAACTAGAGAGTAACAGCGCACTGCACGATAACGTGCAGTGAATACACTTGACTTGACCATACTCCGTTAACCCTTGACCTTCATTGACCATATATGTTGTCACAGATGGCTGGGGTTCTTACCCAGCTGGGACGCCTGGAAGTACCGGAAGGTGGCATAAATATCTTCCGGGCCACGAGGAGGCAACCGCCCTGGGTAAGGAGAGGACCATGGGAAAGGAACAAAGAGGTTCCAACCCAGTGGGACCCGTGGCCACAGCCAGGGGGTGCCTCAAGCCTCATGGAACCCGGGAAACGTTTATCTTCCACCACACCCGGGAAGATGGAGGAAGAGCCTTCCACGGACGCCCGGAGTGCTTCCAGTGCAAAGGGCAGCACTTCCGCCACACCAGGAAGTGCTGCCGGAAGAACATCGTAAGACACCTGGAGCACATCCAGGGAGAAATAAAAGGGGCTGCCTCACTACAGTCTGGGAGCTGGAGTCGGGACTGGGAGCAGGACAAAGCTCCCGTGAGGAGAGGAAAGGCGGCCACAGACATTGAAAGAAGCCCGGAATAGGGGTGATTTAGTGCTGGGAGCACTGTGTGCTGTGTGGGACTGTGTAATTGTGCTTAATAAATGTGTGCATTTTATAAAGATGTGGTTTCCGACTGGTGGTGTTCGGGCAAGTCTCACAATGTGTACAATGATTTAAGATATGAAGAGGTAGGGGAAGTGACGGCGAAGGTGGTAGGGATGAGAATGGTGCCCATACGCATGCGCCGCACGGCCACCCTGCTGGCCGCTGCCAAGAGTTGATTCTGCAATAAAATAAAATAAAAATAAAAAGAGTAATAATGCCAAAACTCTTCGCTTTTAATATAAAGCTACAGTGAAGAGTTCCAGTGTACTATATGTGTACCAAATTTTAGGCTACAGGTTATTTGATTTTTGACCTTAACCTCCCTTCGTTGACCTCTGACCTTGGTTGTCAATCATCACCCCGAAAGCGGATAGTAGAGTTCACATAGTATATGTATACCAAATTTCATGTCAATAGGTTTGCGAGCTACAGGTGATTTAAAATCCTGGACAGACAAATGGACAGCCATGGTAGCGTATTATATAAGAAGATTACTGCACTATATGGTACAGTCTTTCACAGAGTGGTGAACCCTCCCCATTCTTCACTTCGGAGAGACTCCGCCTCTCTGGGATGCTCTTTTTATCCACAATCACATTTCTGACCTGTTGCCAACTGGCCTAATTAGTTATGAGATGTTACTCAGTTTTCCTAGTCTTTTGTTGTCGCTGTCCCAACTTTTTCGAAATGTGTTAGTGGCCTCAAATTCAAAGTGAGCGTGTATTTTTCATAAAAAATGAAATTTGTCAGTTTCATCATTTGAAGTGTTGTCTTTGTTCTATTTTTAATTAAATATGGTTTCAATGATTTGCAAATCATTGCCTTATGTTTTAGTTTACATTTTACACAGCATCAACCACTTTTTCTGAAACGTGGTTGTACTCGAGGTAATCTGAAGGAAACTATGAGGTGTTATATAGCGTAGTACCATTACAGAATGCTGTAATAGTATAATGGACCTGTGCCAATAGAGATTGCTCTTATTTTATTTTTGAGACTATGGATTTCAGTCTAATTTTTTGCATGTTGGTTTTCATCATAGAAAATTAGAACAATTGTGATGAGAACAAACCATTCAGCCCAACAACCTAACTAAAACTGTTCACAGAGATTCTCCAAAATAACCCAAGAAACTCGAGATCTGAAGGTCCCTAATATCCTACTATCTACCATACTAGTTAGTTCCTTGAATGTAGAAGCTGAATAAATGTCTCTTGAAGGTTGTCGTGTGCGTAGGGGACAACTTAAAGACTCTAGTGATGGTGATTCTCTGCTGCTCCAGGGGTTGGCGCTGTGTGCTAATGCTTTTCCTCTTCCTCCCTCTGCAGACCATAAGATTGATGGCTATACCACACTTACAGTGTCTGTCCACCCGGACCATTCTCTTTGTGCCAGAAGGACTTAAAACCAGAAGATCAGCCATCTTGAGTCAGTTCTGTTATGAACTTGTGTCTGTGAAGACGTTTCCACAATTGTTTCTGGTTTTCTTTGGCTTACAATCATTCATTCATTATATCATTCAAATCTTTATCATGTTCTTGTCTTTCTCTTACAGTAACTTTCTTTCAAGTCGAGTAATGCTCCAATCATAATGTCATTATTTACTCACCATTCCTCTTCCCATCTATTTTCCACTGCAAATATTGTCCTGGCAAATTCCAATACAGAAAATACAATGCCTATAAAAGGCACCTGAAGTAAAGCTTTCTTATTTTATTTTTATATAACTTTGAAACACAGTGGACTTCATTTGGCTTTTTGGACATTGATCAACAGGAAAACACTCGTTAATGTTAAAGCAAAAACAGATCTCTAAAAAGTGATGTAAATAAGTTACGAATATAAAACACGAAATAATCAATCACTTATGTTTTCACCCTTATTGAAGTCAGTATTTAGCTAAAGTAAAATTGGCAGCCATGACAGCGTTGAGTTGTTGTGCACAGGTCTCTCTCTATCAGCTTTGCACCTCTGGATTCTGCAATTTTTTCCCTATTTTTCATTTCAGAACTGCTCAAGCTCTGTTAGGTTGCATGTTGATCCAGGAGTGAACAGCTTTTATCAAGTTCAGCCACAAATTCTCAGTTGGATTACAATCTGGACTCTGACTCCAGGACATTAACATTGTTGTGCTGAAGCCATTCCTGTGGAGCTTTGTCTTCATGCTTTGTGTGGCTGTCTGACTGGATCTGTTCTTCTAAGGCACAGGTTTTCACAGACTGCATCAGGATTTCTACATATATTTCTGCATTCATTTTAACATCACACACCTTCCCGGGCCTGCTGCAGAGAAGCATCCCATCAAAATACTGCCACCATCATGCTTCATGGCTTGAGTGGTGAGTTTTTGATCATGTGCAGTGTTTACAATTGCTGTCTAATCTGATGGCCAAAATGCTCAACTTTGGTCTCATCAGACTATAGAACCTCCTTCCAACTGCCTTCAGAGTCTTACACATGTCTTCAGCCAAGATGTCATGAGCATTTTTAAAAAGTGACTTTGTCTTTGCCACTGTCCCATAAAGCTGTGGCTGGTGATGCACCTGGGCAGTAGTCGTTGTCAGCACAGTCTCTCCATTTTCATCCACTGCAGTTTGTAACGTCTTCAGAGTTATCACAGGTCTCTAGGTGGCCTCCCTCTCATATCTTTGTCTAGAATGGTCACTTCATTTTTGTGGATTGCCTGCTTTAGGCAGATTTACAGCTGTACCAAACTCTTTCCAGTTCTTAATGGATGATTTAACCGGACTCCAATGGATATTCAGTGACTTGGAGATTTCTTTGTCTCCATCCCCTGCCTTGTGCTATTCAATCCCATTTTAACAGAGTCGCTTAGAGTGTTCTTTTGATTCATTGTACAGGGCGGTGCAGGGAAATGGGAAATTTCCAATCGACATTCAATGCAGGAATAAACACATTAGAAAATACATTTAATGATGAAATGTATTGTACAGAATATGCAATTAATGATGGTAATTCAATATTCATTTTATGTTTTGAAGAAAACATCATGAAGATGTTGTCCATTTCTCTGTACACATTTTGACAGCCTGTTGTGGAAATTCTTCATTGCTCGACGTAACATGTCAAGAGGAATTCCAGCGATTTCCTCTTCAATCCTCCTTTTTAGTTCAGCAATGGTTGCAGGACGTGTGCGGTACACTTGGCTTTTAAGATGTCCTCACAGAAAAAAAAAACACAGTGAGATCTGGGGAAGTCAGGAGCCATGGAATGTCACCATGGCGTGAAATGACGAGCTTTCCAAACAATCATCGAATAGCTGCCATTGATTTTCGGGCAGTATATGAAGTGGCTCCACCTGGGGACTTCTTTTTTTAAGGCTGAACCAGTTTCTTCGAATGTTGTAATCACATGAGCAGACAGGACGCAATGATGACGTCCTAACTTGTAATGACGCTGAAATTCCCTTTGCACAGCAGTCACACCATCACCATTCTTATAAAACCTTGGTTTTGCCACCACTCCACTCATCATATCTTATCACGCCACTGCCGTATCCAGGTAAGCGTGGTGTCATTAGCATCCTTAAGATCTTCATCGGTACATGTAGGGCCTCGGTAACATTCATGGAGAATGTGGTCCATTGTTTGGGTGGGCTCACTACAGGGACATTCAGCGCTTGTTGTGAGGCCCCATCTAAATAGGTTGTCCCTTGTTTTGCCCACCTTTGACCTAGCTCGGTTAAGCGCGACCCAGTCTTTCCTAGAGAGGGATGTTCCATTGGGTAGATGCTCTTGAGGTGTAGGAAGAGCTTCATTGGGAGGGCTACAGTCATTATCTTGCCACCTCTCAAGCCTATGTTTTGTGGACTGCTTTGGATTAAGGGGTCCTACTGTGGCGAAACTCCGACAAGAAGGTAGTCGGTGATTTACCTCCTGGTGATGGTGAAGTGGGCGTCTGGAGTCCATTAGTTGCTTGAACCTTTCTACTCTTGAACTACTTTCTCATTGTATATGGGGATTTGCGATCCCGACCAGCCTGTATAAAGCAGGAAGGCATATTGTGCGCAATATGCTGGTGATGATTCGGCATGCACTATTTAGCTCAGGGTCAACATTGCTGGCATGGGTTGACGTAGCCCACACTGGTGCAAAATACTCTGCTGTTGAATAACGGAGTGCCATGGCCGTTGATCGCAGGGTCTTAGGGTCTGCTCCCCAGGATGCATTTGCTAGCTTTCTAAGGAGATTATTCCTGCTGGATATCTTCTTTTTGAACCACTCCACTGCTCCATTATAACTAATGGCAAGGGGTTCCAACTGAAGTCTCATTGGTCCCAAGCAATACCCCAGGGTTGCCAACACCTAGTTCCAATATTTCTCGTCTCCCTGCGCCACCATGTATAATTTAGACTACCATACTGACTCACCATAAGCTAGCCTTTGGACAGATACATTTAGACTGCAGTCCACTGAAACAACCAGAAGTTGACAGCCATTGAACTAATCCTGCAACTTCTAAAACCAGTAGGCTGCACCCGTGATGATTTAGGGGTGTCATATTAAAGGAAGTGAATGGTTATGTGATCCATTATTATATGTAATTAATTTAGACCACTTTGCAGAGATGTGGTTTCAGTTTGACATTTTCTGTTGTTTAATTTCAAGAAAGCCAAATGAAATGCACTGTGATTCAACGTTGCATTGCTTCCATGGAGGTGAATACATTTTCTTGGCACTCCCCGTGACTTTAAAACAGACTGCACTGCTTAGCAAATAGACTTGTAAAAATGTACATCTGTTATAATTAACAGTATGTTACAATTAAATCCTAATTATAACATACTACTAAAATGAAATAGAAATCTATACCTGTAGTAAGCAAAACAGTATGACTCAGTGAGACAGAGTGAGACCCCAGTGTGTTTGTAACTGCTGTAAATGGCCGGGTCCTTATCATTCTTTATCCTTGAAGCGCTGTCTAAATTAGGCTCAAAAGTGACGGAGCATTGGAATGCTAAGATTTTCTCTGGATTGTCACAACAAGTTCCACTTGTCCTTTAATCATGAGAGGGATTTTGCAAGTGCTTTGTACCGGCTTTCCAAGTCAGCTGCCAAGTCTTTCCTTCACAGCCTGTTAAGGAAGGAGCTTTGATACGCTAACCTTGACATCCCAATATTTTAAAACATCTCACATGTGTAAGTCTCAGGTTATAAAACAAACAAGTCAAAATTAAAAAAAAAATAACTATAGCTTTTCTCTTTTTAATGACACTGGGAGACTGCAATTTTTTCTCTCCGTGAAGCACAGTTTTCCAGAAGAGCCAGCAAAGACCTGGCCGGAAGCCACAAAGCCACCAGTCTGTAGCAAATTCTAATTCATTCTGACAGGCACAAGTTTGACACTAGAAATAATAATGGCACCCCTCTATACTGAATAAATCTCTGTTAATGACTTGTTTATTGCTGCAATTTCTGTCTTGCTTCCCGAGGAAGAAATAATAAGTTAATCTCTTTGTTTTTCTTCAGATATTTTAATGCTTGCTTGAAACATGTTTTTCTTAAAAATTATGTAACAGTACAAATTAAAAAAAAATTGGTTTGAACAGTGGAATGCTGCTATTACCAACTAGATACACCGTAAAACATAATAGTGCAAGATAAACAGTGAAAAAATAATGATTTACAGTTATTTGGAACCTTATAAGAAAACCTTCATGTGTCCGACTTGAGTCATTCTGTTCTAATCTTTCATGGAGGTGCGGCAGAAAAATCCAGGCAAAAGTTTTGTAAATGTTCTGCATTAATAAAGCAAATTTCTAAAAGTCTAAGCTTTCAAATAGTACACTTAAAATAGCATAAAACAATTTTGTACCATACTATGTGTAAAACCCTGTGACCCTGTAGTTAGGAAATAGCGGGTTGGATAATGGATGGATGGACTATGTGTAAAAAGATCATCTGGAGAGTTGAGAGTTTGATCTTTAGTTTGTTTGAGGAAGTTTTTAAACTTGACACCTACAGGCATTTGCTAGTGCCACATTCAAACCCCATTTCCCAAAAAAGCTGAGACAGTAAAAACATAAACAAGTGATTTGTAAATTTATTTTGACTTGCACTCAAACAAAAACACTATAAGGACCAGGTATACACGATTTACCTAATCAACTGTCTGGCTTTTTAAAGATATAGGTTTGTTTTGAAATTGATAAACAAAATCTAATTTCATCCTTTCTTCCTTTTTTCACCATCCTCTCTACAAAATAAACAAAAAAGTTGTGACAGGGTTAGTTTAGGACCAATGACAATGTGACAAAGTGATGTATGCTGGCGAGCCAATCATCTTATAGTATATCAAGAATAAGAACACTCAGAAAAGCATGCGAAATGGCTAAACCCCAGAATCCACTCTGATAAAAGACACTGCTGTCTTATGGAATTTAAATGTCTAACGATATCATGTAAGTAACCCACTTAATTGCAGATAACATTTGTCTGTTTGTAGCTGTGTTTACCCAAAATTACCAGAGTTCTGCAGCTTCTGCTTCATGGGATTCTGGCAATAGCTTGACACGTTGAGATGATTCCACAGAGAAAATATCTTTGTTTTAAAAAACTTTAGTAAAAATTCAAAATAAAACAGTTCGCAAAGAATTAGAGGAAAAATTGGTACATAGATAGATAGATAGATAGATAGATAGATAGATAGATAGATAGATAGATAGATAGATAGATAGATAGATAGATAGATAGATAGATAGATAGATAGATAGATAGATAGATAGATAGATAGATAGATAAAAAATGCACTATATCATAGATAGATAGATAGATAGATAGATAGATAGATAGATAGATAGATAGATAGATAGATAGATAGATAGATAGATAGATAGATAGATAGATAGATAGATAGATCCTCAGAGTTTGCCCAGAGACTTTGACAATTACTGCTCCACACCATTGTGATATATATGTGCCTGGAGATGACGTCACAATGAGGCAAATGAGGAGATCACATGACTTCCACACTACGCTCTTGCTACAGAAAGGGTCACTCAGAGAATGGCGGCAAAACACGGAAGTATACAAAGCATACAAAAGTGGCACCACAGATCACTTGCTTCATTCCGGGGGTGAAAGGCTCAGAACATATGTGACAGTTCTTCACACCATTTACTAAATAAAGATCATGTGACTGCCACACTACTCTCTTGCTTCAGAAATGGTCACTTGGAGAATACACAAAATGGCAGCAAATACGCGGAAGTAAACTAAGCATAAGTGGCACCACAGATCACTTGCTTCATTCCAAGGGTGATAGGCTCAGAACATATGTGACAGTTCTTCACACCATTTAGTAAATAAAACTGTCTTTTTGGAGTTTATGTTGCAGTATTACATTAAATGTTGGCACAGTGGTGCAATGGTATGCACTGCTGTACAGTTTGTAAATCTGCATTTTGTCTGTTTCGGCCTTTCTCTGGGTACTCTGATTTTCATCCCGTAAACCAAGGATGTTTGTTTTGGTTAACTGACATAATCTGTGTGTGTGCGTGTGTGTGTTTGATTGGGTGACTGTGATGAAACAGACTCTCATTCAGATCTATGTCTTGTACCCTATACTGAGAGGATAGACTTGAGTCCACCGAAACCCCGAATTAGATTACGGAAGTCTGAGTCTGTCACACTACTGCACTCCATTTCATCATCTGTGTGGTGTACCTCTAAGTCCAGAGATGCTTTACTACTAATCAGTTTGCAAAGATCACTTTTCACTTTGACATTAAATTGTCTTTTTTTTTGTTGATCAATGTCAAAAAAGCCAAATTAAATCCACTGTGATTCAATGATGTATAACAATAAAATGAGAAAATTTCCAAGAAGGTGAAGACTTTTTATAGGCACTATATTCATATTTTTTATGACATTGTGAAATCTTTATGGAAATTGGTGGACGATAACCGAAGTATATTCCAAGAAATGAAAAACACAACTGCACTACGTCAACCGGCAGACACAAAGAACATCAAGAAGAAATGCCAACAGGTCCCAGCAAAGCCACTGAGTGTCACCAAAAAGGACAGACTGCTCCTACTGAGTAAGGGGGCTCTTAAGAAAGTGAACCACTCATAGAAAGAAAGATACTGGTGTCAGGGCAGATAAAATAATGAAGAAGCAGGGTGAGGAGGAAAGGTAGAGTTCTTAAATTATAATTAAAGCATTGTTTTTATCACAAAGGCAAAAATAAAACAAACACTGTGAAATAAATACAGTACTATTCTGTGATATTTTAAAAGTCACATACTGAGTAAGGAGGTAGGAAATGAAAGAACAGGTAACAAATGTGAATTTAACAAAGGAAACATATTGATATTAAGTTTTGTCATTTAAGACTTGTATTTAATGAAAGAGTAACTTGAAGTTACATTTCTCCATTCATCTGAAAAAAAAAGTTTTCCTTTCTTTCTTTAGGAGGCACTCTAATGAGTTGAGAGCAGCCAGCTATCTGCCAAATCACCAATTAATCACTCGTTTTTGGCAAGCACGTGTAGAACAGTAGCATCTTCATTTGTGGCTTTCAATAACTCATGTTAAAACACAGAGACTCAAACCAAAACACTAAAAAATATCCAGAAGAGGCATATAAGGAGAAAAAATGGCAGCAGAATCTGTGCTGCGTAAGAGATTCAGTTTGGAATTCTTCTCGGACTTTGAACAACACTGCTACCCTCAAATGGCAGCTGGTGGAAAATCACCTGTTCACATTTGACAAGTTAGAGTTCGTTTTATAGTTTGGAGAAAGAGAATGAACTGCATTTGACTCTAGTCGTTGACAGTGCTGTCCACAAGGGATTATGCTTTCCACTTTGACTGTTGTGCAGCTTCCAAAACAGTAACTATACTAAAACTTGAAGTCAGGAAGTCTTATTATTTTCCAAGCACATTTGTAAAATTAGATTTCCTGTAATAGATACATATCCAACATTTAAAAAAAACTGCTAAAGACAGACATATGTGCACATACTGTACTAGATAGATAGATAGATAGATAGATAGATAGATAGATAGATAGATAGATAGATAGATAGATAGATAGATAGATAGATAGATAGATAGATAGTGTGGCAAGCGGCTGGGGGTGGCACCCAGCCGAGATGCTCGGAAGGACTGGAGGAGGGATTACGCCTCCTCCAGACCACAAGGAGACAACCGCCCTGGTGGCTTTAGGGACCGCGGGAACTGAGCTTGGAAGTTCAACCCGATAGGGGCCCGTGGTAACCTCCAGGGGGCGCCCAATGCCTGGAGAGCCCTGGTCCTCAAAATTTCCGCCACACTCGGAAGTGCTGGGTGGAAGACGACCAGGGACACCGGGTGCGAAGCCGGTACTTCCATCACACTGGGGAGTGCCGACAGAAGATAATCGGGATGCACCTGGAGCACGTCCGGGTGATTATAAAAGGGGCTGGCCCCCTTCGTTCGAGGGCTTGAGTCGGGAGTGGAGAAGGACGGAGCTCAAGAGGAGAGGAAAGGGGGCGGCCTGAAGAGAGAGAGAAATTGTGTGAGAGGCCTGAACTTTGGGGGAATTTTTGGGGGTTGTGTGTTCACTTTATTGTAAATATTTGTAAATAAAGCGTGTGTTGGGTGATACAAATGATGTCCGCCTGTCTGTGACTGGGCCAGGTTCCACAATAGATAGATAGATAGATAGATAGATAGATAGATAGATAGATAGATAGATAGATAGATAGATAGATAGATAGATAGATAGATAGATAGATAGATAGATAGATAGATAGATAGTGTGGTGGATTGCCGGCATTTTACTCCGGCCCTCACCCCCAGGCCGCCAGGAGGAGCTCTCCGGACAGCATAAACGTGCCCCGAGTTCCAGCAGGGCCTCATGGACTATGTAGTTTCTACACACAGCCCTGCTGGATACCTTGGGGGCCACCAGGCGTCGCTGTAGGAGGGCTCGTGGGCTCTTATGTGCCCTATAACCCGGGAGTACGTCATGGTCACGTGACAGGAAGAAACGACGTGCTCCCGGGTTGAAGAAAAGGACTGTTTACCCTGACCCGGAAGGAATAAGGAACTGTGGACTGTTGGACAGGAACACCTCCGGGTCAGGGTGTATAAAAGGACTTTGGGAAGCCCAGTACATAGAGCTGAGCTGGGAGGTAGGGTGGCGAAGTGTCTGGGCGAGGAGGAAAGAGTTTTGTATTATTGAGAGTTTATTTATGAATAGTGTGGAGTGGAGGGTGCTTGGTGCACTATACAAAAAGACAATAAAAGAGTCTTGTGCTTTCACCTGGTGTCTGGAGTGGTACCTGAGGGTCCGAGAGGTGGATCAAGGGCATATCTGCAACAATAGATAGATAGATACAAAATGCACTATATCATAGATAGATAGATAGATAGATAGATAGATAGATAGATAGATAGATAGATAGATAGATAGATAGATAGATAGATAGATAGATAGATCTTTTTAAAGTACTTTATTGAACCAAAAAACATGAAATCTCCAACAAAATAAAGTGAGCACAATGTGAAGGAGTCAGAAGACTTTATGAATCTCACTGTAATTTACACATTCCTATGGGTAGACTCCTGGCTGGTGATGTACACTCTTAAAATCCTGGTTCTTTAATAGCACTTTATGGTTCTTTACTGGGTTGTGTCGTTCTCTGAAGAAGCATTGCTTGACAAGACACCATTTTATTGTGGGAAAGGTTCTATTCATATGAAGTTGTTTCTTTCTACTTAGAAAAACTTCCAAATATTCAGAAAATAACTGAAATCTTTAGTGTTTGGTAGGCTACCTAGCAGGACAGTAACAGATTAAGAAAAGCTGAAGTTAGCCTGTGGCCTTGTATGCAGCGAGAGTCCTAAAATTGTGATTCATCTGCAATTCACAAATCTTTTACAATCTATTATTAGTTATTTACTTTATGGACCCTGCAGATCTAAATAAATAATGGTTCTTTCTGGAATCTTCATGTGGACAGGCCTTTTGGGTACCAAAAATGGTTCCCCTATGGCATTGTTCTGAAGAATCACCCTGGCACCTTTATTTTTAAGAGTGTAATGTGCTCAAAGAAACAGTACACTAATGGGAATTACATGAGTGGCCTAGAAAGCCCCAGTGTCATTTTCTGACTGCCTAGAAGATAATAATTAACAATGCTTAGCATGGCTTCATTTTAGTGCTGGCCTTCTGACACTATTTAGAGTTCCTGTTTTCATTATCTGTAAACATATTAATAAAAACGGTCAACAATATGATTAATTAACATTTGGAAAACAAGTAACACTCAATTTAATATGTACCTTGAACAGCTGAAATAAACACAAATAGTAATAGTGCTATGTATCGGGTGCCTTAAGTACCTCAGAGAGTTACATGGCTGCAAAGGTTGTGTTTTGCCAAGTCTGCCTCAGTTTCCCCCCAGTATGGTTCACCGCAAGTCAAGTCAGTCAGTAGAGGGTTAGAGTAACTGCAGGATTTGGTTGACATGAATCACTTACTGAGAGACACACTTGGATTTTAACAGCCTCTCTCCTTTGTCTGACTTCTTGTATTCCTTTTTAAGCTCACCAAGTCTAACAATACAGAATCAGACTTTAAATTCACAAATAAAGGTGCTAGGGTGGTTCTTCAAAATTATGCCATAGGGGTAACATTTTTGGTTTCCTAAAGACTCATCCACATGAACGTTCCAGAAAAAAAACCTTTATTTATTTAGATCCATAACAGGCTCATTACAGTAAATAATCATGACTAGATTAGATTTGATTTAACAGGTTTATGATATGCCAATGGGTTCCTGATTTTAAGACTGCATGCAATAACACTGGCTAAGTTCAGGTTTTATTAATCTCTTATTGTCCTGCTAGGTAGCCTACCATACAGTAAAGATTTCATTTTTTCTACATATTAGGAAGTTTTTTCAAAGCACAAAGAACCAACCTCATATGCAAAGAAAATTTCCAAGAATGAAATGGTGCCTTGTCAAGCAATGGCTCTATGAGGAACCACACAATCCAGTAAGTAACCATAAAATGCTATTAAAGAACCAGGATATTTAAGAGTGCGGGTGCATTGATTTTGTATTTGACTGATTAGCATTTGGCTGTGTTTCTGAACTACCAACAGTGAATGACCAGAATTCATTACTTGCTCAGATGTTTATTTACTGTATATGAGCAGAACACCCTGATTTGAGAAGCACTTCAACGTATACTTTAATGAGGAACAATAACATTTATGATGGCAGCACGTCATTACAAAATACAAGAACATGAAAACAAGAGGAGACCTTTCAGGTAATCAAGTTCATTTCATTAGCTGACAGCTAAGTTGTCTCATCTTATAAAAGAAAAGTGCAAACTGAAATAATATTAAGGATACTCCGACTACCCAGTGTTACATCAAATCTAAAGTTGCAAGATCAAATGAAAATTAATAATGGAGACATGGTAAGGGAAAAACGTTCTGTATGAAAGTGTAGAGTGCCTCAAACCTGTCTAACTAAGACATCCTGTCATTTTTGTGCTAAGAACAGTTACCAAAGGAACGATGAGATAATTAAATACATTTTATTTTTTTAAGAATTTAAAGTGTGGGTATTAAAGAATTCATTAACTATTTTGGGCCCTTTAAATAATGCAGAGCTATTCAAAATGAAAGAGCAGATTTCAAAAATGTATTTCAAACAAACTGTATAAGACAGAAACATATTGCGCACATCACCGGATAGAGGAAAATTCAAAGTTTGGTCCTGTGGTCCTTAAGGTTGCATGCACTCAACATGAGCACCATGTGTAGCACGACAAACATCAAAACGGTAGACCGTGTCTTACCACACACGAGTCAACTGGTCCCTAGTTACTGAATTCACAGCTTCCTCAATTCAATGTCGCAAATCTTGAAGATTAGCAGTCATAGGTGGAACAAACACTCACTCTTTCTTTAATGTACCTCCATAGATAAAAAAAAATCTCAGGGGGTAAGGTCTGGAGACCTGTGAGGCCATAGATGATGAGCAAGATATTGTTGTCCACCTCTTCCAATCCATCATCCTGGAATGGTGTCGTTCAGGTAATGCCAGACCTTCATGAGGAAATGAGGTGGGGCACCATCTTGCATGAAAATGAAGTCATTCGAATCTTCTTCTACCAGTTTTGTCGCATGTCCAGGTATGAAAATCTAGTCACAGTTTGCTCTGCAAATAAGAAAGGTCTATAAACCTTGCTTGCAGAAATGATACAAAACACCTTTACCTTTGGTGATTTCTCTTGTGGTGTTGTCGCCATTTTACTATAAATGGGAAAGCGCTTGGCATTCACTGGTACTTTTAGGAGAACTTTTAAACTTTGAACTTTCCTCTGTCCAGTGATGTGTGGAATGTTTCTCTGTCTTATACAGTTTGTTTGAAATTAATTTTTGAAATGTGCTCTTTCATTTTGAATAGCCTTGCATTAAAACACTACCGAAACATGCAGACCCACCGTCCTAAAACAAAATACAAATAAAAAACAAGTTAAAGATAAGGAGCTTCTAAGTAGTGGTCTTCAAAGTAACATCGAAGTAAGGCTGTAAAAGCAATGCCTTGATATGGTCTAAGATTTCATCTCGATTGTCACTGTGTGTTTCTGTCTTTATGACATTCTTGCACTGAATATAATGGACTCGGCCTTGTATGCCAGTGAGCCATCGTGTTTGTCTCTTGGTCAATTGTTCAATATTCAAGATTTCCTGGCTTGTCAATGTGGTTCAGCATCTTGTCTTCTTGTTCTTTCTCATTCTTCGCCACGTAATCACCTTCTGGGATTTCCCTGATGCTCATCAGATTCTCTTCATTTTCTTTCTTCTGTCATACAGTGATTGTGTGATCATTTTGCCATAAACACACATGCACAGGTCACTTTGCCATCTTTTGTTTCTGTTTACTAAAATTTAATGCTCAATAAACAAATTATTCACATTTTATTATGATATCTGAACACATATATGCACTGTGTCCTGGGGGATTATCAATAGATGGGCTTATGGGGACCATGCTTCCATTACAATAAACTTTTTCTGGCCACCAGGTTGCTACAACCTGAGATTTTTTGAATTTCCACAACATTTCAGGCTATACTGAGGATCACTTCTTGCTTGTCTATGTGCTTAATTGTCTCGTCCGCCATGTCACTTGGATTTGTGATCCCTTCTCTGAATGTCCCAAGGTCAATCTCGAGAACATATCAGGAACTTTTCAGATCACTGGCTTTTCATTAAAACCAAGTTTTTGATTCTAACTCCATGAGTTTGGGAGTAACTGTGTGACAGATGGACGCAACTTAGCTTTTTATATATGCAGGTAGGGTTATTACTAAAATTTACCATTTATCTGTGTGCTGATTAAACTCTGGGGAATAATAGAGAATTTGCAAGCTATTTTTCTCATTTATAGCATTCTAAACAGTTTCTGTTAAATCAGTGCCAATGATTAAGACATGTTTTGCCTGGCTCTTGCACTATAAAAACCTGTTACCAAAAACTTAATAGCCTTCGTTATTCCCAGTCAAAGTGTGCTCAGAAAGTTGGCCTTGAAAAGGCATTGATTTGCTGCTCCAAATAATACATTTTTATTTTCCCATGAATTACATTTTGTGATTTACAACTTGTGATTTGAAAAGAAAAATGTTTTGAAAAGCAACTGTGACTGAGTATTTTTCCAAGAATCTAAAGTGACACAAACATGATAATTTAGGTCACATTTGGAAAGAACTTTGAATTACATAAGGGACATAATTAGCAGTCAAATTAAGTACAAATGAGATTACAAAAGCATTTGAGACAACTTAGTGTTGAGCCGATTGTGTTTGATTAATAAGCTCAGACTTCTAGCACTGCACTGGGTATTCTTTCAGTTCAAATATTTGGTGGTCTATAAAATAAAAGAACGTTAACTGAAAAAACCACAAATTTAATGAGTATGAAAAATTCAATTTTAAACTTTAGGCAGCATTCAAAGCAGATATACAACAAAATAAATAACTGTCTGTGAAGCCAGCAATTCCTTTTTACAGATGCTATAGCAGCTACATTATATTTTGTCCTACTAAAATTTTAATTCTTACAAATTAATCATATAATTAAAATTTAAAATGCCTGTGTAACACCTGGGGATTAACTCTTCTGACAATAAAAATAAATCCTTTCCAACAAGCCTCTCCTGATGAGACTACCTTCTCAGATTATTTTCTCCCTACATTGGACTACAGGCGTTAGCTTCTCTTGAAGTTTTAGATGAAGTTTATAAAATGCTTCACTGTAAAACTCAGAAAATATTACAGTTAGACAGGCAATACATATTTTTATGGTTTACAGAATTAATAATTAAAAAAAGGAGATTAATAACGAAAAAATTAGTGATAGCACCTTGCCACAAAATACTAAAGAGACCTTGGAAAAGAGCTCAACTCAGAGCAACATTTCCTTTATTTTACCATTGTAAACAAAACAATGTTAAGGTGACCCCATATAATTGAAATAAGACAGTAAGGAAAAATACTCAACCACTTACAGATAACAGGCGCTCAGAACTGACTTGGACTCAAAATGGACGACTATCTGGTCATATAGGTTTGAGGCAGGAAGGGGCGGATCCATGAGGGCAGATAACAGAAGTGATGTCATTGGTGAAACAGCCATCAGTCTTCTGTTCTGCAGAAGGAGGAAGTGAGAAGGCATTTGAACACAGCACCACCCCCTGGTTCGGCAGGTAATTACTATCACCAGAGCCCTTAAGCTGTCTCCCATGTCACACGCATGACACCATTAATGATCATAGAAAATGAAATATTGTGTATATAAGTGTAGTGGTTAAGGCTTTGGACTTCAAACCCTCAGGTTGTTGGTTCAAATCACACTAATGACACTGTGTGTCCTTAGCAAGTCACTTGACACACCTGAGCTCCAATTAGAAAATCAAAAGAAATGGAACCAATTGCAACATAAATGTTGTAAGTTGCCTTGGATAAAGGCTAATCAAGAATGCAATAAAAACAGGGCATAATATAACTATGTGAAAGTTATGTGCAAATAAAAGTCTTTTGTTATCACTACAATCACGCAAACCCAAAGTACCTCAGCTGGACCACAGCATGGATGCTAACCTCCTACTTTTTATCTCCAGCCGACCCTTTTGAATAGTCTGATGACAAAAAGAGAGAGCATCTGTTAAGATGTAATTAGAAACAGATCAGGAGATTAGTATGTCTTTTAACAAACAAGCATTGCATGACAGAGAATCAACTTGAGACAAGAAAGCTATATATTATAAACCAGAATGCCAAACTGAGCCAAACTCGTTCAAAGGTTAAATCCGTAATCACGGACAAAGGGGTAACTAGTGCTGCGCTTATAAGCAAATCTTCATTGCACAAATTATGGTGCCTCTTGTGAGGCAATCCTTAGCAACCAACAAGGTCTGCTTGCACCCCCTAAAATGGAGGTCTGAAGCACGGAAAAATTAAAACAGAAGAAAAAAACTGAAATCTTTCTCATGCATGGAAATCAAACACTGTCACGTACGAGTGCTTGGGGAGCAGCTTAAGGACCCGATTTGCATCACGACAAGTCCTGCCGGGGGACAACGGCAGCGTAATAACCTTTCTTTCTTTGTTTCTTCAGAAAGACAGAGATACCGCCACCGTAGGATCGCTCAGATGACTCAAAAAGAGCTACAACACTTTCGGGTTTCTTTCTTCCCTCTGCTTCCCCATCGATGACGTCAAACTACCACAATCTATCACGATTTACCCAGCATCCCACATTCTAATTGCTGGACCTCCCCTATAAACTGTCCGTCTTCCCAACCTTCAATGTCTTTTGTGTTTTATGGAAAAACGATTGACCCAATTTTCTTTGCAGTATACGGGGCTACCACCCCAAAACTTTATGAGTGTGTCTGTCTTGTTTTTCAGTACATTCCACAACACACATATACAAATAAAGCTTTGAAAATATTGAAGTGTTATGAACTGAAACAAATGATCAAAAACATGTTCTAATGGGCCATAACAAGAATTCAAATTCTTAGCTTTTGTGAATTATTTGTTTGATCAGTAAACCCTGCATTAAATAATGCTAAATATGCAGTAACTTAAAGAGCTACGCTGTTCCCCTGACTTGCAGCTTAGTTTGCTAAGGCTTAATGAAGCATATAAAACATGAAGATGACTTTAAGCCCTAATCAAGTACACCTAAGAACATAATGTTCCCAAAGGACATCCTAAAAATAGGTGTACGATTAACTTTTTGCTTATTTTCAATCGGAAAGCATAATCATGTGTACGCCAGACTACATTCCAACTTACATGTCTCCCATGCAAGATTCAGTTTTTATAAGCAAATAAATGAACGAGGCAGGATATTGCAGCTGGGTTATTTTTACTGGGTCACAAAGCCTAGGAAATAGATTTTTAGTAGCAGGCTACATTCCCTGGCAGAGAAGCCAGACAATGTTGAGCGAAGCATCAGCCAGCTGCAGATCTGTTTGCTACGACGTGGATGCTGAGCATATTCAGTTTCATATCAGATCATAGAAATGGAACAGGAAGAAGTCAACACAGCCTTTCTGCTGTATTGATAGAGTGATAAGTTGTGAACAATTGATTTGTGTTTGACAAACCGGGCTACAATTAATTAACTGTATGAATAATTTTACTGTTGGATCTAACTCCAGTCTTCTTTGCAAATTTCAGTCACTCAGTGTTTTGAGTAAAATAAACGAATAAGTAAATGATCCATTCAGAGAAGCAAATTGTATGGTGTTAAAAAAGGCTACTTTAAAAATATCTAGGATTAGTCTAAGTACCTACTGTATTACTAGTGATGGAACTGATCAAGCAGTCAGTTGTGCAATAAGGTGAGGGGGGCAGAAAGAGGAACAACAGTTTCAGAATAACCTGCAATAGCTTAGCAATATAAGTAGTGAAACAATTCTCTCCCTATTTACAGTTTTCCTTCTTCATTCCAACTTGTTGTTCTCTTTTTAGGGTCCGTCCATGAGCCTCGATCACATAAGCAGAGTTGCTATAGCCCATAATGTGAATACCGGTTTAGTGGGTAGAACACTTATGTAAGAGTTGAAACAGCAATTAGGGTCACAGGAAGGCATCCCAAAGGGTAGGCACCGGACCATTTAAATGTCTTCTTTTCCCTAATCAAGTGTACATTTTTACTTTATAGCTTGCAGATGTCAGAAATGTAAATAAGGCCTGCAAAGAGAGGTCAACTATTGTCGATTTGTTCTTATTTCCATTCCATTCATTTTTATAGTAATGTATGCTTCATTTTACATTGGTCAGACCTAGTGCAGGAGAATATAAATTAAGAACTAAAGTTCAGATCTCAAGACAAGAACAGACAGTAACTCGATCAGGTATAGTTGGTTCTTTTTTTAAAAATTTTATTGATTTTACAAAAAAAAAAAAAAAGGTTTGAAACAAATCAACCCCCACTCCTGAGAAAGAGAGCTAGGCCAGCAGTGTGCTAGTAAAGTAAGTAAAAAGATCAATTAATAAATGAATAAAGATAAATGTGCACTCCTTTGGCGACAACATATTAAATGGGGTTTTGCCCGTTTGGCACCCCAATTATTTTTGGTCTCGCCTGGAGTGATCCCTCTTCATGACAAATCATGACAAATCACTTTAATCTGTTAAAGAACAGGAGAATGGACCATACATGACAGAAAGCATTGAAGAAGCATCCATGTTGATTTTTTTTTGTTTGTTTGTAGTACTGAGCTTTTGCTCCAAATGGTGGTCTCGCTATTGATAAATGAGAGACTGGCTTTCAGGGCCGTCTTAACAGTATCATAGACCCCTGGGCAAAGTAGTGTGCTGGGACCCCTGTTTTGACAGTCAAACAGAAACATTGTGGGCCCCTGTGCTCCTGGTGCCCCTGGCCAGTGCCCATTGTGTCCACATGATAAGATGGCCCTGCTGGCTTTCCAAGCAACCAGTCCTCTGGGTCAGCTCTTAAACCAGATGAAGCCATTTTAGCTCAATTACTCCTATATTAAAGTCACACACTTTTACGAATGTTACAACTTATCAGTCGTGAGGTTTTTTCGACACTTTATATAGATGACCGTCATTACCAGACGCTTCTAAAAATTTCTGTGTAGACTGTGAATGAACTAGAAGTAGAAACACCTACTCACTACAAACTCCTGCTTAACACTAGAATCTTCTGGAAACTTCCTCTTGCTACCAGTGTTGCCAGGTGTGCACGTTTCACACTAAATTTGGCTATTTTTGAAAATGTTGTGCGGGGAAAAAATTCAGATTTTTTTTGTCATTTTCTAAGGGTATACCTTAGAAACTCCAAGGGGAACGAATGTCGATGGTAGTCAAACTCCAAGGAGGACCCAACTCAGATGTTCACAGCACCAAAACTCCTCCCGGTCATCAACAGCATCATTCATTGGGCTGGCAAGGTGGGTTTTCAGCTGTCATTGGGCTGGAAATATTTCCAGGACCTGGCAACCTTGCTTACTACTAGAGTGTTCTGGGAACTCCACCTTAGGACTAGAATGTTCTCATTTTCCTCTTTTTTTGTTGATAACTAATCACTTTGTCAGTTAAGAAGCCCTCTTCTACGCAGTGGTGTGCTGGGGAGGCAGCATTAAGAAGAAGGATGCCTCACGCCTGGACAAACTGGTGAGGAAGGCAGGCTCTATTGTTGGCATAGAGCTGGACGGTTTGACATCTGTAGCAGAGCAACGGGCACTCAGCAGGCTCCTATCAATTATGGAGAATCCACTACATCCATTAAACAGTGTCATCTCCAGACAGAGGAGCAGTTTCAGCGACAGACTGCTGTCTATGTCCTGCTCCACTGACAGACTGAGAAGATCATTCCTCCCCCAAACTATGCGTCTCTTCAATTCCACCAGAGGGGGTAAACGTTGAACATTATTCAAGTTATTGTCTGTTTTTTACCTGCATTTTTTATTACTCTTTAATTTAATATTTTTTGCTGCTGGAGTATGTGAATTTCCCCCTGGGATTAATAAAGTATCTATCTATCTATCTATCTATCTATCTATCTATCTATCTATCTATCTATCTATCTATCTATCTATCTATCTATCTATCTATCTATCTATCTATCTATCTATCTATCTATCCACTGACTTTGAATAGGTGAGTTAGGATTCTTCCAGTTGAGCAAAATAAGTCTACGTAAAAATAGTGAATTAAAGGCGATCACAGTTTGTTTGTCCTTCTCCACTTTAAACCCCTCTGTGAGTACACCAAACACAGCTGTTAATGAACTAGGAGGGATTGTGACTCCAAGGCTGTCTCAAAGGCATTTAAAGGTGTTGGCCTAAAATTATGTTAATTTTGTGCAGGCCCATAACATGTGACCCAATGAGGCTAGAGCTCGATTGTAAAGTTTGCAGGTTGGATCTTACTCTGGAAACATTTTGGACAGTTTTAAATGAGACAGATGCGCTTGATATATAATTTTGAGTTGAATAATTCTATGCTTTGCACATATGGAGCTCAAGTGAATTTTGTGCATTGCTACTTTCCACTCCTTTTCTGAGATGTTGAGTAAGGGATACTTTTCCTACTGTCCTCTTGGATCTTTGAAAGGGAGGGACTGTAAAATGTTTTTATATATTATGGAAATGTTGTCTGAGTCCTCGAGACTGAGCAATATTTTTTCCGACATAGAGGTAGGTGGGAGGTGAAGAAAATTGGGCAGGTTCTGTTTAACAAAGTTTCGAATTTGAAGGTTGTGAAAGAAATGTGTTGCTGAAAGTTAAATTTGGAGCGTAATTGTTTGTAGGATGTAAAGATGTTGTCTATGTACAGATCTCTAAGTGATTTAATCCTGAAAGTTTTCCAGACATTAAAAACTGCATACGTTTGAAAGGGTGGAAAAAGGTGGTTCTCATGCAGAGGTGCCACAGATAAAAGATTCTCTATCTTAAAATACTTCCTACATTGGTTCCATATTCTGATTGAGTGAAGCACAATTGGGTTGTTAGTAAATTGGCGATAACTTGTATTTATTGGAGTGCAAAGCAAGGAATTGTTGAGAGCTGAAAACATCCCTTACTCTCTTTGGAATAGTAAGGGTCTCTTAACCTTTACATGGTCCAAGCTACCTATTCTTCTTTTATTAAATACTAGCAAAATACCCGCGCTTCACAGCAGAGAAGTAGTGTGTTAAAGAGGTTATGTAAACATATATATACATATACATATATATACATATATACATATATATATATATATATATATATATATATATATATATATATATATATATATATATATATATATATATATATATATACACATATACACATCCACATATATATACATATATATATATACACATACAGACACATATACATACATATACATATTTACATATCTACATATATATACATATCTACATATATATACACATATATATACATATCTACATATATACACACATATATATACATATCTACATATAAATATATATATATATATATATATATATATATATATATATATATATATATATATATATATATATATATATATATATATATATATATAGACATACATATATAGTTTCTTTTCAATAAAGTCATGCGTTAGGCAAGTGTAATTAAATAGCGGCGGCGCTGCAAGTTTAGTTTCTTTTCAATAAAGTCAGGCGTTAGGCAAGTGTAATTAAATAGCGGCGGCGCTGCAAGTTTAGTTTCTTTTCAATAAAGTCAGGCATTAGGCAAGTGTCATTGAATAACGGCACGTCATTGAATAGCGGCACTGCAAGTTTAGTTTCTTTTCAATAAAGTCAGGCGTTAGGCAAGTGTCATTGAATAGCGGCACTGCAAGTTTAGTTTCTTTTCAATAAAGTCAGGTGATATGCAAGTGTCATTGAATAGCGGCGCGTCATTGAAGAGCGGCGCTGCAAGTTTAGTTTCTTTTCAATAAAGTCAGGCGTTAGGCTAGTGTCATAGAATAGCGGCGACACTGCAAGTTTTGTTTCTTTTCAATAAAGTCAGGCGTTAGGCAAGTGTAATTGAATAGCGGCACTGCAAGTTTAGTTTCTTTCAATAAAGTCAGGCGTTAGGTAAGTGTAATTGAATAGCGGTGCGTCATTGAATAGCGGCACTGCAAGTTTAGTTTCTTTTCAATAAAGTCAGGCGTTAGGCAAGTGTCATTGAATAGCGGCACTGCAAGTTTAGTTTCTTTTCAATAAAGTCAGGTGATATGCAAGTGTCATTGAATAGCGGCGCGTCATCGAAGAGCGGCGCTGCAAGTTTAGTTTCTTTTCAATAAAGTCAGGCGTTAGGCAAGTGTAATTGAATAGCGGCACTGCAAGTTTAGTTTCTTTTCAATAAAGTCAGGCGTTAGGCAAGTGTAATTGAATAGCGGCGCGTCATTGAATAGCGGCACTGCAAGTTTAGTTTCTTTTCAATAAAGTCAGGCGTTAGGCAAGTGTCATTGAATAGCGGCACTGCAAGTTTAGTTTCTTTTCAATAAAGTCAGGCGATATGCAAGTGTCATTGAATAGCGGCACTGCAAGTTTAGTTTCTTTTCAATAAAGTCAGGCGTTAGGCAAGTGTCATTGAATAGCGGCGCTGCAAGTTTAGTTTCTTTTCAATAAAGTCAGGTGCGCTTTGCAGCGGCGAAGTTCTGCTTTTAAATTTTTATTAAGAAGAAAAGAAAACCTTTTTAAACTGAGGGAAAATATACCAATAACAATTTGTTAAGGATCTGTTTTTTTGTGAAGCTGTCTTTACACAGCTTCTCCGCTGTTTCTCAATTGTGTAATGAATGTTTTCTTCAGCGCTCTTTGTGGCTGTTCCTTGTTTTCAGTTCACGTGATTACGTAGGAGGCGTGATGACACGATACGCGACTCTGCCTCCCACAGCCATCGACCTGCTCTCCATTACAGTATATGGACAAAAAAGAGGTTCCAGTTATGACCATTACGTGTACAATTTCGAAATGAAACCTGCCTAACTTTTGTAAGTAAGCTGTAAGGAATGAGCCTGCCAAATTTCAGCCTTCCACCTACACGGGAAGTTGGAGAATTAGTGATGAGTGAGTGAGTCAGTGAGGGCTTTGCCTTTTATTAGTATAGATTGAAAGGCCCTAGGATAGGCAGGCAGTTAGTCTGGGTGTTGTTTTTCTATCTATCTATCTATCTATCTATCTATCTATCTATCTATCTATCTATCTATCTATCTATCTATCTATCTATCTATCTATCTATCTATCTATCTATCTATCTATCTATCTATCTAATAATTTAATTTGTTTAGGGGAGATGAATCTCTAAAATAATGGCTCTACACAAGCCATTTTCAGTTTTCAGTTTGTGTATGGCTATTGTAAAACTTGTTAAGGTAACCCTGTTATCTTACATTGGCCTAGATTGTCAATTTTCTCCTAGATTTGGATGAATATTATAACATTTGGTCAGACATGTTGTCCAGCTAATCCTCTGTTTTCACTTTTGCTGCCATTGAGACACTAAACGCAGATCTTTTACGTGCTTACTTCTACTATGCAGTTTGTACATACACAACACCAGTACAGAATTCCGTGTTTGTGGGAAAAAACATTAGATCCCTTCCAAATAGGATGGGGGCACAGCCTGTATGAACTTCCCAGATAATTATTAAGATATATTTTTCAACATTCACATCATTCTGAATTATACAGAATGGAAGACAGCAAAAATGGTGCTCATTATTCAATAACAATAATAATAATAGGCGTTAAAAAGAGAATAATCTTTAAACCACTTAGGCTTAGAGACCTAACAAATGGCATTGTGCATGGGTTTCCTACCTCAGATGATGCAAGTGGCAGCATCCTAGCATTGTTTTCAACATGAGTATTAAACCATAAATAAACCATGAGCCATCCTTCAGATATGCCTGGCACGAAAAAACTGAATTGTGCTTGGCAAGTATGTCATTAATAATGCCAGCCAACAGCTGTTTGAAGAGAGCTAATAATAATGACTGCCATATCCCAATGCATGTGCATGATAATGACTGAATATGTTAGTCTAAAATAGTGTGTGGAGCTTTGTGGTAAGAGACAGAGGGTTATTTAGAAAGACATGAAGGTAACGTGACATGTTTAAGTATAATTTAAACAATTGGAATTGATATAGAAAGACATTCTGTAAAATCTTGGACATTTTTCTTCAGCTCTTGCTTGTATGAAACGATATGCTACAGTAGATTAATTCAATTGTACTGATTCATAGTTTATTAATTTTGTAATATTTGTATATATAATCAAGTATAAAATTATATTATGAAAAAAAAACTAATTCTTATAGGTGGTTCAGTGGCGTAGCTAGGGGCGGGCGGTAAGGGTGGTCCGTCCCGGGCAGCACATTTTTGGGGGCAGAATTATTGGCCAAAAGGCTCAGTACAATTCGTGTGTAAGCAGCAGGGTTCGGAAAAATATCAGCTCATGAATGAGAAAAGTCAAATTCCCTGATTTTTATCCACAAATGCTTCAAAAATCATTTTCAGACTGTTCTTCTGTGACGGCATCAGACACAGTAGTTGAAATTTATGAGACAGTAACAAAAATAAACATAAACATTACACTGATAATTTCTAGGAAGATAACAACTAATTTATAATTTGTTTCATTATCAATCTGAATGCGTTCTTGGTCTGTGTAGAAAACATCCCTGCCTGTCATTTGTACACTTGTTCTGGTTTTCGCAGCGTAATTATATTAAACTAATAAACAGAACACGGCTTATCAGTGCAACTATACTATATTCCTGTCTAGTTGATGCTTATAAATAATTATGAATAAATCTATGCAAAATTAATCTTAATTTTTCTCTATACGTCATTTTCATTTTCTATGTAAATAGGTTAACATATTCAGATATGTTGGAGGGTGGCAAATTGAAGCACCGCCCCGCCCCGAGCGACATGATCTCGAGCTACACCATTGTGGTGGTATAACAGCCAGCACCAGAGTCCTGGGTGTAAACTCCAGTCCAGTCACTGCCACGTTCTTACCTTGTCTGTTATTATATTTGCTTGAGCTTTTTCCTAAGATGACTTACAAGATCCAGAAAAATTATGATTTGACTGATGCCTTTATCTAAAGCAGCTTACAACATTTGTGATGCAGTTGCTTCCATTTCTTTTGCTTTTCCACTTTGGTGCACAGGCAGGTGAAGTGACTCGCTCACGGTCACACTGTGTCAGTAACAGCATTTGAGCCTACAACCTCAGGGTTTGAAGTCTAAAGCCTTAACCACTAAACCACACTGCCTGCCATTGTAACTGTTTACACTACTTAATCACTGGCAGGATTTGCCTAAATTTGCACTTTGAGTTGGACGCCATAAAAAGAAGAGAACCACCACTGAAAAAGGTTGGGGGCACATCTGTGACCCCGTATAATGTAAAGCAAATAAACAAATGAAATGGTCTTATCACAATAAAGTAACGTCTTCTCAGACACGAGTCCAAACAAAAAACAAGAGTCATATGGGTTCCGAGCAGGAAGGGTAAGGCCCAGGAGGGCAGACAGCAAAAAGGCAGAAAAGGCTGCCAACCATCTCTTCTGCAGAGGGAGGAAGAGAGGAAGCATCAAAGAACAGAAGAAAAAGGAAAAAGAAAAATGTAGGAATGAACAGCTAAAAGAATATTTTATGCTATGTGCAAAAGAAAATGAAAGACAAATGTACAGTAGATACAGAGAGAGGCCATATGTCTCTTTCTGAGTTTGAAATGTAACATCTTCTTCACAATCAAAAAAACTAACTTTTCTAGGTCAATAAACAAAATAAATAAATAAATAAACAAATATTTTTTTGAATCTCTTAAATTATTTCTATTTGGTGGTATCATTGTCATGCGGGAAAGGAAACACTAAAAAGGAAAGGAACTGCTTTGTCTTCAAAGTCACAGTGTTTCCTTCCACAGCTCCTGATGCCCAATCCAACAGATAAAAGCCAGAGGTGCCACAGATAAAAGCTTCTCTATCTTAAAATACTTCCTACATTGGTTCCATATTCTGATTCAGTGAAGCACAATTGGGTTGTTAGTATATTGCCGATAACTTGTATTTATTGGAGTGCAAAGCAAGGAATTGTTGAGAGCTGAAAACATCCATTACTCTCTTTGGAATAGTAAGGGTCTCTTAACCTTTACATGGTCCAAGCTACCTATTCTTCTGTTATTAGATATTGAAAGGCCCTAGGAGAGGCAGGCAGTTAGATAGATAGATAGATAGATAGAAAAACAACACCCAGGCTATCTATCTATCTAGATAGATAGAAAAACAACACCCAGGCTATCTATCTATCTATCTATCTATCTATCTATCTATCTATCTATCTATCTATCTATCTATCTATCTATCTATCTATCTATCTATCTATCTATCTATCTATCTATCTAGTATATAGTGGGTTTCATGTTTATCTATCTATCCATCTAGTAATGTACAGTATATAGTGTCACCGAATCAACAAGCTGATTAAGGAGAAGACTCAGTTATGTACTATCTATCTATCTATCTATCTATCTATCTATCTATCTATCTATCTATCTATCTATCTATCTATCTATCTATCTATCTATCTATCTATCTATCTATCTATCTATCTATCTATCGGTCTAATACACATGCCTATAGCCAGTGCCATAATGCCTGTCAATTCCCTGTGAGATAAACCACTACTCATCAAATTACTCCTCTTCTGGAATCAGTTTTTAGGCCATTTGACACAAAAACAACTAGTCGCCATGCAGGCCCTGCATATGCATAACTCCATGTGTTGCTCACAGAAGGTGTTGCTTCACTTCCACATGCAGTGGCATCAAGTTGCTTTTTAATTATCGCCAAAGGTCATTATGTAAAATAAAACTGTGTCTTTTTGCCAGGTCCTGTTTTTACACATAGATAGTTATACCTGGCAGGAAAATCAGATAACTTCTCAATTCATACCTACCCATCTTCATTTTGTGTATTCACTTTATGACTGTTCAGTCAGTCCTTGGGTTAGGTTGCACTTATCAAATTTACACTTACGTTTAGCTTCATAAATAAGCAATGATTTCAAGGTACATTTATGTTATTTAAAGTGGCTTTATTATGATTGCAGAAATGTTTTGATGGTTTTTGATTAATAATTAATGGCATGTAGTAATATAATAAGACAAAGGACAGATGACCCAGAAAACGTCAGCCTCCTTTATGTCACATACAGTGCCTAATAAAAGTGTTCACCCCTTGGAATTTTTCACATTTTATTTTTGTACAATTTTGAATCTCAGTGGACTTTATTTGTTTTTTTTTTTACACAGATCAATCGAAAAAGAGTCTTTAATGTCAAAGTGAAAATGGATCGCTGCAAAGTAATCTAAATTAATTACTAATATAAAACACAGAATAATTAATGACATAAGTATTCACCCCCTTCAAGTTAGTTTTTAGTAGATGCACCTTTAACAGCCATGACAGCCTTGAGTGTTTGTGCTCAGGTCTCTATCAGCTTCGCACATCTGGATTCTGCCATTTTTTCCCATTCTTCTTTGCAAAACTTTTCAAATTCTGTCAGAGTTGCATGGGGATCAGCCACTCTGGGACATTAACGTTGTTGTTTTAACATTGGCTTTCTCTTTGCCACTCCCCTGTAAAGCTGCAACTGGTGAAGCACAGTAATACAATCTATGAATCAAAGTATACTTAACTAATAAATGATATATCCCAAGATTGGGACATTTCAAAGCACAGAGAAGTTTCAAACAAACCAAATTAAATCCAGTGATTCAAAATTGTATAACAATAAAATGAGAAAGTGTCTAAGGAGGTGAATACATCTCTTAAGCTGTGTATGCAGGTAAAGTTGAAGGCATCAGTTCTTTTTATTGCATGAATTAGCCACGTCACCTGTTAATGACAGTTAAGAATGCATTTTGATAATATTCCATATCTCTGGCCCTATGTGTACCTTCAGTGTTTTTCCTTGGTATCCTCATGTGTCTGAACATCTCTTGACCGGTGCTACCTCTGCTGAGAACGTTTCCATAAAGCCTGCTTCTCAGACTCTGTCATGTCAAGATGCCTGCCTTACTTCTCGTCTTTGAACTTCAAAGTTTGAAGGTGACCCCTACACCTTTACGTCTCCTCGTGTCTCATACTTCCTCTGTTGCTTCACCAAAGCCAAGTTAACCAATCAAATCTAAACCAAACTGACAAATCAGATTGCTGTAAGGGACTGGACACACACACACACACACACACACAGACCTTCGTGTTTTATTATAGTATTTGAATTACATGCAAGAGGCATTGTGAAAGTCCTTAGCCATCAGTTCTTAGTGAGCTACCACCAGGTTCACATCGATTGGAGATCAAGCTCATTCTTTCCTGAGTTTATAAAAATATTTCTTGCCCACAGGTGGCCATGGTGAGTAATATGATTGGAAAGAGTGAGAGACGTGGAGGTCGCCCCTGAATGATTCTGAGCAAGGTGTTTTCCATCAAGACAATGCGCCTTTCCACATTGCAAAGCTGACCATAGAAACTCTGCAGAAATCCAGTTAATTGATCCTCCGCCTTATTTACCTGATGTAGCACCTTATGATTCTGGTTGTTGTCAAAAATTGACAAACCTTTGTGTGGAAACGTTTTTGAGAGGCATGATAAATTGATTGATGTAGTGCCCATCGAATACAAGCACTATGTTAGGTTCACATCTACTCATTTGATGCACTTAGAAATCAGGTTCTATTAAATGATACAAACCATCGGGTGCTTTAGTGGCTTAAGGACGTAAACTAAATATTAGGTAGCTGATCAGCTCCCTGTGAATTTGTGACCAAGTTATGCATAACAAGTATATTAACCCTAGCAGTTTAATATTTAATGCTGCCTAGTGATACCTTGTAAGACCCCCTTATTGCCATGAGGTCTAAATGTAAATCTGTCTTCTTAGTGTGTCCTCAGCCAGACATTCAGCATGGGTCATTTTCATTCTCAGACCTGATACTACTGAAGATTCACACTTTGACAACCTTGAATCTTTAACTCAAAATTTCCAATGACAAATTCTACCTTTTCTGGCCTACTGTAAATTGAAGTACATGGGGTGCAGTTAGAAATCTTCTTATATAATACGCTACCATGGCTGTCTGTTTGTCACTCCAGGATTTTAAATCGCCTGTAGCTCGCAAACCATTTGAACTACTGACCTGAAATTTGGTACACATATACTACGTGACCTCTACTATCCGCTTTCGGGGGTGATGATTGACCTCTAAGGTTATTCCTCTTTTTATTTTTATTTTATTTTATTGTAGAATCAACTCTTGGCAGCGGCCAGCAGGGCGGCCGTGAGGCGAATGCATCAGTGCGCCGTTCTCATCCCTTCTACCTTCGCTGTCACTTCCCCTACCTCTTCATATCTTAAATCATTCTTGAGGCAGATTGAAGACTTAAGTGCCAGCTTAACTGAAAAATTAAGAAAAACGTACTAAGTATTTGCAAAACAAACACTGACGTAATCAGTTTTAACGTGAAAAGATGCAGACGAAAGAAGAGAAGAAGCGGGCCGCTAGGGTGGAGAAAAGAAGAGCTGCTCAGGAAGCATCAAGCGCATCAACCTCTGAGCAAAGTACAGAGAAAGAGGATGAAAACTAGGAATGCTCAAGTCCAGTGTATTCATTGCATGTTATCGCGTAGTGCGCCGTTACTGGTTACTTAATAATTTATTAATGTCCTTTGCTTTTGTTTTTGTGTGCTACAAATATTTATTTTTAATTATTACAATTTTTTATCTCTATTTTGGTGAGCTCAAGAAATCACATTAAATTGCGTTGCCACTTTGTGAGCTTTTTTTTTTTTTAATAGGCACTGCGTGTGGTTTGTGTTTGAGTGTTGCCATTTCGTCATGTTTCTAGACACAAGATGTGTGTGTCGCATGCTGTGAGATGTAATCATGTTTCCATTGTAACAGATGGTTACATGCATTAAGTCATGTCCAAACTTTAAAAGAGTTCATTCATGATAACTTGCTGTAAGCAATAAAAATAATTCATGAACGATTTGGTTTCAGTGTTGTTTTTTTTCTCAAATTTGCCTTACTGTACCTTTTCTACTTTGGCAAATACTACTGCTATCTAGTGTACCAAACCCCACTTTCCTTTCTAACTACGCTTTTTGAATAGCAGCTACAATCTGACATCTGTTCAGATCTCTGCCACTCGATTTACCATCTGACCGACTGTGACAGTTGTAAAACTGGAGACTGAAATTCTGTTATCTTCTTTTTATGTCCTCAGCTTTGCATCCATCCAGAATTTTAGCTCGCTTATTCTCTCTCTAAACTCCTTTTTCCCATTTTTCGCATCCCATTCCCTCAGTCTTTCTGTGATGTAGAAGGTCTTTGCCATTTCTTTATTACCAGTCACATGGTGGAAGCAGCTGTCTTTTTTATAGTTTTTTCCTTCCAAACTGATTAATGGACATTGTGGAGAGCACTGCAGCCAGTATCCTGGTGTGCACCAGCTGCTGGATCAAAATACGCCTGAGATGGCAGTAGAGAATTTCAGAAAATTGATTCTCATTCATTAAACTCTGAACCCAACTTACTCCATGTTCAAAGCCATATGAAGTCATAAAAACTAATGATATCTTCTGAGTTTGCTCTTTTTCTTAACTGGAAGCCACAACAGATTCCTCTACATGTGAGCTGTTCAACTTCATCTTTTCTTTAATCTGTTAATAATGCTCCTTCAACCCTAGTGTTTCAGATTATCCTGTTATTTCTCAATCTATTTAATATTGTAGCGACTAAGGAGGGTGAGACACAATACAAAGTGCTGGAAAACGTGGTGCTCCAAAGATGCTGAGTTTATTAAACAAGAACTGAACAGAACAGCAATAAAACGTCCCCAGCCCGCTGTTTTAGGGTCGCTGGACACGCCTGCCCCCACACCCCCTTCCTTCCTGTCTCCTCCCTCCCCCTGCGCACGCATCTTCTATCTTTCTATGTAGTTATAAAAACGCGGAGCCTTCCCTAAAACAGAGTTAACAGAAAACATTAATTACAGTACGTCACAATATAATCATTAATATGCTTAGAAATGTGTTTTCCATTTAGTCCTCTATCCATAATTTGAATCCATCCTTCCATATCTTCAGTCAGCCATATTTTATTTTTATCCTTGAGGTCTTACAAATACAAACTCTCTTGGGGTCATAGGTGTCAAAACTGGTATCTTCACCGATGAGCAGGAATCAACCCTGGGAACAATGCCATCACAGCCTATCAACTCAATTAAACTTTAAAGTTGTTGTTAGGTTAATTGCATGGCGTTGTGCATTACCAGTACAAGAGTTGCAGTATGGCACAAAGTACCTTTTAAAAAATAATGCATGACTCTTGTTGACCGAGATACTACACTGGTCACGAAGGAAGTGTTGAGGTGCCAATCGGGTCAGCCCTTTTAATATTTAAACAGTCCTTAACCAAAACAGGCACAAGATGGCATGTTCAATAAAGCAAAACTTAAAAGCACGTTAACAAAATTAAAAAAGAGGCTCCCTTGATCTTTTTTTTTTGTTGAACTTCACTTCCAGTTAGGAGCTCTAGTCATCAGTCTGCTCTCTCCTGAGTGAGATGCGCAATGCCAGGAGTGTCTCTCTTTAATAGCAGAAGGAGCACCCCGGAGGGGCGGAGTCAGTTTCCCTCTGTGGGAGGTTTCTCAGGGCTGTGGGAGAAAATGAAGACTGTTACGATCAATGGCCACGCCCCCTGTGGCAAACCTCCAACGGTCATGCATGTAAAATATTTATATTCATTAAGTAGAAGCTTAAATGCAAGTCTCCAATCATCTGATTTGTAATAATATTTGCCATATAGGGAACATAGCAAAAAAATAAAAACATCTCTCTGTATAAAGCAATAAAACATTCATCTTTCACCTTCTATGCCAAAGCATAATGTCGTCCGGCGTCTACAAGATGGCTGCAGTGTCCGATTAGCAAATGCAACAAGACGCACAAATAAAGAGAGATGTAAGGGCTAGAGTATGCTATGTACAAGGGCAACAGGACACACAAAGAAAGAGCAACATAAAGGCTAGCATATCCATTGAACAGGGGTTCCTAAATGCACGACACGAAACAGATGGACTTATAAGCATTGTACCATTGTGCTTGTTTTAAATAAAAGGGTTTTACGTTATCATAAATAAGCTATCATCCATTTTCTAGCAAAACATATCCAGTTTAGCATCACTAGGATTCAGTGCACATTTTGGCAGCAATGGGATCAAAGGGTGGGATACCCTGCATGGCACCCTCTCACAGAGCTGATTTAGAGCAGCCAATTTACCTAACTCATATACCCGTACATATTTGGGAGGAAAACTGGGATCATCTGTGAAAAAATGACAAAAAGAAAAAATGCACACACCATCCTGACAGTGCCTGGGGTTCAGGATTCAAACCAGGGAATCTGGAGTTGTGATGCTGCAGTAAGCATGTATTACTGCGTCACCCGTATGAATATCACAAAATAAAATTCTCAAGCCTGGTTAATCTAATTTGGGATCATGGTGGGCTGGAGGCTAATATGGCAACACTGGTAACAAGGCAAGAAATAACCCTGGACTGGTTGACGGTGCATCACAGAGCCCACTTAAGCACAGACGCACACTCAAACATGGGCAAATTTAGAATCATCAGATAACTAAGCCCACATGTCTTTTGGGATAGAAAATCAGATAAACACCCCGAGACATTAGAAAACAAGGAAGCACAAGTTTTTACAACACTCTGAGCCTGCACTTGGTGAGGAGTGCTGTATTATGTTTCTGAGGTGCTTATGATAAATTAGCAATCTAGGTGTGTGAAGAGGATTACTTGTGTTCTGTTTTTGTATTGTATTACCACATGTTGTGACACCCATTGCACCCTTACCATGAAGGGAGGGTCTCTCTCAGTCCGAATTGCCTTTCCCAAGATTTCATCAGGGTTTCTTTCTTCTTATCTTCTTAGAGAGTCAGAGTTTTTCCTTGGGGGCTATCAAAAAACAGGGCCTGTTAAAACCCACTGAAGCACTCCTTGTGTGATTTTGGGCTATACAAGAAATAAATTGTTGTTGTGAATCCAAATGCAAGATGTCGAATCTATGAATTGGCATTACTGGCCACTGCTCCGCCATGCCAAGTCCCCTCTCAAAAATAAGCAAATCAATCAAATGTTCACAAAGGCATTTCCAGTATTGCTGCCACATTGACTCTTGCTTCCTTAGATACTTTTGTTTTCATTTCTTGTGTCTTCTAGTTTATTTCTTTGCATAAGCATCATATACAGGTGCTGGTCATAAAATTAGAATATCATGACAAAGTTGATTTATTTCAGTAATTCCATTCAATAAGTGAAACTTGTATATTAGATTCATTCATTACACACAGACTGATGTATTTCAAATGTTTATTTCTTTTAATGTTGATGATTATAACTGACAACTAATGAAAGTCCCAAATTCAGTATCTCGGAAAATTAGAATATCAATTAAGACCAATGCATAAAAAGGATTTTTAGAAATGTTGGCCAACTGAAAGGTATGAACATGAAAAGTATGAGCATGTACAGCACTCAATATTTAGTTGGGGCTCCTTTGGCCTGGATTACTGCAGCAATGCGGCGTGGCATGGAGTCGATCAGTCTGTGGCACTGCTCAGGTGTTATGAGAGCCCATGTTGCTCTGATAGTGGCCTTCAGCTCTTCTGAATTGTTGGGTCTGGCGTATTGCATCTTCCTCTTCACAATACCCCATAGATTTTCTATGGGGTTAAGGTCAGGCGAGTTTACTGGCCAATCAAGAACAGGGATACCATGGTCCTTAAACCAGGTACTGGTAGCTTTGGCACTGTGTGCAGGTGCCAGGTCCTGTTGGAAAATGAAATCTGCATCTCCATAAAGTTTGTCAGCAGCAGGAAGCATGAAGTGCTCTAAAACTTCCTGGTAGATGGCTGCGTTGACCTTGGAGCTCAGAAAACACAATGGACCAACACCAGCAGATGACATGGCACCCTAAACCATCACTGACTGTGGAAACTTTACACTAGACGTCACACAACATGGATTCTGTGCCTCTCCTCTCTTCCTCCAGACTCTGGGACCTTGATTTCCAAAGGAAATGCAAAATTTACTTTCATCAGAGAACATAACTTTGGACCACTCAGCAGCAGTCCAGTCCTTTTTGTCTTTAGCCCAGGCAAGACGCTTCTGACGCTGTCTCTTGTTCAAGAGTGGCTTGACACAAGGAATGCGACAGCTGAAACCCATGTCTTGCATACGTCTGTGCGTGGTGGTTCTTGAAGCACTGACTCCAGCTGCAGTCCACTCTTTGTGAATCTCCCCCACATTTTTGAATGGGTTTTGTTTCACAATCCTCTCCAGGGTGCGGTTATCCCTATTGCTTGTCCACTTTTTTCTACCACATCTTGTCCTTCCCTTCGCCTCTCTATTAATGTGCTTGGACACAGAGCTCTGTGAACAGCCAGCCTCTTTAGCAATGACCTTTTGTGTCTTGCCCTCCTTGTGCAAGGTGTCAATGGTCATCTTTTGGACAACTGTCAAGTCAGCAGTCTTCCCCATGATTGTGTAGCCTACAGAACTAGACTGAGAGACCATTTAAAGGCTTTTGCAGGTGTTTTGAGTTAATTAGCTGATTAGAGTGTGGCACCAGGTGTCTTCAATATTGAACCTTTTCACAATATTCTAATTTTCCGAGATACTGAATTTGGGACTTTCATTAGTTGTCAGTTATAATCATCAACATTAAAAGAAATAAACATTTGAAATACATCAGTCTGTGTGTAATGCATGAATCTAATATACAAGTTTCACTTTGTGAATGGAATTACTGAAATAAATCAACTTTGTCATGATATTCTAATTTTATGACCAGCACCTGTATATTTCTTTGCAAACAGATAAGTTCAGCTTGATTCTTTAATCCCATTTTATCAAAAATTCTCAGTTGTATGTTAGGCGTAACAAAAAAGCAGTATTTACATTTAATAAAGCCCCCTTTCTTTGATGAATGATATCATAAAATTAAGCAATAGAGAACAACTGTTTATATCTGTAATTATATCTGTAATTAGCTGACAGCCACACAGTAAGTCAGAGCTGGGCACTAAACCAGCAACTCTGTACCCAGTAATACTTTTAAATATACTGCCATCTATTTAATGTTTGTACTCTTTGTCCTAGTAAGGATCACAGTTAAAAAAAAAAAATCTGGCAGAGCTTCCCTATTGGCTAGGCACAGATTCCTGGTTTTCCTGAGGAACTACTCCACATTCTCGGGCCACCTGTTAGACTAAAGCTCATTGCCATGCCCTGGGATCTATTCTGGGATCCCCTCTCTGTAGGAAGTGCATAGTAGGCATTTAATTAGGGGTATTGCAAAAGTCCTTAGCCTTTCATGAAAGAAGTAGCACTTAAGGTAAACACTTATCCTCCAATGAAAGCTCATTTATTGGTGACTGCAACACAACAGGAATGCACTTTTCCATGCACTTGAGCCATTTGTCAAAGCAGTTAAGCTCTCAAGTTGCTTATTTGGCACATTAATTAATTCATCACGCATCTCAAAAACATTTCTATTCAAAGGTTCTTTAATTTTTGGGAACAACCAGAAATCATGAGGCGCTGAATCAAGTGAATAAGGAGGAGATTCAACCAGCTGGATGCCAGATTTCAATGGTCAGCTTTGCGGTGTGTGCCGGCGCATTCTCATGGTGGAAAAATGACTTGTTCAGAATCAGGTGGGTGTGACCTCCACTCCTCTCATTCTTCCACCCCTCGTACCACTTGCCATGACTTCCTGTGAGTAAGATTTTTTTTTATAAACTCAGGAAAGAAAATCTTTTATCTCCAATTGATTGATTGAGCTCACTAAGGACTGTTGCAGTGCCCCTTGTACAACTGATGTCTAAATATTCACACAAAGTCCTCTGGTAGTGAACCTATCATCCCCGTGCAATACATGGATGGTTTTGGTTGGTACTCACAGTTTTGATGTAGGGGACACAAACTGATGGGAAGTGGCAAGAAAATTCTGGCGAGACTAATGTGGATCTTGGAGATAGATACTGTGAGAAGGGGCATAGCCATCCAGAGAAGCAATGCAAAGTGTTTAAGAGTGCATGCGTGTGGGTGAGTGACAGAGATACAGTATTGTGATTCTGCCACCAGAAAATAGCAAAATGGGTGAGGCCTTCAAAAACACCCACCGAAACAGGTCAAACTCCTCAATGGCCTGCCTCAATATAGGTCTCACCCAGGCAAGTCTGACCCTTGGCAACTAGGAGGCTTCAGGCCAGGCCGCAAAAATTTGGAACAGGATTTTAAAGTTGAAAAATGCATTCAAGTCTCCAAACACCAAAGAGTGCTTCTCAACAAGGAGAACTAGAAAAACTGTAGAGACACGTCCAACAAGAATCTTTACAAAAATCACGATTTTCATGCAAATGTTGATAAATACAAGAAAATGCTCAAAAGACCAAACAAAAGTTGTTTAAAAAAGCAATCCAAGGCAAACCCGTCCTAAAACACAACCAGAAGAAGAATCCGGTAAACAGAGCAAAGTGTCAGCAAAGCCAGTAAATCCAATAAGGAAAAATAATACTCACTCGTGACAACGATGAACCACTAAGGTACTCCCCTACTAGCCTACCTTTAAAGGCTGGCGGTGGTGCCTTAGCAGTAATATAAGGATGGCCTCAACCCTTGAGGGGGGGTCCCACCTCACACATATAGAAACTACATAATAAATAAATGCAACAAAATTAACAGAACATACATCATTAGAATAAACATATGCCAAATAATTCACAAACAACTAAAGAAAAATGAAATAAGACAGAAAGTAAACATAACACAGAGAAACACTTTCACTTAAAGAGCAGAGCTTATTAGACATGCTACTCTACTTAAAGCCATTGTCCTGGGGACGCTGGTGAGTCTTGAGAAGAATCCTGGCTTTAACTGGCTCACAGAGTTGGAGAAAGTGAGTGCAGATGGTGTTGCCTCTGACCCCAAGTGAGCTGTTTGAGGTGGGACGGGTGGTTTGAATGTGCAAGCAAGAAAAGCAGCAGGGTAAAAAGATCATTGGAGTCACATGAACGGAGTCATGGAACATCAGAGGTGCAGCATTGGAATGCTGCCGAGGAAGGAGACGCCTCCAGTAAATTTCATGTGAGCGACTGAAGGACACTGCATTACTGTAATAAGCTATGAGCACCAATGATGATAACAAAAAAATCACAGAGCATGAAGATCTATCAGCATATTTTCATACAGTCATACAACCACCAAAGGACAACATTCAAAGACATCTCAACATCACAAATAGAAACACAAAGTAATATTCATAAATTTCCATTTTTTGTTCAAGGGGTATTAATGCTAAATCATATTGTTGATTAGAAATCAACATGATTCATGATAATGATGATGACTACTCAGAAACAGCAAGATGTACATGTTCAGGCACCCGGTAGAAAGGTATATACTTCCTTGAAACCCAAAGATGGACCTAAGAAGTTCTTCATATGTCAAATGGCTTACTCAAGCAACTCTGAAACAGGCTTTTGGTACAATGCATAAAGAAATGGAGAATTTTTTAAGACAACAAATTGCATTGAGCATATCATAGAAAACTGGAAAACTTTCATTACGATGGCTAAACTGAGTTTGCTATAAACTTTTTAACAATACAATAAATTTTTGTGGCACATTTACTATTTATTTAATTTTTGCATAATAGCGCCATCTACTAGGAGATGGAGAATAGTACCCCACTTGCCCTTAAAGGAATACTCCACAAAAATATATTTTTTCTATATGTTACTTACCTCATGGAGTTTGTAAGAATGGCCAAAAAATATTTTAATGTCATGTTTTCATGCTGAATGGAGAGAAAACGTTTATGTGCATGATAGAATTCAATAGTGACCAGTGGTGTACACTGGCAAACGATGTGAAAAATATCGTTGGAAAAAACAAAAAAAGTCATATTATAGTCATGTTATATTTAACACTTCTTGAATTTCTGGCTTCCGATCTTACTGTTTTCTCTCTTACTTTGATTTCTGGTTAGTGATTAGGTGTTGGTGTAAAAAAGTTTCATCACTAAGTTTCGAGTTGTTTCTGGTTTGGATCACATTTCATCAACTGGGCCTCGTCCCGCCCTTAAGCAGAACATTTTTCATTTCTGATCAGAGTCTCACTGTTGACAAATCACATGGTTTGGAATGGTTGTGTGACAATGAAGTGACATAAACTGTACCTCGCACGATGACTCAGTCGAACAATAGCAGTGTAAATAGTCAGAGTGTGCAAACTGATGAAAAACTAAAGCTGCCGACGTGGTTTTGATTTTGCTGTTTTTTTTTATCAATTTTTATTTTTGTTTTCATTTTTCTTGGTTTTACCTTAACAGATAAAACTACCTGATAATGTGAAAATAATTAAGTGCCAGAATAGTGGTTTTAAATTTTTTTCCTTTCCCTCTCCTTCTTTCTCTCTGCCACTCTTTTTCAAAATGGAAAGTTGATGGATCAGACTCTCTGTTTTTAATATGTGACATTGGTTACTGTGCTCTGACGGCCATCAAGTATAATTCTAAGCTTTGACATTGCATTCTCTGTTATCCTGTCTCTGTATTTTGCTCATTATCTCAGGTGTTTTTTCTATGGCTGTTCATACACCTGTTGTGCACTCTTACACTACTTGCTGTTCTTGTGCAGTGCCAATTCAAGTTTAGGACACTCCTAAGTTTTAATTACTAGTTTTTTCATGGTTCCCTCAAAACACCTAGGTGAGTCCTGAACAATGGTTCATGCCCAGGAGCCCTCCCCCTGTCCCTTCTAAGTCTGCCCCTAAAGTTAGCTGTAGCCTATTTTGGCTGCAGTGGTCGCAAGGCAGGAAACATCCCTGAATGTGACGCCAATCCATCACAGCAGACACTCCTACATGGTTCATTTAAGCAGACAGTAACAGTGCTGGGATTCAAAGCTGGACCCCCAGAGCTGTGTGGCAGCAGCATGCGGCACTGTTGCATCATGTCACCCACAAAAGGTAAATGTCAGCTGGTACTGTATATTTTTGAAACAATGAATGTTGCATGTTACCTGGTCAGGTGACATATCATGTTCTTCTTTACTGTGTCCCCATCTCCCCATAGTAAAGGCTCCAGGTGTCATTTTTGACAAACAGCGTTTGCCTGGCTGTGTGAGATCTTGTAATTCAACACCTGCCCTGTCGTTGTGTGCATTCATGGAAGTCTTATTAGTGACTGGAAGTGGTACTTGATCTCTTCTGTTGTTTAGGATACAGTCCAGTGTTTAAAAGGTATTTTAAGTATTCTGCATCATAAAGATTACTTTTTACAAATTTACTTAAACTGCAAGTACTAAATACAATTTGACAGCAATGAAAAGTGTAACAGAAACAAAATATAAACTAAATTATGATGCATTGTAAAAAAAATACTCAGTATTTGAAAGATACAGAGAGTATATGGATACCTTAGTAATGTGTCTGGTGGAGAAAAGCACTTTAATAATTTAAAAGCAAGCATGCTTGCAAATTTGAATTTCTGTAATGTCTTCATTAAAATATTGCAAGGTGGTGACAGGGCAGATAGGATTGTAATAAAATGCATAAGTACAAATGTTTGTGATGCACCATCTGTTGGAACAACAAATGCATGGCATTACATTATTACAAACGTTTGTGACGCGCCATCTGTTGGAACAATACGTGCATGGCATTATAGTGTACTAACTGTATAAGCCCATACTGTAAAAAGCTGGGCTCTTAGAAACTATTGAAATCGTCAGAAAAAGAGTCGACAGTTTCATTTTGCGGACGTGCTCGCCCCCCTTGTCTATCAGCGGCTAAGTGAGTTTCTCTCTCATCTTAGGTTTAGCAGCTAAGTGAGTTTGTCTTTTCTCGCTGGTTTCACTTTGGCGACCAAGTCGCTTTCTTTCAGCTTCATGCTGTAGCCTCACACTTCTTTGTTCTTCTGACTCGTTAACTTGAGGCCACCTTGCCGGCTCTTTGAGCTTCATGCTGTTGCCTCGCACTTCCGGGCTGGACAGACAGACACACACACTTCCATGCGTAGACGTTTATATATAAGATTACTATAAATGTTTGTGATGCACCATCTGTTGGAATGACAGAAACATAGCATCTGGATAGACACACAGACACTTATCCTTTCACTAAGGTGAATAATAGGGTAGATATAATTATAATAAGCTGATTATGTACTGTAGATTTCTCAGGTTTGCACCGTGGATCAAAGAGGGTGATTGAATCAACAACTTTGATTTGACAACAACAGCATTGTCCAAATTGATCGAAACAGGTGTGACATTGTCAGGAGTGTGGAATTTGTGCTTCAAATTGTGCTTCAGACAGCACTCAGGATAATACTTGGTTACAGTGTGGGAAGTCACAAATAATTCTCTTGGAAAATTAAAATATGAATTATGATTTTAAAAGATTAATGGAAACACACTTTTCTTCACTTTTCAGGAACTTGACAGTGAAAGTTCAGTCATTCTTTTATATCTTTATCGTCTCTGTGCCACCTTAAAATGATTCAGCATTATGGTTGTGCTTTCATAACCAATTAACCACTGAGAGTAAAAGTTTCTGGGAAGATGGATTTAACATAACTAGATAAAGAAAAGTTGCAAATGGTGGGCAGGTTCTAAAATTGCTTATTGCATGGGGTAGCTTTGGGTCAATAATATGGGTCAATAACTGTGTATAAGGGTGATTCATTATTCCGTAACTTTTGATTTTGACCCGATATACAGCAGTTGTAAAGAGGATATTAAATGCCATCACTGGCTGTAACACATAAACATGCTGTTTGACATCACATTTTATGGAAGCAGTTAGCTTTATAACAGCAATAAGAACAAACACTGGCACTATATCAGCTTGTCTCCTTCATTTTTATTGCAGAAGATTACATTTTTTTTTTCAGCTTGATTTACATTTTTGGTTGCTGATTATTATAAATGCCCCTGAAAATCAAAACATACAGCATAAAGAATTAAAGAGATGATGAGCAGTAGTGTAACTAAATTGTACTCTAAACAACAAACTTACCTGCAATCCTATTTAAATTGCCAAACCTATTTAATATTTGATAAAGTAAATAAAGTTTTTTCACAATATAAAATGCAATATAAACATGGCGGTCAGCACTCCTTACAATATACAGTAGATGTTGATTAATCTCAATCAGAGAGGACCAGCACTTACATATATTAACTTCTGCCACTTCAGTGGCAAATTTTGTGTTACTTCAATTACAAGCATGTGATTATCTATGTGCTGACCTCGGATGACTAAGATTTAAGATGGCAACCTGATATGGTCAAGTACCAGGTTCATTGATGAGTTCAAAGAAAACAAAAATCTTTGGATAACAATTTAGCATTTATAGAAAGCAGTTTTAGCTTTTGTTAAGGGAAAAGAAAACTTCTTGTATGAATTTGTAATGAGCTGCTGACTGTGACTGCCTGCTTAACTAAGACTTTATATACTATTTGTACCCAGCACATTACCAAGTGAGCAATGAGATAATGACAATAAATGCTTTCTATTTGGTCCTGTATAACAATTTATATATACATGAAAAGTTCTTCTTTAGATATACTGTAGACGTGTGCCCAAGACTTTTAATCCAACTGTTTTGAGACCTTTAGATATTCAGGGGAATCCTGGGGGTTGGTGGCAGGATTGGCAGTCCAGCCACCATAAATAACTTCACACTGTTCCAGTACGGTGTGATGGTGTCACCCCCTGCACTCAGGTTCCAATCCAGGTGGTCTGTTGTGTGGTGGGTGCGGCAACACGGTGTGCTCCCCAACTTAGATATTCAGAAAACATAGGTGTATTAAAGAGTATACCATTTATCTGTATGCTGATTGGTACAGATTGTTGTGCCTCTTGATTGTGATACGCAAATGAACATAGTGAGAAAAGATATATATAAATGAAAAGAATTATTATTATTATTAGATAGATAGATAGATAGATAGATAGATAGATAGATAGATAGATAGATAGATAGATAGATAGATAGATGATGATCTATCTATCTATCTATTTATCTATCTAATAATAATAATAATTCTTTTCATTTATATATATATCTTTTCTCACTATGTTCATTTGCGTATCACAATCAAGAGGCACAACCATTTGTACCAATCAGCATACAGATAAATGGTATACTCTTTAATACACCTATTATTAGTACTTAAGATTGTTGTATTTGTTGTATTTTCCAGTGTTGTCATAATGAACTAAGCAGTACACATGGCAGGCTCCCTCAAGCTTGTTGTAATAAAAGGCTGTCCATCTTGGATTAATTATTTATGGTGATCACAACTATTCTTTATTTAATTTACAGCTTCCCTGACAGATTTCCAGAACATTTATTGTTTTTTCCACTTTGTTTTTGCTGTTCATTTTTGTTCTTAACCTTGATATGGATGCTCCCAGTTTTGAACTTTTGCCTCCCTTTCGACAGCTCTTTTGGTTCTCCATAAAGTTAATTCACTTCTTTGTCTTTTTAAATTTTTTTCTAAAGTAGTGCAATCTCCTTGAATGTCTATATAATAATCACAGATGCAGAATTCATTCATTGCATTATAATAACATTAATACATGCTAATGGAGCTAAATATGACATAATGCCAAAAAACAATGATGCTTCACAATTTTATTACGAATAACAGGAACTGACAGAGGAACACAAAACGTGGTTAGAGAAAGCGAAAGGTCAATGTCGAGATGGGAAATAGAATTGAACAATTGGAAACTGAAAGGAAAAGGTGGATGTGACATCATAAATGAAATCAAATCCAAACAAAGATCTCTAACACTTGGACCTATACATCCTTACAATGCATGCAGTAATACACAGCGTCACAAGAAGGAGCCAAAGACATCAAGAAAAGTTTGGAGCAGCCACCCGTATAATATTCTCTGGCAGAAAATTGGTAATTTATAGGAGTTGTTTACAGGTTCGAATCCAAAACAGAACTAAGGCAGGTTGTTAAAGATGGTGGCTTTATTTGTCAAGACAGGAAGTGACGTCATCATAGGGGCCAGAACCGGAAGTGGTGTCATCAAAGGGTCTGGAATTGTGCAGGATTTCCCGTGGATGGTCTGCAAGGGATTGAGAAAGAAAGTCAATGCACCTCACCGCCCCCTGGTCTGGCGTGGAATTACCATTATTCAGGCCTTTTAGCGGCCTCCCAATCGCACGTGTGTAACAGCAGATATATATTTTTGCTCTCAACTCTACATGAGGTAATGTTAAAGCAACATGCAAGCGATATCACAGTAACAACACACAGGTGGTCAAGGATGCAAACCACACTGTAGTAGCCAGCAAATTATCCTGAAGATAAGTGGGGATGGATGGGTGATTGACAGCAAAATGTTGCACGGGTGTACTGAGCTTTGGTTACACTTTACAAGCCTGGGGGGTTTCAAAAAGGCAGGCAGAGACTCCCAGGGTATTGTTTAAATAGAGCCCCACAGAAGATAAGGAGGGATCATAGAGAGAGACACAGAGTCTAGAAGACGACTTTCAGAAACACCACTGTGGGTAGTTTCAGTAGCCGTTATTTTACGATTCTTCTGAAAGTACAGCTGTGGATCATTCATTGTTAAATAAATGTGTCCATTATTGGGCTTGACTCTCATTCTGTGTGTGTCTTGGTCCTTCCTTCTTATTGCTCATTACATTTTTATTCTTGATGCTGTAGTAAAGTGGCACCAATTATGTGCAGCTTAGTGCAATATCCTACCTTATTTTGTTTTCCTCCTTCTATTATTATTATTATGTTGGTAGTGAAGCCTTAGTAATAGTATCAGAAAACTACAAAATGCCATCATGAGTGCCAGATTGCAACCTCATCAACATTTATTTTTAAATATGACCTCCTGCTGTGTAGGACTTGTCACACACGTGCGCTTAGGAGGCAGTCAATAAGCCCTAAAGTGAGCGAAACATCACAAGATGAAGGGTTGATTTATGGTACTAATGCCTCTCTCTCTTTTTCATCAGACCATGTACTCACCACACAAACTTCCGGATTCCCAATATGGCCGCCCAACGTCACTTCCACCTCTGACTCCAAATGATGATGCCACTTCTGGTCCTTGAGGACGACGTCACTTCCGTCACATCCGAGATGACGTCACTTCCGGTCTCTCCTGATGATGACGTTACTTCTGTCCACCTGTTACGAAGTCATCTCCTGCCACATCATTTCCGTCAGCCATATTTCCTCTATATAAATGCCATATCACTATTTCAATTTGTCAATTGCTTATTTTTTGAGTTATTGATCATTTTTTCATATATTTTTTTGCAATATCTGCTCGACATTATACTGGGTTATTCCCTAACTCTTTGTGATTTATAGAGAGTCTTTATTTTTACGACAGACTCTTCATATTTACTTGTCATCGCCTACTCTGAGGAAGGATAAATTCTTAACTTAGTCAGACTTTTAGTGTAATTCCTAGAAGTAATTATGAGATATTTGATAAATATGGGCACTGGTCAGCCTAATTACAATAAAATATTTTTGAACTTCTGAATAATATCTTCAGCTTTGTGACTACCATCTTTGTTACTCATCAATAGTAGGACATTGTAGCAGACAGTTTAAAAGCTGGAAACGTGGCCTGTTTTAGTCACTTTTATTTCACACAAAAGGGGCAGTGAGTTATTCTAACCCTAGGCCTAGGTAACAGGGGTCCATGGAAGGATTGTTTGGAAATGAAAGGCTTCAAGTTAGTGGTGATAGGGCAGGTGGCATAACGGAGGCAGGTGCATGGCCGTGTGGAAAGAGTGATAGAGATGTTACAAAAAATTCAATCCAATATATGGATTGTCAGAAGTGGGTGCACAAAAGATGTAGTGATGTGAATGGTAGAGTGCAGGCTGCAAGTGTGACCTTTATTAGTAGAAAGTGTGCAAGTGGTGCAGGATACTGATGAAAGTTTGAATTTAGATGTTCTCTATAGAGCTGTTTTTCAGAAAGTAAGGAAGTTCTACTTCTTAGTTGACATTTTCTCTGGTATTTAAGGGAAAATGAGCCTCACAATAGATAAGGGAGGATCACAGGGAGAGCCACAGAGGCTGGAAGATGACTTTCTGAAACAGTGCTGTGGGTAGTTTCAGTAGCTGTTGTTACAAACGTTGTGCGAAAAAAAAGATGAATGGTGAATTAAAAATACTGTAGATAGATAGATAGATAGATAGATAGATAGATAGATAGATAGATAGATAGATAGATAGATAGATAGATAGATACTTTATTAATCCCAAGGGGAAATTCACATTCTCCAGCAGCAGCATACTGATACAATAAACAATATTAAATTAAATATTGATAATAATGCAGGTAAAAAAACAGATAATTACTTTGTATAATGATAAATGTTAACGTTTACAGGTGTCGTGCTGAGGAGAAGCAGACTAAGGAGGTTAAGGGAGACTCTGCAGGAAAATATCTGAAGGATCAACCGGGTAAAACAGACACTGGAGAAAAAATATCTGGAGGATCAACCAGCCCCTAACATGTATGTGTGTGTGTGTGTGTGGTGTTTGTTCAGTCTCTGTACATGGAGGATCAACTGGCTAACCTAACTTAACCTAAAAAACAGCCATTAAATCATTGGTGAGGTGAATCGTGTTTCCAGCATTTTCAAGGCTCAATGTGTTAATTTGTGCCTGAAGCACTAAAAGTGACGCACAGTTTAGTGGAGAATCACATGGACTGTAACTGGGTTCTGTACTGTAGTACATAAGAAAAGGATATTCTGAAATTCTGTATTCATCATGCAGTAAATACTGTAAGTATTGCTTTTATCTGGCAATGTTTAACACATTCTTATTATACCGTATGCGGTGAGAGGTCAATGAACTACAAGGACTTTGGAGTGTGTTTAGTACTTTATTGATGATGACTTAACCTGGCTAGAAGTGCCTTGCCATCGCTTCCATATCAGCCTCATTTAGAGGGCCACAGGATTGTTTTGTCCATTTTAACTTTATCATGGAGAAGAGACAAAGCAAGGAGAATCTAAACTCATCCAGGTATTAATTCCCACAAGAGTAAAACAATAGGATCAACATCCAATCGGACTTCCATATATCCAATAAGATGTAATATCTCTCTCGCCAAAATTTTCCTTTAGTTGAATAAGATGCCCTTCCATACTCCACTGTTGTAAAGAGCTCTTATTTGAGCGTTTGTGGCCCTTCTGTGAGCCCCCCTCTCATTAGGACGGTGATAACTGCCTTTTATTGCATTCTTCTTGATTAATTCTAGAGACTGTGGTTAGAGAAAATTCCAGGAAGGCGATTATGTCTGAGATGTTGGAACCCTTGTATAAAATACCAGCAATCACACCACAGTTAAAGTCACTTAAATAAAATGTCTTAATCATTCCGCTGTTATGCTTTAGCCACGGTTCCTTAATGTTTATATTACTTCTTCTTGTCTTTTTCATTTATTATCATTTTGGATTATCTGTCATGATTATTTCTGTTAATATTATTCTGTTCATTCATCTTTTAGGTGATATGGTTAATATTATGTTTTTGATATGTTTATTACTATCTATGCCCTGTTTTTCTAATGTCTTATTGTTCCTTGTGTTTTGAAGGTTGGGACCCCAAGAGGCAGGACCACCCCTTGCATCACTACAAGGGACTATCCTCCAGTCTATTAAAGGAAGGCTGGGAAGTGTAGTCCCTGTGGTTCACTGAATGCGCTATAGTGGTGTGTAGGTTGTTCAAGGAGTATTGCTTTGTGGGGTCTGCGTGGTCTCATGGCCTTGGAACCCCTGCAGATTTTTTTTTTTTTCTCCAGCTCTCGGGAGTTTGTTTTGTTTATTCTGTCTTCCTGGCAATCGCACCTTACTTTATTCTTTGTTATTTCGTATTGCCTAATCTTATTTCTGTTATTTTATAAACTTTTCTTTCTTCATCTTGTAGAGCAGGCATGTCAAACACGCGGCCCGCAACAGAAATCTGTGCGACCCGCATGACAGATCCTAGTTAGCACTAAACTTGTACAAAATGATTACTATCGTTTGTGATTGAATCATTCTGCATCTTCAGCGTTACTTATTGACTTTTCTTACTTCCTCCTTCTGACAAAGGTGTGTTTTCCCATGGCATTACGGTACCGGAAACGTCATCTGCTTGTATGTTTGCAGCTGCGCCGTCAACTCCTTGATACCCTAGACATGACACTAAACCCCTTAACCCTGCTGGACTGCTGAGACTGGCCACTGGGCAGAACTGACCATCACGAGTAGTAATAGCTTGCATCTTTTCACGTTTTTTTGCTCTAGTTTTATGTAATTTTGTGCTAGTATTGTAACAAACAGTTGCAGACTACAGCTGAAGATCTGGGGCCTCATGTATAAAGCCGTGCGTACAACTCACACTATAACATGGCGTAAGCACAAAAGCGGGAATGTACGTACGCACAGAAAAATCCAGATGCAGGAATCTGTACGTACGCAAACTTTCACATTCTTCCACTACATAAATCCCGATCAGCGTGAAAAGTAACGTACGTGCACGCACCTTCTGTCCCGCCCCAACTACTCCCAGAATTATGCCTCTTTGAATATGCAAATCAATATAAATAGCCTTCTGTGAAAAGACAATGGGAAAAGCACGGGGGGGAAATATAACAATTTCAGCGAATACCAAGTGGAGGCAAAGGAAAAACGTACTATTTGTTGGTTTAAACAGTGGTATAATCAACAAAAGGAAGTTGATCGAGTGACAGAGTGTCGGAAAAACTCGAAAGATCAAATTCACAAAGTCGCACAGTGCCCGAAATAAAAAAGAAATCACATATCAAAGTCGCCGTGAAAAGGTGAGTCGTAGCCCACCGTCTGAGTGTCATATGAAAGCTTATTAGGGTACAGATAAAAAAAATAGGCACACCGTGGGGAAAAAAGCACAAAATGTCAACTTTAATCTCAAAATTTCCACTTTAATCACGTAGTTTATTTTGCCAGTAAAATAGAACATCATAAACTTCATCTAAAAATCGTTTAATTTACTAGTTTCTCAAATCCCATTGTAACTAAAGTGGCACATTAAATGCTTTGTTCTGTATTTGATCTTCTATGTGCTCTACATGTGTGAATCACTACCTGCTTCTTAAATGGGCTTTTTCTTTCTCCGACAGGACACATAATCCATTACATTCGTGATATTACAGCTCTCTGAATAATTAAAATACTGAGATGTATACGTGATATCTTTTTCATGATGATAGGAATGAAAGCATGTTATTAAACATGGGAACACAGTGGCGCAGTGCTTGTTCATGTCTCACGCAAGAGGCTTGCGGCGCCATGCGCGACCTTCGATGAAATAATTTATTACAGAAGTACTGTCTCTTTCAAATGTACTAACCTCCAATTCCTGTCCTTACTTTTCTTTCTCCAAAAACCCAATCGCCACACAATCTGCTATATAGACGTGAAGCCATCTGTAAGCTTAAAACGCCGATTCTTCAAAACTTTTAAGGAACATTGAAATATCTTCGTAGTACATGTTTAATTATCATATCCGTCTATCCTTCCAGTGTCGTGTCAGCACCAGGAAGAATACAACGCAATGCAGGAACAATCCCTAAACTAGCTAGCGCTGCAGCACCGTGTCCTCACATGTTTAATTATTAACAATAAAGATTATTTAAATGAAGTTAAAGTTTTATCTGTATAATATAATCAACATATTTTGCTGCATTTCATCTTAAAAATGATATTGTCATCATATGTAAATATGTGCTTTATAAAGTGGCGCAGGTTGTGCAATATTATAACTGTTGTGCAAATTTACAGTGAGGTGATTGTACTTATAAGTACAAACAGTTCTACAAGGAGCACTTGATGGACTGATTTAGTGCTTTTATAGTTCTTGGGATGAAACTTTTTCTAGACCGCGAAGTCCGTACAGGGAAGTCTCTGAAGCGTTTTGCCTTGGCTCAGGCAGAGTCTGCTTCATGCTGTGTACCAATAATTCTCTTTCCGATCAGCTGCTGCTGTGATTCCCCACTCAGATACAGTGATATAAATACTCCGAGTGGTGCAGTGAGAGTAATATGGAAAAAGATGATCTGCTGTGGCAACCCTTAACGAGAGCAGCTGAAAGAAGAAGAAGATGCAGTGAGAGTTACAACGCTAAAGCAGTTATGGTATTTGGAATACTATGGCTATTCCCTGGAGTATTATATTGCTGCAGGTTAATTACAATCAGATGCATTACACTAATAAACAATATGCAGTTAGTTTCAGTGTATTTATAAAGCCGCGTCAAGAATGTGGAGCTAAGCAAGAAAGGGTGATCACACAGAAACAGTAGCACTGCTTTGACGCTGGGTGCCGCCAGTCTGCAAAGCCGAGCGGAGAAATTGCGTACGCTAAGGTATGAGTTACCGTGGAAATGTGCGTGGCTTTACGCCAAGATTAGGTTTTATACATCACGATTTTAGCGTGGAAACGTTCGTACGCAACATTTCTGTGCGTACGCACCGTTTATACATGAGGCCCCTGATGTGGACGTGATAAGCTGGTGAGTTGTTTATTAACAAATTTTTGTGATTTTGACTTTGTAAAATTAGTGTAGGTCAGGGGGCTTTTTGCATATCGGCTTATTTTACAATATAAACTTTGAAGTAAACTTAGTAAAGTAAAATTTGATTTTTGGAGGATTTGTTTTCCAACTTGAATTACTGAGCAATGAATTCAGTGAGCATTTTCGTAATTTCAGTTCACACGAACAGGACTTTATGCTGTTTATGTCACCATACTCTTACAACATTGAGAATGTGCCTGAGAATATCCAAATGGAATTGATTGAACTGCAGTCAGATTCTATTCTGCAGGCAAAATACAACAAAGTTGGTGTGCCAGGCTTGTATGCTTACCTGCCACCCTTGTATATGCAGATCCATAAGTTGGCATCGAGAGTACTGTCTATGTTTGGAAGCACTTACCTTTGTGAGCAATTGTTTTTTCGTTAATGAAAGCTACCAAAACCCCACATCGATCAAGACTTATTGTCGAGCACCTTTCATCCCTCATAAAAATTGCAGCTGCACAAGATTTCAAGCCTGATATTGACGAACTGGATTGGATTGTTGGCAAAATCATATATATATATTTTTAAACCTTTGAAGCCAAACTCTATGAACTGACCCAATATTAGAAAATTAAGATGTGTGAAAGGCTGAGCCCTGAGATGTACTGTGTCTCACCTGGAGTGATCTGGAGTACTGTGTGTAGCTCTGGTCACAATGAAACAAGGCAGACATAGCAGCACTTGAAGCTGTGCACTGGACAGAAAGCGGATGCATCCCAGGACTTAAAGACATGCCCTACTTGGAAAGTCTCGGGGAATTAAAATACTTTAACTTTGAGAAAAGGGGGCCATGTGTGGACCTAATCCAGGTCTTCAAAAACCTCAAAGACATTGATAAAGTAGATCAATTGCAGTAGAGTGTATTTAGTTAGCCAATAAAAGGTGTCATTTCACCCTAATTTCTCAAGTAGATCCACTGAAATTTCTTTCAGCTTCAATCACGGCATTGAGGACGAAAGTGAAAATTACGGGGAAGTCCATTTAGGATGGAAATCATTAAGCACTTCTTTATTCAGAGAGCTGTGGGAAACTGGAAGAAATTAGCGAGTCATGTAGTTGAAACAGAAACCTTGACAACTTTTAATTAGTTTCTGAATGAGATAGTGGGACATCTTAGATATAAGTTGAATAAACAAGCCTGATGGACTGAATGGTTTAATCTCATGTTTTAATTTTACAACATAAACAGCATGTTCAAAAATGGAACATTACTGTGCATATTTTAGAAGTGAAACTAGAATTTATGCATATACTTAACATAGTATTGTCTTTTTATTGTATTATTCTTTGTTGACAGAGTTGAACTTTATATAGTTATTGTGCTATGTAATTTTTAAAATCGACTTTAGGTTTCTAATTGAGTGCCAGAGTATGCAGTGGTGGGTTTGAGCATTATTCTCCATATTCACATTTTGGGCACTTAATTGGTTATTGTTTGTTATATCTTGTTTGGTGGACAGCTGACTTTCCACCAGCTGACAGACTTTTATTATGCATACAAATTAAGCAAGATGTCTGCCCAGCTAGAATACAAATCACCAGTACTTTTGAATTCCACTGCATTACATTACACTGTGCACTCCCATCACACCCATTACATCAACTAGAACTGCAGGGAAGTATAACAGTATGTTATAGTCTATCCATGATGTTGTCATGGTCATCTTCTATCTGTTTTCAATTTCATGTTCCATGTCTGTTGTATCTGCATCACTTGTACCTAGATAGAAACAACAAGAACCTCGGAAGCCCCTCTATCATCTGGCAAGTGATACCACACTGTTAAACGAAGGTCCACTAGAACTGTTATCCCACAGCAACACACATCCTCAACAGCTAACGTATTGTCCTATTATATGTTTTATTGTATAATTTCCCAGAAATCAGTAGGATTAAGAATTCCAACGTACATACGCATACATAAAGTATTTGTGTTCCAGGAAGTCTTAACATTTTATTGTTATATAACACTGAATTACAGTGAATTTAATTGGGCTTTTCTGACCTTGATCAACAGAAAAAGATCTTTCAAGTCAAACTGAAAACAGACCTCTGCTAAGGTGGTCTAAATTAATTACAAATATAAAATGCAAAATTGTTGATTGCATAACTATTCATCTTTAATACGACACTCCTAAATCATCAGTGGCACAGTCAATTGCTTCTGGAAGTCACATAATTAATTCAGTGGAGATCACCAATCTGCGGCTTCAGTTGGTTGTTGTATATCCGCACCTTAACTGGAAGGTCACACTTATGGTGAGTCAATATGGTGGCCTGACCTACATGATGAAAACAAAAGAATACTCCAAGCAACTTATTGAAAAGGTGATTGCAAAGCACAGATCAGGAGATGGGGACATGAAATTCTCCAAGTCACTGAATATTCCTTGGAGACCAGTTAAATCATTCATTAAGTACAGGAAAACTGAATGATCATGCATGAAGAAGACTAGGGAGAGAGAGGACACCAAGAAACTGTGACAACTCTGAAAAAGGTACAAGCTACAGATTGGAGAGAGAAACAACTGTTGCACCACATGCTTCACCAGTTGCAGTTTAATTAGAGAGTAGCATAGAGAAAGCTACAGCACATTGTAGTGGTGCTACTGGGGATTGAAACTTCAACTCCCAGTAGTCCCTGCAGTGGCTCTTATTGGTTATCTACTTAGGGTGCAGGGGCTGTTGGGTACAAGGAGGCCAGCATGACATTTTAAAGGGGGCCAGTGATACCAAAAAGAAGTATTTTGTGTTTCGTGTCTGAAATTCCTATCTGTCTACTTTCCGTTCTGATACCTGTGGATTCTTGTTTTGTCCTGGATCGTCTCCTGTTTTGAGTGTATGGTCTGTCTGGTGTCTTCCTGCACATGAGGACTGTCAGAGGATTTGTTGCCATTCTGTGAAGAAAGGAGCACTCCTAATCCCATTCACCCATCTTCATCTCATCAGGAGATACCAGTAAGACTATCTTTAAATTCCCATTCAACGTGCTGATTTCTGGACTATCTACCTTCATCATTGCATTTCATCTGTTGCCATTTTCAATGGACTTTATAGTGAGTGTTTATTGTTGTTGTTTGTTTTCGTGTTTACTGTACATTTCAATAAGGGGACTGGGGTGGGATCATTGTTTTCATTTATTATTGTTTAATACATTCTTCATTTGTTGTTTTATTAGCAGTGGCTTTTTTGTCTCTGCTTGTGAGTGCTCGGGCCAAGGCTGGGTGCTTCCCTGGAATCTCCACCAAAAAAATTAATAAATCACTGTCTCTTTGACGGTGTGAGTCTTAGCAGCACCAGATCACTACAACATGATATCTCAGACAGAGTTTCCCAGAAGACATATAGTGGAGTCTATAGTAGAAGCCCTGAAAGGCTTGTGAGGGTAGAGGAGAAAATAAGTGCAACAAAATACATGGGTGGTTTTACATGATGCAGTCTGTAAGGTGCTTTGGGAGAAATCTTGTTTTCCAGCAAGACAACAACCCCAAAGGCAAAGGTACACAGGAATGGCTTCACAACAACAATGTGAAATTGCTGGAGTGGTCAAATCAGAGTCCAGATCTCATTCCAATGGAAAATTTGTGGGTGGACTTGAAATTAATATTAATTAACATGCAACCTGAGAAGAGTGTGAGCAGTTTTGCAAAAATGAATGGGGGACAAATGGCAGCATGCAGATGTGTAAAGCTGACAAACAGAGACCTGTCCACATACAGTAGACTCAAGGCCGTCATGGCTGACAAAGGTTCATCCACCAAATTCTGATTTGTCAAGAGGAAATACCTACAGTATCCAATCAATTATTTGGTGTTTTATTTTTGGTACTAATTTAGACAACGTTGCAGAGATCTGTTTTCACTTTGAGATTAAAAAGTCTATTTCTGCTAATCAGGGTCAATTATCTAAAGAGAAGTATATAAGAGTTGAACAGGATATGTACAAGGGAAGTGTAACAGTGGTGAGGTCTGCGGTAGGAGTGATGGATGCATTCAAGTTGGAGGTGGGATTACATCAGGGATCGGCTCTGAGCCCTTTCTTATTTGCAATGGTGATGGATAGGTTGACAGACGAGATTAGACAGGAGTCCCCGTGGACTATAATGTTTGCTGATGACATTGTGATCTGTAGCGATAGTAGGGAGCAGGTTGAGGAGATCCTGGAGAGGTGGAGATATGTTCTAGAGAGGAGAGGAATGAAGGTCAGTAGGAACAAGACATAATACATGTGTGTAAATGAGAGGGAGGTCAGTGGAATGGTGAGGATGCAGGGAGTAGAGTTGGCGAAGGTGGATGAGTTTAAATACTTGGGATCAACAGTACAGAGTAATGGGGATTGTGGAAGAGAGTTGAAGAAGAGAGTGCAGGCAGGGTGGAGAAGAGTGTCAGGAGTGATTTGTGAGAGATGGGTATCACCAAGAGTGATAAGGAAGGTCTACAGGATGGTAGTGAGATTAGCTATGTTATATGTGTTGGAGATGGTGGCACTGACCAGAAAGCAGGAGACAGAGCTGGAGGTGGCAGAGTTAAAGATGCTAAGATTTGCATTGGGTGACGAGGATGGATAGGATTAGAAATGAGGACATTAGAGGGTCAGCTCAGGTTGAGACAAAGTCAGAGAGGCGAGATTGCGTTGGTTTGGACATGTGCAGAGGAGAGATACTGGGTGTATTGGGAGAAGGGTGCTAAGGATAGAGCTGCCAGGGAAGAGGAAGAGAGGAAGGCCTAAGAGAAGGTTTATGGATGTGGTGAGAGAGGACATGCAGGTGATGGGTGTAACAGAACAAGATGCAGAGGACAGAAAGATATGGAAGAAGATGATCTGCTTTGGCAACCCCTAACGGGAGCAGCCAAAAAAAGGAGGAGAAGAAGGGTCCAGTTATCCAAATCAAATCCACTGTGTGTGAATTTTGCATAATAAGGTCGAAGGATGTGAATGCTTTTTAAAGGCATTGAATGGCAATGAACTACCACAGTACAGTACATGACAAAAAGGCCATATCTGTAGGGAAGGCAAGAAGAAAGCAAGTGACTCACAAAAGAGACACTAACACCTGCTTATAGGTTAAGTATTACAGATAATTTTGTACTTTTTTCTTCAATGCGAAACTCATTTTCTTTGTGATACGTTTAAGTGAGTTTAGCATTGCAAAGTGTTTCAGTGAAACCTGGAAGAACAAAATTGAAATAAAATCACACAGACAAGCCCACATTCTACCTGCTTCATTGGGACTAGGACACAATAAAGACGCAGTTGCTCTTTATTTGGAGAAGCAATTGTGGTGTGGAATACTTGCTGACATCTTGTGTATTGAAGATTACAAAATACACTTAACTACTCAAGAGTAAAAAACTGCAATTAGGGATGCACAGGATGGATTTACTGCCAACTGTACCATTTCTGAAGAGCCCGTGATTAAAGGAGCTTAAAGGTCTTGTGTGGATAATAATTAGGTCCAGAAAGAAGAACAAAATAAAATGAGGTCAAGCATTAAGTCCTCAACAGGTTACAGAATGCAATTAGCTGACAAAAGAGCAGAATTTGTAGTGTGCACCGGGGCTTCGTCAAAAAGTCTAATTAATGACTTCTTTTGTTTTTACTAAGTCATTAATACAAAAGAAATTAAAGACCAAAGGAAAAATCCATTAGCAGAATTCTGCTTAGCCAGCTTTAGACTTTATCACTTACAGTTTTGTGAAAAAGTAAAAACACCCCTTTTCCATTCAATTCAATGATACTACGTAAATAATAATCATCTAATCCTTACCGAGTCTTCAAATTAGATAGCTCTAACCTCAAGTGATGAATAACACCTACAGAAATGCTCTTTGTCATTATTTATTCAATGTCGCATGGTCCAGTTTCACCCAAGCTTTGGCTATCAATCCCACATGAGAGGCTGGGCATCAAACAAAAAGAAGTGAGAATTCAAGGCACGTTTCGTAGATGGGCTGGCTAACACATGGTACGATGAGGGCTATGTTGCAAAGAATCTTATCAGAATTAGGTGATGTTAGAAATGGTGTCCCTCAGGGACATTGTTGGGACCGCTGCTCTTTTATTATACATAAATGATCTGGATAGGAAAGCAATTAACAAGCTGGTTGAGTTTGCTGATACCAAGCAAGGTGGATTGGTAGATGACTTAGAATCCATTGAATCCTTACAGAGGGACTTGGAGAGCATAAGGCTTGGGCAGATTTGCGGCAGATGAAATTTAAAGTAAGTAAATGTAAAGTTTTACATGCAAGAATTAGAAATGTTTTGAATATACAATGGATGGTCTGAAACGTGAAAGTACTGCTTATGAGAAGGACTTGGGAGTTCTACTGTAATGGTCACAGTCAACTCCCAGACAGTGTTCCATTAGAAGGCAATTAAAAAGGCCAAGAGAATGATAGGTTATATAGCACTCTGATGTGTAGAACGCACATCAAACTGACTCATACAGTATCCAGGGCTGGTTTCTGCCATAAGTTCAGTATTTACAGCATCAGCACCAGCTCCTGGCATCCTTGCAGTGAAAATTCCATGTTCAGAAAATGAACTTATTCTGAACAAATTAGAGGTGAAATTCTGCATATAATATTTGCGTTCTTGGCAGTTTCCAGAGAATTTTTGAAATTGTCTTGAATGTTCTTCGTTTGTAAAAAAAAAAAAATCTTGTTACTGTAGAATAAAGGGCATCTTACTGTTTGGTTGTGGCTTTTTAATTTTTCTAACATCTTTGATGAAGTCTTCTATCCTTGGTACTGTGTTACACCTCATTATGTCTAACTGAGCTGACAAAGGTTCTCTGTTTGTCATCGCCTAACGAAGAGCACTTGGTTATCAGGCCCTTTTTATCCTTTTAACTAATATGGCAGCAGTAAAGGTGTATTTACTGTACTTTTTCACACATCACTTCTGTATGTGCACTTATTTTAATTGAAAAAATAATAACAAAGTAACATATTTTGTGTGTTATCACCTGATTTTGTCACACACATGCGACTGGGAGACAATTTCAAGGCTCAATGGGTAGTAGTTACCCTCCAATCCAGAGGTTGGCAGTGTCATCTAAAGCCTCTCTTCTGCATCCCTCCATAGAAAGACTGATTGATGGACTGGCCTTCAATGACTGTTAAGCTGAGCTTAAGTGTTGCTATTTAATACGTTTGAAAAAAAAAAAAGAAAACAAAAAACAATCAATCTTGTGGATGTTTATTTAAATAAAGATTGAGTGTGAAGAGGATTAGAGACTGCTTCCGGAGACTGATGTACAGAAAAGATGTTCAGTTTTAAAAAAGAAGGCACGGAGAAGGCGATTGTAAACAAGAGAAAAGAACAAGCATCACAGAGGAATTGGGAAGTTTAATGTATTAGCTGATTTTGGAGACGTCGCTGGTATGTTAAAAAATCCCCTTTTTTAATGTGAAACGTTTCTGACTAGTGACAGCTGTTATTTATGTAAAAAATTAAGTACATTAAATTAATGCACGATATCACGCAAACGCTATTATTTTTAGTAACTAGCGCATGATCAACATAATGAAAGAGTACATGCTGTCACACACGTGCGAGTAGGAGGCAGCTAAAGGGATTGAATAATTGTAATACCACATCAGACCAGCGGGCAGCAGGGGGCGCTGACTGTCTTTCTCAGTTCCTTACAGACCATTCCCGGGAAATCCCACCTGTTTCCTGCACCTTTGATGTTGTCACTTCTGGTTCCAGCGCCTTTGATGACATCACGTCCGCAGTGGCGTAGCTAGAGGGGGGCAAGGGGGGACATCTGTCCCCGGGCGCAGCATCCAGGGGGCGCCATTTTAAAATTTTCTTTCCCTTCCCCATTGCATTTTGGCAAACAGTTGTCCCCGGACGCTGAAAACCCTAGCAACGCCTCTGCACGTCCGGTCATGATAATGTCACTACTGGTACCGACCCTGATGACATCACTTCCTCTACGGACCTTTAAAGCTGCCATTTTGCTTCCAGTCAAACAGTTCTTGTTCTTGTAAACATCTCTGTTCAATTATTTAACCTTTTTGCAGCCAGGATATATTATACGGGTGGCTGCCCCAAACCTTTATGATGTCTGGAGTGTATTTCTTATCCCAATGTGTATACAAAATTATTATAGTATGAATGAAAATATCAGTTTTCTTGTATTTTCTTTGATTATTTAAGGTTATTAACCTACTCCTGTTCTTGTTGTTACTATTGCTCTTGCACCTTGTTTATTATTGAAACAGCATCAAATAATGAAAAAGAAGAGTTGTTCCATGCGTCCTCTTTAATCAGCTAAAGGTCTTTTTCAAGTTTGGGCAGACATTGATACAGTAAACCTAAATAACTTGACAGTGACAGTACCAAACCCACCTTTTCCTATGAGTGTTCTTCTTAAACCTCCATCTTGGGACAGTACGATGGCAACTGTCTGAAGAAGACTTATTTGGTACTTTGTTTGATTTATTTTTTTCATCATAATATATGGGATCACTTTAGTGCCCCAAACCCTTATGATCTGTCTGCTTATTCTTTTACAACTTACAGTGTTTCATTTTATGACTAAGTGAGAACTACACATTTGTTAGTTGTGTGCTCAAATATACACTACTTTTCAAAAGATTTCGGTTTCCCATTTTTTCTTCGAATTTAATCAGTTGAAATGCAATGAATGGCCTAAAATGGTGAAAAGGTTAGCAGTAAACCAGAGATTAAGCCAGAGGTTCAAATTTAAATATTAGGTTAGCAAAAACTGAAAAAGAAAGAAATTTCAGAATGTTACAAATGGGCCTTCTTCAGGGAACAATTAATAGGTTACAACCTACAGATGTTCTGCAGTAATTCAAGTAAATGAAGTCTTGCAAGCTGAAGCAAACAATTTGCACAGGTGTCCCAACTTCTGCCGATTACTTAAATACCCTCTGTCTATCTTAAAGCAGAGTTGGAGTCTCAAAGTTCACATTTTGGATTCACATTTGGAATTTCAGCAGTGAGTGAAGAGCAGGGTGAAAGATTCCATCAGGGCATCAAGCACATGAAATGAAGGTACCAGGGACTTTGGGATGTCAGTATGATGGTGGACTACTGCTGGACAATTCATATAGACACAGCAGAAAAAAGTGTACAAACGACTGACAACCAAACAAAGTTTTGGATCAAAAAAACTAAGAAGTGACAAAAAACTGCTAAATTGATTTGGAACAATATTATAAACATGAATAAATGGTGTAATATATTACATTTTAATTGAAACTTTTTCAGTATTTTACTTAAATGTGACATGATGGAAACACCCCCTGCAATGGACCGACGTCCTGTCCAGGGTTTGTTCCTGCATTGTGCCCTATGCTATCTGGGATAGGCTTCGGTCTCGCTGTGCCCTTGGTCTGGATTAACATGACATGATGGAAACATTTTAAGTATATTTTTATTATGTTCCTGAATGCAAATAAAAATAACTATTCACAATTCAAGCAGTTGTTTATGGGTTTAATTTTGAAGACCCGTGTTATATGGCTTCTGACTTTGTTGCCTATTTCTTTGCCATTTTATGGGTAATATGTACAGAACATTTTGGTTAACAAATTGTTCTTCTTAAATGTGTTTGCAGCCTGGCCACTAACCACTATTTTTCTGTGAGTGTTCACTTTTTGGCACCCGATTGCCACTGTCCTATGACTTAAGTATGCTGCAGCTGCAGACAATGGTCAGATGATGAAGAAAGCTCCACAAGAGTGTCTTGTTAATGGGCGACATTCATGGACAGTAGAATTCCTAGATTGAGCTGGTGGTCTATTGGCCTTGGAACCCCTGATGTTTTATTTTCCCCACTATCTCACCTATTTTCCTCTCCTCTCTATTAATCTGACCATCATTTGTTTTATTAAGATGAATATTCTGACATATTTTAAATAACAGTTCTCTAGTTTTAGCTTTCTTTTGTAACTCCGGTTATCCATTTTTATTGTAATGCAGTTTCATGTTTCAAAATGTGCTATAGAAATACAGAAAATGTCTTAGTAGTTTTTGTTCTTTTGGTTTTGTCCGTTTCTGGTTGCATTTGCTCATTTATTACCTTTTCTACCTCTTCTTCTTCATTGCTTTATTGCCTTCTGCTGACCTGAGTCAGACACACACAGCCTGCTGACTGTGACAAGTCCGCTCTCCATTCCCAGTCAGTTGGTTACATGGAGTGAGGGATCACCTTGGAAAATGTGATGATCTTTTGGAAATGGTCTGAGTCTCCACCCCTAATGCTTCACTTTCTCTGCCAATGACCCCTGGCCAATCACACCTTTTTTGTAACTTTTGACACAGCACCTGTCACATGATGGTGGGGGTGCGGGGTTTATAAATTATGGCAGCTTGTCTGGGACTCTGCTCATGCATTACGTTTGTCACTTTTGAAAAACTCATCTAGACGTACCTTTTCATCCAGGGATTTTCTTGAATATTTTTTCTAACATTTAGTATTTTTGTCCTTTGAGTTTGGTTTTTGGATGCTCATGTTTATCAAATGAGTTTTTGCTTCCTGTTCATTCTGACCATTAGTCTATTTTTTCTATTCCAGATGATCTCTGCACAGTTTACTATTTTGTGTGTGGCCACTTGTTTGTTTGCAGATTTGCTCTTTGGTTATATTATTCATTCAATTAATTAGTATTTATTTATTTACCATGCCTGATTCATTACTGGCTCATCCTGAAGTTAGATTTTTGCGCAAGCAGTCAGCTGTTCTTTACAGAGAGGTATGTTGCCCAAACTACTTGAAGAGTTGGAACCAAGGGGCCCTAACTGTGGGTGCAGTGAACAAATATGTGCCTGACAAAATACTGCTAGCATAGGTTGCACTACTTTATGTGCTTCACATTTATGTTACCTTATTTCTTTTTATTTGGTTTCCACTACTGATTGTGCAAAAATAAAAAAATGTATTCCATTCATGATTCTTCTGACCATGATTGACTAGACCCTAGGTGAAAATGACAGGTTACATGATATGGGAGTTTTTTTGGAAATGCTTCAGTGTTCTAGATAAAGTGAGACCACACAATAACTGTGTCGATGCTAATACATGTGTGACTGGGGATCATCTCCCTGGCTCAACTGAGGTAAGCAATACCACTCTGGGACTGACAGTACCTTCTTTTCCACCCATAGTCCCAAGAAGATGCCCAGTGAGGGTACCCAAGCCTGCCTGGTGATGCCCATAGTTGGCCCCAATCCCTGTGGTTGGAAGATCACAAAACCTGAACAGCCCAGGAAGATAAAGGATTGTTACACAACCAGAAGTTGAGAGTGAAGGTGCTCCCATGCAAGATCTCAGAAAGAAACACAGTACCACTGAAAACACTACTGTATGTGAGCTGAATTTGGTCAGCTGTTTTTCCAGTTGTGCCGCAGTGCATCCCTTTTGCCGATTTTTGTTTGCAATTAAATGGGTTTAAGGGGTTGATACCCCAATAATTTCTGCTGTTCTGCTCTGGTCTGTACACCAATCACAATGAATATTTCTCGATCTTGACTTCAACCTGTCCTGCTATAGTCTCTTTTCAAACTATGCTTTCACTCTATACAATGTCTGAAAGATCAGACTGCATCTGATGGAGTATGCAACACAACTCCTGGTCCAGGCTTTGGTCCTGTTACATCTGGACTACTGCAATGCTCTGCTGGCAGGTGTACCGCCATGTGTTACCAAGTTGGAGCAGATGATGCAGCAGCGTGTCTGGTGTTCAGCCAGTCGAGGATGGGCTCATGTCACTCCTCTTTTCAGATCACTGGCTTCCTGTAGTGGCATATATTAAGTTCAAAATCCTTGCTGCCTACCTACAGATTAGTCAATGGATCAGCATCTGCATATATGGAGAAACTTCTGAGGTCCTCTGCTCCTTCCCAGTCGATCAGGTCTGCTTATGAATGGTGTCTGGTGAGACCATCTCTACATGGTATCAAATCTCATTTCAGACTCTTTTCATGTGTAGCTCCTGTCCATCTTCTTTCAAAATGTTTACACCCTAAACATGTTTAAGAAGCATCTGAAGACTCTTGTATGACAAATTTCTGCCCATTTTGTTTGCATTTTTGTTTTCAGCTTTTCACTTGAGATGATCAGTTTTGTAAGCGTATTCTGTAACACTTGTTCTCAAACAGTCCCCCAGACTGATGTTTGCTTGATTATGTTGACCTCTTTTGTTAATCACTTTGGACAAAAGTGCCTGATGAACAAATAAATGTATCTGTAATGTAATGTTTTGAACTCCTAGCTCAAAGTCTTCCCAGCTATCTCTTAATTGTGAGCATTAAAAACTAAACATTCCATATGGAAAGTAAAAATATTTCATTCAGCCACATATGTTGTCTTTCATTACGAAGACTACCCCTCATTACTTACTACACATAGTATAGCACAACTGCATTGTCATACATCATGCTAAATATGGAAAGAAATGATAGATGGTTGGAGGTTTTCTCATGAGAAAAAATAATTATATCTCTCTAATTTACTGCATGAGAGAAAGGATGGAATTTTAAGCCAACTTCCTTCTAGGATTCTAGGCACGGAAAATATTCACAAACAAATGTCTGATATATGTGCTGAGCAAGTTCACAAAGTAATTTGTTGTTGCATTATAAAGAATATAAAATGTAAAAAGAAGCATAACAAATTGGTAATGAAGTTATAATGGAATTGGTTCAAATCTCACTGCTAGCATGCAATAAGTACTTGGAAAAAAAAATCACATATAGTGTTCTTGTGCTTTAATTCAACAACAAGATTAATCAACTGGATATTAAAGTTGTCCTAATGTGACCATGGGAATGAAGTCGTTTCCTAGTGTAACAAAATGACAAACACACAAGAAAGGATTGGGGTACAACCTGTGTATCAAGTGTGGACGCTAGAGGCGCTGTTGCCCCGTTGAACCCACCAGACAGACGTCCAGGACACACGTTTAAAAGCACCAAGAAGATTCTTTAATATTTTCTTCAATAATAGTGCACAAAGCACAGCACACTCCACAATTCTCAATAATAATAATAAACAATAATCAATTACAAAAATACCAATCTTCCACTTCCAGCAGCTCCGTCACACTCCCACCCAACTCCGGCTCTGCTTGCTGGTATTCCCAGAGTCCTTTTATAGTCAATGACCCGGAAGTGTTCCTTCTCCGGGTCAAATGCCACATCATCCTTCTCAAGTGTCCCGGAAGTACTGTGGGCTTCCGTCCTCGTGCCTCTGAAGTATTTCTGGGTTTGTGTACCAGGAATAGTCCCCAGGTTCTTGATGAGCTCCCCCTGGTGGCACCCATGGCATCCAACAGGGCTGAAGAAATGGACTCCATGTCCCATGTTGCCCTGAGGGAATCCGGGAAACCATTTCCGTGCAGGGGAGCTGCCATCTAGTGTCTTGGGGGATGTAGTGCCCTGAAAAGGCTGCTTTTCTTCCCTTTCTCTGTTGAGGGACGTCCCGGCCAGGCTGCAACGCCTGCCGTCCATCGCACAAGATATAAAAAAGCAAGTCAACAGGATACAAAAAAATATAGGAAGACCAAGTTCTTATACAAGCAGATGCTACTAGTGTGGTGAACTGCACACTCGGAGATGGGCTCCACAAATAATTGCTGACCACTAAGGACAAACTTTTTTAACTCCCACCTGAAGAGATAGGGATGGGGCTTCTAATCCATTAGTGAAAGATGTAAAGTCAGTAGTCGGCTGGACGGTCCTGGAAGCAAAAGAGTAGAAGGCATTACTGAAAGCACCCTCACATACATGGGAGTGGTATATCTTACATATACAATATAAACATGTGAGAAGCATTCACTTGACACATTGTGGCCTTCCGTTGTTTGGTTTGGCCTCCAGGACCCTTAACTGGATTAAGCAAATTAAACAAATGGGTACATTTGTGCAGTACATTGATATATATCCAAAATGATGTATCTAAACCACTGGTTCTCAAATATGCCCCTTTTTGAAGCATTTGACCTTTCATATATATCAAATCCCGTAATCCATAAAGAATCTTGCTCAAATAAATTTGGACTGGGAGAAATTTATTAATTGATCACAAGTGGGGAGGAAACCTTTGATCACAGCCTAAGAGTTCAAAGAACAAACAACAATGGAAGTATGTTGATCATCCAACACTACAGTAAAATCTTCAAGGTCCCTGTCAGTGCCAGCAAGATCATGTTCATAATCTTTTACAGTGTTGAGTGTGCAATATAAATTGATTATGTGCCTGAAAAGGCCAACATAATGGGTCTATATGAGTATGATTTGATTTGACGCTTGTGGCACTCAATCAGATAAAGGCTGTTGACCTCCCCTTCTGCTTTATGACAATGCCCCTTTTCACAACACATGATTGCTCTGCTAAACTACGAAGCCCAGTCCATGCCATTCACCCTCACCCTCGTTTTTCAGGTGTGGTCCTGGGTGACAACCATCCACTCCCTAACCTTACCTTCATGGCATGTGAAGTGGCAATGAATAAGATGCCAAATTAGCTACAAAACAGTATAAGCTTTGCAAACACTAAAACAAGTGTATGAGAGTTCAAGGGGATTATGTTGGGAAGTACGATATGTAAAATGTTATTATGTTGCCAAATTACCCCCTTGGGGATTAAAAAGTTCTATCTATCTATCTATCTAATACAATTTCAGCTTAACTTGTGTTACTCTTACTAGGTCTGTGTTATGGCACTTTGACTCTTATTCCACAGTAGACTGGGCTATGTATAATACTGTCTGCTCACATAGATAATGCAGTCTTCCCGGCTTTATACTATGCCCTTGAAAATGTTTATTGGGAAGATGCCTACGTTAGAAGACAACTGATTAACTGTGGCTTTGCCTTTAATTCGATTGTTCCAGCTAAGCCGATATTTAAATTAGTTACATGGGCCTGTACAACTCTATATATACATGTAGCTGCAAATTAGTTGGAATGAAAATCTGGTGCCCCTGCTACACTCACAGGACTAGGTGCTGCCGCTGCGTCCAGCTTGCAGTATCATAGGTGGTCATATTAATTGTCTGACTTTTTTGTTGGGATCATATGTGAAGGAATGTAGGTCAAGTTTGGCAAAGATTTTTTAACACGGCAAAGTCTTTTTTCCTAATTCAGTCTGTGCATCATGTGCTTTATATTTTGTTCCCACTGATGCATTTATTAGTTTTGTGCTTCCTTTGTTTCATATGAGATACCATCTGAGCTTGGTGTAAGGTTTAAGTTTTGGACTTTAAAGAAATATTAAAGAGTAGTCTTTTTTTCTGAAATAACCTGAACATCCGTCATTTTAGCACTGATGTCTTAGCTGAGAGCAACATGATAATTTCCTTATGCAAGAGTGACAAATAAAATAATAATGTGTGAAACTAAATAAAAAAGGAAGGGATAAACAAAAGAAAAATCTTCAGTTCAGGAAACAAAAATGGAGTGGAAATAACTAGTCTCACAATCCAAAGACATGCAGGTTAGATGGATCGGTGATGCTAAATTGGTCCATGTGTGGCAAGCCAAATTAACATTTAGAGATGTCTCAAAATTAATTTCAGAAATCTTAAAATGTAATTTACTTTTTAAGATATCTGAAACTTGCTTTGAGACATCTTAAAATAATTTCCTTCACATTTTAAGATATCTCAAATACATTTTCAGATATCTCAAAATAACTGAATTTTCAGATATTTTAAATTGACCTTTCATGCATTTTAAGATATCTCAAAATCATTTCCTGTAAAACTACCTATTTTTTCAATGGGACTTCTTGTTTATTATAAGATATCTAAAAATGTATTTGAAATTTCTTGAAATGAGCAGGAAGTGATGTTGAGATATCTGAAAATGGACAAGAAGCTGTTTTGAGATATCTGGAAATGTATTTCACATATCTTAAATTATATTCTTAACTCTTTTAAGGACATCTCGTATCATCTATATGCAGATGACATACAGTTTTATTTTTCATTTAAGCCTAACCAAATTAATACTTTGGTCACTTTGGTTGATTGTCTGTCTCAGGTTAATGACTGGCTTAGTAGTAATTATCTACAGTTGAATTCAGGAAAAACTGAGGTTCTAATTGTTGCTCCTCCTGTTCTTCATTCTGAGATCAGTTTAAAATTATCTTCTGTCTCTTCTGTTATTAAGTCAAGTCTACGTAACCTTGGGGTTATTTTTGACCAGTCCCTGACACTTGATGAATATGTATGGTCAGTCAGCCGTTCGTGTTTCTTTCATTTAAGAAATCTCTCAAAACTATGAAGTGTTGTTTCAAAATCAGAATTGGAGATGCTTGTTCATTCTGTTATTTCTTCACGGCTTGATTACTGTAATGCTCTCTTTACAGGTTTGAGCAAGTCCTCTCTGTCACGCCTTCAGTTAGATCAAAATGAAGCTGCCAGACTCATAACTCGTGCCAGCCGGAGTGATCATATCTCCCCCATTTTGCACACACTGCACTGGCTCCCAGTGTTTTATAGAATTCATTTTAAAGTTGTGGTACTTACTTTCAGAGCTTTGCATGGACAAGCTCCTGAGTACCTAACCAGCCTGCTCCAACACCATACAGCTTGCCGGACTCTAAGATCTGGGCAACAGGGCCTTCTTGTTGTCCCACGCACTCGGCTAAAAACCCGTGGGGATCGTGCCTTTCAGTCTGTGGCACCAAGACTATGGAATAGCCTGCCTTGTGGTCTGCGTGGAGTCGAGTCTCTTAATTCTTTTAAAAAACAACTAAAAACATTTCTTTTTAAACAAGCTTTTAATCAGTGCTGAATAGTCCCAGTTTGTTTATTCATTGTTTTTAACGGTTTTGTTTATGTTTTGTTTTTAACTGTTGTATTTGTACTGTATTTGCTGTTCAGCGCTCTGTGACCTTTTGTCTGTGAAGGGTGATATATAAATAAATAAACTAAAACTAAACTAAACTAACTATATTGTAGATATCTGAAAATGCTATTGAGATATCTTGAAATAATTGAGTGTCCTTTTAAAGATATCTTAAAATGCGTTTTAGATATCTTGAAATACAATTTGAGATATCTTGAAATACATGGTTAGATATCTGAAATGGAGCAGAGACCCATTTTAAGATATCATGAAATTAATTTTAGATATCTAAAACTGTATTTTAGATATCTCAAACAACAGTGAATTTTAAGTTATCTTAAATGCCTTTTGAGAAATCTTAATTATATTTCGGGATATCCTAAAATAACTTCCCACTCATTTTAAAATATCTCAGATTCATTTTGAGATATCTGAAATGCATTTTCAGATATCTCAACATAACTTTCTGCACATTTTAAAATATCTCAAATACATTTTCAGAAATCTTAAAATAAATTCCTGCGCATTTCAAGATACCTCAAATACATTTTGAGATATCTTAAAATAGAGAGGAAGTACCATTGAAAGAATAGGAAATTTTACAGTTAGTGATTTGAGATATCTGAAAATGTATTTGAGATATTTTAAAATGAGTGGGAAGTTATTTTAGGATATCTCGAAATATAATTAAGATATCTCAAAAAGCATTTAAGATAACTTAAAATTCACTGTTGTTTGAGATATCTAAAATACAGTTTTAGATATCTAAAATTAATTTCAAGATATCTTAAAATGCATTTCAGATATTTCAAAATGTACAGCATATCATTTCAACATATCTTGAAATCTATTTGAGATATCATAAAATGCTTTTTAGATATCTTAAAATAGACGCATTTTTAGATACGTATCTGTAATTCAATTTGAGATATCTAAAATGCATTTCCAGATATCTCAAAATTCATTTATCAGATATCTCTAAATGTTAATTCGGCTTACTATACCCATGATATGAGTGTGTGTGTGTGTGTGTGTGTGTGTATTCACATTGCAATGGGTTGGCCTTGTCCTTGGGTTCCTGCCTTGTGCCAAATGGTAGCTGTGATAGGTTCAAGCTTCACTGTGATTTAGCACTGGATAAACAGATTCATAAAATGGGTGGCTGAATAAGCACTGTGGTAACATCATATATTTTTAATATATAATATATATTCGAAGTACTCCCCCCACTGACCCACAATGTCCCGAGTCGAGGTCAGCAGCGAACCATCCCCACCATATACAGTGTTGACACTGCACTGCTTCCCCCTCCTGAGACGCCGGATGGTGGACCAGAATCTCCTCGAAGCCGTCTGCAAGTCGTTCTCCATGGCCTCCCCAAACTCCTCCCACGAGGGTTTGCCTCAGCAACCACCAAAGCCACATTCTGCTTGGCCTGTCGGTACCTATTAGCTGCCTCCAGAGTCCCTTACGGCCACAGCTTCGGTCAGCTGCCTCAATAAGAGAGGCACGGAACATGGCCCATTCAGACTCAATCTCCCCCACCTCCCTTGGGACATGGTTGAAGTTCTGCCGGAAGTGGGAGTTGAAGCTACTTCTGACAGGGGGCTCTGCCAGACGTTCCCAGCAGACCCTCACAACACGTTTGGGCCTACCAGGCCTGACCGGCATCCTCCCCCACCATCGAAGCCAACTAGCCACCAGGTGGTGATCAGTTGACAGCTCTGCCCCTCTCTTCACCCGAGTGTTCAAGACATCTGGCCGCAAGTCCGACGACACGACCACAAAGTCGATCATCAAACTGAGGCCTAGGGTGTCCTGGTGCCAAGTGCACATATGAACACCCTTATGCTTGAACATGGTGTTCGTTATGGGCAATCCGTGATGAGCACATAAGTCCAATAACAAAACACCGCTCGGGTTCAGATCGGGGGGGCCATTCCTCCCAATTACGCCCTTCCAGGTCTCACTGTCATTGCCCACGTGAGCATTGAAGTCTCCCAGCAGAACGAGGGAGTCCCCGGAAAGTGTGCCTTCTAGCACAGTCACGACCCATCCCCCCACCTGAAGGCGGAGAGAGGCTACCCTCTCGTCCACTGGGGTAAACCCAAATGAACAGGCTCCAAGTCGGGGGGCAATAAGTATACCCACACCCGCTCGGCGCCTCTCACCGGGGGCAACTCCAGAGTGGTAGAGAGTCCAGTCCCTCTCAAGGAGATTGGTTCCAGAGTCCAAGCTGTGCGTCGAGGTGAGTCCGACTATATCTAGCCGGAACCTCTTGACCTTGCGCACTAGCTCAGGCTCCTTCCTCTTCAGAGATGTGACATTTCATGTCCCAAGAGCCAGCTTCTGTAGCCGAGGATCGGACCGCCAAGGTCCCCACCTTCAGCCACCACCTAACTCACACTGCACCCGACCTCCTTGGCTCCTCCTACAGGTGGTGAGCCCATGGGAAGGGGGACCCACGTTGCCTCTTCGGGCTGTGCCCGGCCGAGTCCCATGGGTGCAGGCCCGGCCACCAGGCACTCGCCGTTGAGCCCCACCTCCAGGCCTGGCTCCAGAGGGGGACCCGCATCCGGGCGAGGGAAAACGCTGTCCAAATTTTTTGTTCTTCATAGGAGGTTTACTGAACCACTCTTTGTCTCATCCCTCACCTAGGACCAGTTTGCCTTGGGCGACCCTACCAGGGCATAAAGCCCCGGACAACAGAGCTCCTAGGATCATTGGGACACGCAAACTCCTCCACCACGATAAGGTGGCGGTTCAAGGGGGGGGTCATATCCCTTAATACATTATATTTTTTATGCTCTATTTCAATTACTATGGTTGTTTTTATACTTTTGAAGTCCTTAAATTGTTCCAGAAAAAAGGAGTGCGAGTGTGTGTCCTTTGCAATGCACTGTTGTCCCGTCTTGGGTGCAACCCTACCTTATGCCCACCGCTTTTCAGGCAGACAGCTGCTCCCTGCACAACCCTTGTTTTCACATAGTCAAAACTGGGAAATTAAGTGATGCATAAATGAAAACAATAAACCTCCATTTTGAAAATATTATTCTTTATAAAAATAATTCCGTAAGCTGAGAAAACCATGTGCAACCTTGAGGGACTCTAAAAGGGAAGTGATCAACAGATGTTATATTGTACCATGGACCTACACGTTTCATTTTAGTTGTTTCCAAATATATGTACCAATACATCCTATGTGTGTGGTACATCAGGTTTCAACATTTCCTTTCCCATCTGTTTTTTCACCTTCCAGTAACAGATTAACAGCTGTACTCAAGCATATTTAATCTTCTGTGGTTCAAAATGAATAGGACACATGGATTTTACAGACCTTGTATGCCAGTGCAGTGGTAACACCCTGGGGCATCACACAGAAGGGCTCAAATCCAGGCCCAGGTACCATCTGTGTGGCCTTTGCAAGCTTTTCTTGTATCTTTCGGACTTTCTGTCTGAGTAGTCTTGTTTATCTCCCACATCCCATAGATATGTGTTTGCTGGGTTAACTGGTGACTCTGAATGGCTCAGAAAGCATATGTGCAAGAGTGTGCCCTGCAATGGAGTGGCACCTTGTTCAGGGTTAGCTCCAGCCTTGTGCTCAGTGCAGCAAAGATAGGCTCAGAACTCTGCAACCTTGCACTGCATTATGTGGATTTGATAAATAAGTAAATGGAAGGATATCTTAATTCAAATAAAAGGATTTGTGGACAATGTTGCAATATAAAAATGATAATTGTTGCATAATTTAAATTACACTCTACCAGAACTTTCACTAAGAATACGCACTCATTTGTCTTGAAACCTTTATCTACATTGTCTTCAGAAAGTATTCAGACCATTTCACTTCTTACTTTCTTGTATACGAAATATAAGGAAAGTATTGTAATTATCCATAAATTCCATTTGGAGATTTTGATGAATCTTGATGTTTTAGACCTCCCTGAGTCCGAAAAAATCATTTTTGGAATTATGTCTGTGTGTCTGTCTGTGTGTCTGTCTACATGTCTGTCTGTGTGTGTGTAAACACGATAACTTGAATACGCTTTGGTCAACCAAATTTTTTATACAAATATTAGGTACACAACATAAGATTTCTATCAACTTTTGAGCTATTTCCGCTAACCGGAAGTGGTACTTTTTTATTCATGCAGCTACTGATTCCAATTTATTCAACTTTACTTTTATAATAATTGTTCAATTTATAATTAATTTGATTTGATTTGTTGTTGATGGTTCTTTAATGTTTCTCTATTATAAAAAAAAAAATGTTGGAAGGTTGGAAGGAGACAAGACGTGATTTTCTCAGAGAGACACTTACACGTCCCGCGAGACGAGTCTTTTTGCTAAGAGATTTAACCACACCCGGGGCCGGAAATGAAACAAAGAGTAGATGACAAAGTAGAATGTCGTAACGAATTCAAAAACGTTGGCGCAATACACATGCAGAGCAGGTTAGAGATAAGTCTCAAAAAAATGATAGTAAAGATCGCATTAGCACAAACAAACGGAAATGATTACTCGGTGAAATAATAACAGAACAACGAAAAGAGATCAAATATAGATAGATAGAATTCTTTATTGTCATTATGCATACACATAACTAAATTTTTTGTTGGTAGGACTTGACTTCAAGGCAGAATACTTACATACACAATACACTATAAATAATAAAATTAACATAATAAGTATAAAAGACAGCAGCAATAAAACATCATCAAGTCCAGACTTTTCCTGAGGTAGTACACCTGCAGAGACCAGTGATCTGTGTGCGTTTAAACATTAAGTCAGAGACTTGTCAATCATATACTTTGTGTTGCCATCAGGGAAAAAAAAAGTAGTGTTTCTTCCCAATGATGAGGCGTATCCGAGAGAATTAAAAGATTTGTTGTTTGGTGAAAGTGAAATCCCGCGAGAGAAAATTATAGCACGCACACAGTTCAATCATTTCTCATTTGTGTGAATGCTGTTGTCAGACACATTTCTTGTAGAGAGAAAGAAACGATATTCACTCACCGGCAGTTATACGTTGGAATCAAAATTCAATGTGATAGTGATGAAAAGGTAAAAGCGAAAAGAGATCGAATTTAACCATTGTCTTGCAGTTTACTCCTCAAATATCCATCCCCATATCTGAGTATATGAGAAAGTCTAGGGGAGACCACTCCCGATTTTTTTGTTATTGTGTTATGTTGCAGTATTATGCTAAAATATGAACTGAAACTGAAATATCCCATTGACACAAGTATCCAGGCCCTTGGCAGTGACACTTGAAATTTGGCTCAGGTGCACTCCATTCTGTTGATCATCATTGAGATGTTTCTATGCATTCTTTTTCAGTCCATGTGTAGTCAATTCAATAGATTGTGCATGGTTAGGAAAGGCACACATCTGTCTACAGGAGGCCAAAAGGTTGTACTGGCAGTGACTTTATTGTCCATCCTTGAACTCATAGTCTGGTCTGCAGGGAAGAGAGAAGAGGTGGTTAGCGACCGCTTTCACCCCTGCCTTGTGGCTGACTGTCCTATCTTAATACAGCTGGTTAGACTACCCAAGCACACTGTGCAGCAGCAGTAATAATAATAATAATAATAATAATAGTAGTAGTAATGGTGTCCTGGCTAATGTCAGGCAGACTGCAGTTTGTGAGACTCCTAGACTGTGTTTCTGATATGAATGTAAGCAAGACTGGAGCACCATGAGGAACAGTCCTGTCTCCTTTTCTCTTCACTCTGTGCACCTCTGACTATAAATATAACAATAGGTCATGTCACTTGTAGAAATTCTCAGATGATTCTGCACACTCAGGTGGAAAATTTTGTTTCTTGGTGCAAAGAGATTTCTTAACAACAGCAAAACCAAGGAATTGCTTTTTGACTTTCGCTGCACCAAACAGCCTCTATGTATAGTCACTAATCAGGGAGTGGATGCAGAGATGGCCCACTCCTACAACACTGGGGAAAGAGCAGAGAGGACATTTCTTCCTTAGGAGACTGTGTTTTTTTAATTGGGAAGTGACATCCTTCACATCTTTTTTAACTCTGTGATGGACAGTGTGATTTTCAACACTGTGGTGTGCTGGGCTGGTAACATCACTTCAAGAGAGGCCCACCGAACCAACAAGCTAATTTAAAGGGCAAGCTCATTTACCGGGACTCCTTTATTTTGTTGCTGTATAGTCATTCTGGAGTGTGTCAAGACATAAGTGTGTGTACATTTACTTACATATTTACTTACTTATCTGTATATGTATGTATTTATTTAAAGATCTTGTGTAAAAAGCAAAATTTCCCCTTTGAAAGTCTGTCTGTAATCCTGCCTTCTCTACAAAAATATCTGTCTGTCTGTCATATAGTGTCTCTTTCTCTATCAATCACTGTAACTCTGTCTACTATAGTGCATATCTGGCTATCTATCACACAGTGTCTATCTGTCTAATTATCTAATATAGTGCTTCTATCTATCTATCTATCTATCTATCTATCTATCTATCTATCTATCTATCTATCTATCAAAAGAGATGCACACAATGAATGATCCCCTCAGAGACCTCAGAGACCTCAACTTAGATACACACACTTAGTCACTGTCACTAGTGTGAGTTATGGTTTTTATTCATCTTGTCTTTAGACAGTGGGATACAAATGATGAATCAAACATGAACATGGAGAGAATATTCCAACCCCACAGAGAAGGTACTTAGGCAAAGTGCCACAATGCGCTAAGTGTGCCATCAAGCTGCCTTAATCTTTGAATTTTGCTAAAAAGGTACAATGACATTTATCTTCCACCCGTTTTCTACCCCATTTATTCAGAGAAAATTTGTGGGTAGCTAATGCCTATGTACAGGTTCTCCATTTCATGAACAGAGATACAGAATTTGTAATATTACTATGCCAGATAAAATAATCATGTATTACTGTATTTATTTATTTTTGTATGCCATTTAAGCATTAATTTTCTTATCAGATTTTAACTTGTTTTTCTTTTGCATGTAACTACTTCTTTGACATTTTGAAGGGCACTTTGAGCCCCATCATTTGTATTAAAATGTGCTGTTGTTGTTTATGAGCTGTTTTTGCAATAAATATTTAACAATTCACTTCACGTGTGGGATTCGAGTTTTAAATACCTTGTAAATTTCAAGTAATTGAACTTGCTAGCCATTGTATTTGTGTATTTATCTGTAATAATTTTCTGCTGATGACATTATACAGTACTTCAGGGTAAAGTATGTCATATAATATTGGGTGTAAATGAAGCTGGAATTCTCCAATTCCATTATTTGGTTCCTCACTTGGTTTTGGAAAAAGCTATGAAAAGCATGTAATCATATTGCTTTCATACTGAGTGTTGTGGAGTGGTAAAAGGGCACAATAAAGATGTGGTAATCCCAAGGACCACATAACTAATGTCTGCTTAATCAGCTTTGAACTGACCTTGAGGACAAGTGCATCTACAGACCTGACCCAATTGCTCTTGCATATCTATAGCATAGCTGACAGCCATTGCCCCAATTTTCCAGTCTTGTCATGGAAGTCTAATAATTTCTATAGATAGCGTTTGCAGGTTTATTTATGGTTCTTAAAATCTCAGCCGTCTTGTGCAGTGTATTATTAGCTGTTTTACATGCTGACTTAAGCTCATTTATTGCATGTATTAAGGCCAGTTCTGAAACTGCTGTCACATTGTCATTTTTTTAATATTACAAGAAGAGATTAAACTCATACAACCAAAAAATGTAGATATGATGACAAATTGAGTGAAAACAGATGCTTTATAAAGTCTTCACTGATCATGTATTTGTATATGCTATGTTTAAATTCAACTAATGTTATTAATACTGTGGCCTCCAGGGGGCTTGGTAGAGTCCCAGAACCTTTACACAACTACAAGGACTTGAGTCCTAGGCTCAAATAATCCCTTTTATTTGGCAACATACCATTGGACGGGATTCTTTTTGCAAAAACACACTATTAATGACTCTTTTTCCTTTTTTACTTCCTCCAAACTACCCCAAGTGACCTTTGCCCAACTCCTCTCCAGACTCCAACTCCCCAAATAAGGTGGATTGGCTGCTTTTATAACGGAGACTGCAGTAAATCCAGTTCCAGAACATTGTTCCCTCTGGAGCAATTCTGGGTCAGGTGGAAATGCTGCACAACAAGGGAGTCCTCTGTTGACATAGACCCCTGGGACCCTAAGCAAACCCAACAGGGCTGCCCTCCCACCCCCAAACTACAATTCCCATGCAGCTCTGTGGGTGTCCAGACCAGAGCCATACCACCTGAGCACTACAACTGTGCTTCTGGGAATACTCAGAGTTTTAGAATTGGTTTAATATCCTTGCCCTGATCTACGTTGCAGGCCTCAGCACAATTTGTTTTTTTGTTTTTTTCTTCTTTTCCTGACATGCAGTGTGATTTTCTGGACCTACAAAGATACTTGTGTGCCTTCCTAAACAATTTTCAGTCAATTCAGTTTGACACAGGTGGGCTCAAATCAAGTTCTGTTAAACTAGATCTTGCCGAATTCTTTCAGCTTAAGGGTGAATCACGCACTCAAGGACATCAGTGGAAAAAAGAGGAGATACTTTTAGGACTGAAGCCAGAAAGCTGTTCTTTATTCAAGGAGTTGTGGAACACTGGAACAAACCCCCGAGACCTGTAGTTGAAGCAGAAACCTTGACAACCTGGAGAATCTGGAGGAGATTCTGGGATAGCTTAGCTGTTAGCTGAACAAACAGGCTTGGTGGACTGTTTTGTCTTGGTTGAGTAATATATTACTCTACTTTCTCCTTTTTTTATTATTAATTTGTAGCCTTTGTCAGAAGGCCTCAAATCTCACAGACTTTCCCCTGTTTATAAGGTATTGTACCATATAACTTCTACCCACCTTCCCATCTACATTTATAACCTCAGGTGTAGTAAAAGACGAGCAAGAGTTAAGTTTCAACTTAAATAATGTATTATTGATAATATTCATAAATAATAACAATAAGCAAAGTACAAGTGAATAGGGGCAACCATACAACCTGATAAATGCTGATGTGTAGTTTCAGGCAGCACACAGACTTGTAGTTACTTAAAATGTCTCTAGTTAAGGCATCATTTTCGGTCATCTTTCTTCAGAACAGGCCACATGCCTGTCTCAATATGGCTGCCAAGTTGTGCTCCTCATGGCAATGGTGTGACAGAGAGATACTTCTTCATTGTGATGTTTGTAAGAGAGATAAGGAGGGGTAAAGCAACCAAATATATACCTTCTTTGTTCAAATTCTACAGTCAATAGGGAGTTGTGCTACAGAATGGCCTCCGATTCAGGCTTTCCTGTGGGGGCTGACTGAGAGAATCTTACAGAGAATCACTTGCCAAACTGGTTTCAGGCACTTCTCCCAATCCTGTCATAAAATTACAAAGAGACTCAGTCCTAAAAGTGGGCGGTTTCTTAACCATCAATCCATTGCTGTTCTTATTAATGATAGACATTAGTGTTATAAGTTACAAATAAAGAAAAAATATTTATCAACTTACATGCAAATTTTCACACCACAACATGGATTGAATGGTCTCCTCTCATTTGTCAAATTTCTTGTGTTCTTATGTTCTACCCACTTTGCTAGTTATGATGAAAATCTTGGCAATCACCATCCTCAAATGCTGGATACAGAAATGATACTTGGAGTTTATATTTGCAGGAATGAAGAAACAGGGCAGTGTGGTTGCTAGATAATGGCCTACATAGTCCATTTTCCTGATGATGGAAACACAGTAATGTGCATGAAAGTACATTTCGGTGTATCTTCATGTAGAAAATATGCAGTATAAAAAAAAAAACCAATTCATTGGTCAGTAGCAATGTAAATGAGAACTATTAAATAATATTGATGTTCTTGGTTTGTTGTGGATTTACCTACATTACGCAGCTGCAGAAAAAAATGCCAGTAAATAAACCTTTAGGGAGCAGAATTTCTTGATGTCCAGTGCAAAAAAATCCCAAGTACCCAAAAAAAAAATGAGTTTCACCTTTCATGATTGCAAAATTGCACGCAAAAGAAATTTTAGTGTCATTTCTCGGAAATGTATACAAAATATAACCTTGCTGTTTCACTGATCAAAAGTCACAAACTCTATATTGTGACTGAAAGAATGAGGTTGCATCTAAAAATGGCTGAAGTGAAATAGCTTCACAAGGATGCAGATCTCACTGTCCATAAAAGATTTACTAATACAATTGTACAATAGCTGATTCTTTAGGCTGAATGAAGTCAGTTAAGGTGGCATGTGCAGGCAGACGCAGTGTGTGTAATCAAGTCTTACCAGAAGAGGAGCTGAGGCCTCATCTATAACACCACGCGTAGAATTCACACTAAAACATGGTGTACGGACAAAGTGGAAATGTGTGTATGCACAAAAAAATTCAGATGCACTAAACTGTGCTTAAGCCAACTTCCACACACTAAAACATGGTGTATGGACAAAGTGGAAATGTGTGTATGCACAAAAAAATTCAGATGCACTAAACTGTGCGTAAGCCAACTTCCACACACTTCAGCTCCATAAATCTCGGTCAGTGTGAAAAGTAACACACACACACACACACGCCTGACGCCCATCCCTGGCTCCTCCCAGAATTACACTTCTTTGAATATCCAAATTAATATAAATAGGCCGTTACGCTCAGTGTTTTGTGAAAAGTACGAAAAAGTACTTGGCAAAAGTACGAAAAAAAAAATCAACTTCAGCGAATGTGAAATGAAACCATGGAAAAATGTACTATTTGTTGGCTTAAGCAGTGATGTAAGCAACAAAAGAAAAGTGATGGAATGATACAGCATGGCAGAGAAACTCAAAAGTTCAAGCACAGAAAGCCGCACAGTGCCAGAAATAAAGAAGTGGTCAGATGCCAAAGTAGAGGTGAAAAGGCGAGTCGTGGCCCACTGTCAGAGTGTCCAATGTAAGTGTATGAGGGCACAGAAAAAAGAAAAAAAAATTAGGGACACAGTGAAGAAAAAAAAAAGGGCGAAGTGTAGACTTTAATCTCAAACTTCATCTTATAATCGATGTTTAATTTACTAGAGTTTCTCAAATCCCATCGTAACTAAAGTAGTATGTGTTCCCCGATCCAGTCATTAATCACTATGTGCTTCTTAAACATGCTTTCTCTTTCCTTGACAGGAGCGTGCAGGCATTGATTGCCAGACAGAATACATTACATTCATGATATTACATCTCTCTGAATATTTTAGAAGAGTAAGATGTATACTTGATATCATTTTCATGATGAAATGCATTAAAGAATGTATTAAACATGTGGGGGGCATGGTGGCGCAGCGGTAGTGATGAGCAGGCGCCCCATGCAGGGATTGTTCCTGCCTCCCGCAACCCTGAATGGAATAAATTAATTTAGCAGTACTGTCTCTGTTAAACGTACCAACCTCTAATTTCTGTACTTCCATTTCCTTTCTCCACGTAACCAGTCGCCACCCAATGAGCTCTGTAATAAGTGTAAAGCCAGATGTAAGCTTAGAACACAGATTCTTCAAAATTTGTATGGAACATTGACAAATTTTTATTGTACAGGTTTAATTATTCCATCCATCCAGGGTCACGCCAGCCCCAGCAAGCATCAAGCACAAGGCAGGAACAAGTTCAAATAGACTACGGCATGGCTGAGTGGATTCCATGCAGATTCTGAAGGCTTTCTTTAGGCAGCATGTTCTATAAATGTCCTCCAACTGGAAGTTGTATCTCGATAATCCTCTACGCTCTTGACACAATCAGTCATAGAGCTTTCCTATCAGCTGCTGTGCAGCTATGATACCACACACACATGCAATGGGTTGAAATACTCTGAGTGGTGCACTGAGAGTAACAACGCTAAAGCAGCTATAGTATTTGGAATAGTTTGTTCATTCTGTGCACCATTATATTGTCGCAGAATGATTACAATCAAGTGAATTAAATTTGTAAACGATTATCAGTTAATTTCGATATATTTGATAAATCCCCCGTCACTGATGCAAATCTGAAAAAAGGGAGACCACACAGAAACAGTAGCACTGCTTTGACGCTGGGTGTCGCCAGTTTGCAAAACCGAGCAGAAATGTCCATACACAATGGGGCAAGCTGCCGTGAGAGTATGTGTGTGGCTTTATAGCAAGTTTAGTTTTTATACATCACAATGAGAGGGTGGAAATGGGCGTATGCAACATTTTTTGCATACACACTGTTTATACATAAGGCCTCTGGAGAAGACGTGTGTGCGAGTGTGATGCAGAAAACAAATTGTGCTTTTATATTTTCATAAAAGCATCTCATTCTGTTCCTTTTCTGTGTTTTAATTAGGTTTATGTGCATAGGTGTACCTTTAAGTGAATACACTGTGTACCCAGAGCTCATACAACAGAGCTAGCATTAGCTCACAGACCATAAGGGACTTACAGAATGAATGACTCATATGTTTCTCAGAAAACAGGATAAGAGTGTGAAATACATAAAAAATAAACTTGTAACATTTCATTTATGCTCTTCATTTTAGTGCTTTTATTATAGGTTACTTGGAAAGGTGTAGCTTTTAAGTGAGTGAAGTGCATGCTCAGAGCTCATAAAAGGAAAGCTGGCAATAGCTCAGAGATCATCAGGGAACTACAGGGCTACAGACTCCTATGATGTTTTTCAGAAGATAGGATAAGAGTATGAAATACATGTAAATGGAATAAAGAATTCTGGGAAGATAAACATAGTAAGAAATAATAAGAGCGCTATTATTTTATCTATGTATACTGTCACTCGCATTCGTGTTGCTCCCTCATATGTTATGACACAAGAAGCGTATCCATTCCATCAGGTTTCCCTGTCAATACAAGTTAGACTGGTTAAGCCGAAATGTCGCAAAAGCACATATCGGCGAGCGTGTCATATCGTCTAGCAACAATGGAAATATTGCTGCTGAAATTTATAAGTGCAGTACCCCAATGCAAATGTACCACCACCACCACCCTCCCCGTATAGCAAAAGCTCAAAACCATCCTCCTGTCGTTGAGTCGAGGGCAGTTATAGATGGTGTGCCCGGCTTCTCCACATTTGAAACAGCAAAGTGGAAATATATGTTTCTTCTTGGGCTTTGTTGCTAGCTCTGTTTCGTGACGGATAGACTGAGATTTGATGACTCACTCCATCTGTGTAGATTGGCAAGCTGACTGTTCTGATGTTTCGCTTTGTGAGGCCACCCTGTGCAACTGTTTTTTTTTTGAGGGCTTCCAGGTTCTTGTACTCTTACATCCAGAACAGCCAGACAAGAAACTCAGGGAGGGCATTGACTAAGATGTCACATATGACCTATTCAACGACCTTTCTTGCGTCATTGACATCAGGCCGTAGCCAATGCCCTACCTTCCCCAGATGTTGAATGCCTGGGAGCGAGCTGGCCACTCTGGGTTAAATTTCCACTCCCTGCATAACTTCGCCTGCTGATCCTTGTTGACACTATACCTCTTCAACATCTTGGCTTTTATGCAATCAGAATTGTGGCAGCCATCTTGTTTAGGTCATAATAAGCCCATTGCACTTCTACCTTCAGGAATGGCACCATTACATGAATCCACTTCTTATGCTCCCAGTGATTCTGGACAGCTGTTCTCTCTAAAATAAGAAAATATGTCTCAATATCATCATCCTTATCATCCTGGTGTAATGGTAACAATACCTGTGACAGAGCACGTGACTGGTCCTGTCAGATTGCCACACATGATTGGTTCTGCACCTCTGCCTCAGTGACCTGTGTCATTTGTTCTCCTACCTCAGCGTTTCTCAACCTTTAAGTATTTGCGACCCGAGTTTTCATAACAGATTTAATCGCGCCCCCCTAACGTTTTTTTGAAAGGAGCCCACTAATACCAATTTGTTTTTTTTAAATTAATGATATATCATAGATGCATATTTTATTATACCTACTTAACTTTTATCAACATTTATCTAACTCTATATTTATTTTTCTAGTATCAGAATGTAGTTTAAGTTAATTTGTTTTGGTTTCAATAGATGTATTTTTCATATTTTCGATTCTTGTTTTCTTTTTTTTCACATCTTCGCGCCCCCCTAGGGGGGCCCGCCACACAGATTGAGAACCACTGTCCTACCCGGACCCTCAAAGACTGGAGTTTGGCCACCATTGCAGCAATTATGGTGTTCAGGTCCTCCTGTTCGGACATGTTCCAAGGAAAATTCTGTTGACTGTGCCACTGTAAAAGATGCAACTGACAAAGATAAAGAGTTAGGGCACCACCTTGGTGACCCCATGTATCTGAATGAAATAACAACACAAAAATGCAACAGTTGTGGAGTCATCTTTTTAATAGGTCATGAGGCGAGAAGGAGTGGGTTCAGATGGACAGACAACAGAAGTGATGTCAGCGATGGAATGGCTGTCAATCTTCCATTCCGCGGAGGGAGGAGAAGTGAAGGCATTAGCACACAGTGCCAACCTCTGGTCCAGCGGGTAATTACCAGCACCAAAGCCCTTAAGCTGTCTCCCTTGCACACATGCATGACGATATGTTTAAGCTTAGAAAAACTAATCAGTGTGTATGTGCTTGTAAAAAAAATCTTATTCATTGAAGGCAGCACATTTCTCATAGTTAACTAAAAGGAACCTTACTGACAACTAACCAGACCATGAGAATTAATCAGTTGTCTGATTTTGGTTGATGCAAGATCTTACATAAAGTATCCACCAAATGAACCCTATATAAGAGAGAATTGTAAAAGCATTTTCAGAGATGTCACAACTGCCAGAGAGAGAATGGAACTCTGTCAGATTCACCATTTGCTCCCAAGCAACAAACTTGGCTTAAGAAGACAGAGACTAAAACAACAACAACAACAACAACATTTATTTATATAGCACATTTTCATACAAAAAGTAGCTCAAAGTGCTTTACATAATGAAGAGAAGAAAAATAAAAGACAAAATAAGAAATTAAAATAAGACAACATTAATTAACATAGAAAGGAGTAAGGTCCGATGGCCAGGGTGGACAGAAAAAACAAAAAAAAACTCCAGAAGGCTGGAGAAAAAAATAAAATCTGTAGGGGTTCCAGGCCACGAAACCGCCTAGTCCCCTTTGGGCATTCTACCTAACATAAATGAAATAGTCCTCTTTGTAGTTCGGGTTTTTCACGGAGTCACTTGATGCTGATGGTCATACAGACTTCTGGCTTTTAATCCATCCATCATTGTTGGAACATCATGGTGCTTTGGGTAGATGGTGGTGGCGCACGCCACCACCAACAGGACACCGGAAAAGGAAACAGAAGAGAGAGTAGGGGTTAGTACAGATTTTGAATGAATAGTTATTATAATGAATTAGATGTACAGAGTATCAGGTTTAAATTACAGTGAAGTTATGAGAAGGCCATGTTAAAATAATGTGTTTTCAGCAGTGTTTTAAAGTGCTCCACTGTATTAGCCTGGCGAATTCCTATTGGCAGGCTATTCCAGATTTTAGGTGCATAACAGCAGAAGGCCGCCTCACCACTTCTTTTAAGTTTTGCTCTTGGAATTCTAAGGAGACACTCAGTTGAGGATCTGAGGTTACGATTTGGAATATAAGGTGTCAGACATTCCGATATATAAGCCGGGGCGAGATTATTTAAAGCTTTATAAACCATAAGCAGTACTAGGGTGTTGTACCGTGTTAGCCATTATGAATGTAGAGAAAAGCCAAGCAAAATGACACCTTTTATTGGCTAACTAGAAAGATTACAATATGCAAGCTTTCGAGGCAACTCAGGCCCCATCTTGCCTGAAGAAGGGGCCTGAGTTGCCTCGAAAGCTTGCATATTGTAATCTTTCTAGTTAGCCAATAAAAGGTGTCATTTTGCTTGGCTTTTCTCTAAACCATAAGCAGAATTTTAAAGTCAATTCTGAATGACACAGGTAACCAGTGTAGTGACATCAAAACTGGAGAAATGTGTTCGGATTTTCTTTTCCTGGTAAGGATTCTAGCAGCTGCATTCTGCACTAGTTGCAAACGATTGATGTCTTTTTTGGGTAGTCCTGAGAGGAACAACTAAAGCTATAGCTACCTGATATGAAGCTTGCTGTGTGACTCAAATTTGAATCATTCAGCTTGTATGCTTTCAGATTTAACATTTATTCCAGTAAACACAAGCAGTGATTCGAATAAAGTTTGGTCATCACCTGGCAGAAGTTCTGTTGTTGTTTACTGACATTTAGCAATGACGTGATATTTTTTAAAATAACAAGCTGTGTTCATTCAAGGTAAGTTCTTGCAGGGGTAGTGATTTGAGTGCAGACTGCCATACCCGTAACATTCAAGTGAGCCCTTGGCTCTGTTAGAGTATTTGTGCAACCTTTTCAAAGGTAGCTCTCTGGGTGAGGAGTGCCACATCAGATAATCCCAGAAGGAAGGAAGCTCTTGAAGTGACTCTTGGCTTTTGCTAAGGTATTGTAAAATATAGCCCTTTCAGGGGCAGAGGTACAAAGGCATATTTGTGAATACGAGCAAGAGTACGGTTCATGAGCAGAGAGCGTTCTGACCTCTGTAGAAGTGTGCAATATGTATCATATACGATAATTTTTTAATTGTTGTTTTAACGATGTGCAAGCTGAAATTATTGAGTATGTCACTCACTTTGTAAAAAACAATCAAATGTTTCATTCAACCAAGCAGGATAGACTACTGCGTGCGTACAAAGCGAGCGTATAGGCGTGCATGCTCGGTGCACCACAAGTACAGAGCCCCGTAGATGTCAGGCACAAAAAGAAAAATCAGTTCAAATGAATTACATAATTCATTTGAATGCATTATTTTTATTTCTGTAACAAGCGTATGCCTATCGGGTGTGTTTTATTTCGCAAGCCGTCTTGGTTGGGGGACTTCAATTCCAAAGCACTTTTCTTTCTTTCATTATTTAAAACACTTACACAGATCCCCACCACCTTGCCCTGCTTCATCCCAACCCCAAATTGTGTATAAAGTATGTACAATAATGACAACAATGATAAAGCAATGATGAAGCAGAACAGAGACATTGTGCCTGCCCGTAAATCCCAACCGTTCTATTCATACCAGTGTATACTGTATATCTGAACCGACCACGGTTGGGGAAAAAAAGAAATTAAGTCTTTAAGCAGCTGTTTCAAAAAAATCACAGGAATTCAGAGAAGGCGAGGCTCAGCACACTGCCAATGAAAAGGAGATTGAGAGCTGCTTGCTGATACTTGAGGTGGACAGTGTCGTTAATACACTTGAGTGGAGGGAAACACAAGAAGTACTTTTCCCCAAATTGGGGAAACATTGAAAAAAAGCGTATGTGCATTCCTTCCTCAAGCAGCCCTTCTGAGGGGGCTTTCAGCACCGGAGGAAATGTTGTAACATGTAACTGTGCTGCTCTGAAGCCAGATACTATGGACAGACTGGTGTTTCTGTCACACAACTTGAAGGTTCGTCAATAGAATTTTACTGTACAATTGTTTCATTTTTTTCTGATATCTTTGTGCAATATTGGACAGAACTTGAAGTTAGTAATTTGTTTAAAAATGTTATGGGTTTGGACAGAACTTATTTACAAATGCTATAGTTTTTTTTTTCCTATACAGTATTTGACAGAACTTTGGATTTTTACAAAGACTGAACTCCTTCAGTACTGTGTCTCTTCGGAGAATCCTTGGGTACCGCTAGTTGAATTCTGTGTCGAACGAGCGGTTACTCATGGAGTCCTGAATGAGGCACACTGCCTCCATTGTGAGGGAACACCATTTACGGCACTACAGCCATGTGATGCAATTCCCCGAGGGTGATCCAACTTATAGGATCCTCAAAGTTGAGGACCCGAGCAGTTGGACTAGGCCAAGGGGGACACCCATGTAACGCCTGTCTGTAGTAGATGGTTGGTCATTTCTGGGGTGTGACTGGGCCGTGTGTCTGCCTGGGGGGCTGCTAACCGAGATCCCAAGCTGTTTTGTTGTGTGGGGGGTGTACCAATTTATGCTCCCCAACCTAACCTGACCTGTACAATATGTTAGATTTTTGTTCTTGCTTGTATGCCGCACAATTCACCTTACAGCAAAGCAGTTTATCTTTATCCAGACTGTAATGTTCATGCCATGTAGTTTACTTATGATTAGCATTTTATTCCCTTTGGATTCATACCTTGCTTACATTAAGGGTAAATGTCTATTTAAAATGCTCCCATTATAATAGTTTTGTTGGTCTTTAGTGTACAGTAAATCCTTTAGAGCACTTTGAAATGTTTACTCATATTTGCACTGTTTGATCTCAGTAATACTTTGACAGGTGATTTTAATGTTTTTGTGTTATTTTACTTCACTTTTATGTAAATATATAAGAACTGTCTTCCTTAACTGTTGTTTCCATTAATCTCATTAGTATGCTACATTTAATATCAAGACCAATCTAGATCAATAAGACTTTTACAGACATCTTTTTAAAACATGCAAAATATTGTCAAATTATCATTATCATCAAAGTCCCAGAAAGTATCAAGATGGCATTTTTTGCCAATATCACACACCCCTAGGCCTCTGCTGTGAATGTAAATCAAGGCTAATATTTTAGGTATTGCCTGTATTAACTTGTCCATCAATGTAAAAAAATGAATCTGTAGAGGTTAAAAGGGCTTTTTGTAAATACTTCTTCACAATAAAACATTGTGAGTGTATGTTAGGTTGATTAATGACTCTAAATTGGCTCAGCTTTAATGAAGGTGGGTGTATGTGAGTGAGCGTATCCTGGGATGGGCTGGTTGGCACCTTGTCCTCGAGCATGTGTTGAATATAGGCAGGGCCAGAAGATTGATACATCCATCCATCCATCCATTTTCCAACCCGCTGAATCCGAACACAGGGTCACGGGGGTCTGCTGGAGCCAATCCCAGCCAACACAGGGCACAAGGCAGGAACCAATCCTGGGCAGGGTGCCAACCCACCGCAGGACACACACAAACACACCCACACACCAAGCACACACTAAGGCCAATGTAGAATCGCCAATCCACCTAACCTGCATGTCTTTGGACTGTGGGAGGAAACCGGAGCGCCCGGAGGAAACCCACGCAGACACGGGGAGAACATGCAAACTCCACGCAGGGAGGACCCGGGAAGTGAACCCGGGTCCCCAGGTCTCCCAACTGCGAAGCAGCAGCGCTACCCACTGCGCCACCGTGCCGCCAAGATTGATACAGTAAATGGATTAAAAAAAGAACATTGAAATAAGGGTTTGCGCAAAGTTCATTACTGTTATGGTTTTTAGGAATAAGTAAAACTCCACATATCTTTGTTCTTTCTATAACTTTATAACAACAACATGGTTTATTTAATCTTAAATGAATGAAAATGGCAAAGGTTACAAATGTTGGAAACAGGTCATTTAAAGGAGACATAATGAAGAAGGCCTGCTCAGCCTGAGAGCATGGATATGAGCATGAAGGGCCTAATCCCATAATTACCAAGACTCAGTCTTCATCATGTGAGTTTTAGGCATCTGACTCGGTCCTCTGCCAAGAAGGAAGATTACAATGAAATAAAATGGGCTCCATGCAGACCACCAGACAGTGAAAACAAACTCAGGGTAATTTTATAATTAGAAAGAAAGAATGTATTTAGACAACAGCATTCTGTGAGCACAGGTCAGCGATGGTGTATTCTTTCTTTTGAATACTGAGATGATAAGCAGATTCTGAGACGAGGAGCACCCACTGTGGGAACAGATAATAGACAAATGCAAGAGATCCAAAGCTTACTGGATCTTAGGGGAAGCAAACCATTCCCTTTAATGCCTGCTTCATTCCACCCATTATGCCCACATGCTTTATGAGTTAATTTAGAGGTAAATAATGTTTGCCTTCAGTCTTGGAAAGAGTTTATCCGAATGTGGACTTGGAAGGTCGGGCATTTCTGTTGAATTTTATTATGCACACTCATGACCATCATCAACAGAGAAATTTTAAAGACGACACTGGAATAGGTGAAGTCTCTTTTTCATAATGCATTTCCAAGATGTACAGTTTACCTGGACTACGAACCTATTTGTGAAAGACATCTGGTTAGTCACCAAAAGATATACAGTGGATTCAGAAAGTATTCAGACCCCTCAATTTTCTGCACACTTTATTGTGTTGTAGATCTAATGTTAAATGGATTTTTTTGTCATTTGTGTCTATCAATCTATCTAGGCGGAGTGGTGGCTCTGAGGCTAGAGATCTGCACTGGCAATCTGAAGGTTGCCGGTTCGAATCCCGTAAATGCCAATAGGGACTCTGCTCTGTTGGGCCCTTGAGCAAGGCCCTTAACCTGCAATTGCTTAGCGCTTTGAGTAGTGAGAAAAGCGCTATATAAATGCAAATAATTATTATATTATTATCAATCTACACTCAATAACCCAAAACGACAAAATGTAAAAATGTTTTTAGAAATCTGTCATTTATATAAACATTCAGACCCTTTGCTTTGGCACTCCAAATTGTGGTCAGGTGAGTCCAATTTGCTTTAATTCTCCTTGAGATGTGTCCAGAACTTGACTGGAGCCCACCTGTGGTGAAATTAATTGTATTAGACATCATTTAGAAAAGTACACACTTGTGCTTCTAAGGTCCTACCATTCACACTGCATGTCAGAATAAAGTCCAAGGAACTCACTGTAGACCTCTGTGGTCAAACTGTGATGAGGCATAAACTAGGAAAAGGGTATAGAACCATTTCTAAAACTTTTTTGTTAAAGCATTTTATTAAAATCAAATAACATTCCATACAAGCAAGTCAAGTTTAACAAAACTAGGTCTGAAACAAATCAACCCCCACCCATGAGAAAGAGAGCTAGGCCAGCAGAGTAGAACTTTAAACTAGTAAAAATAAGTAAACAGATAAATTAATAAATGAATAAAAATAAATAGAATAAAAAAGAGGGGAAAGAATCTTCTTCCTCAATTTAAATGCTTTTTCTAAAATGTTATTTATTAGATCCTGCCAGATTTTGAAAATGTTTTGTACAGATCCACTAAGTGAGAAATTGATTTTTTCCAATTTCCAATTTTTCCAATGAGTGAAACATCAGGCTGCTTACAGTCTGATATTATAAATGTATAACCTTAGAAGATGTAAAACATAGCGCACATGTTCTGTTGTCTGATAGATAGATAGATAGATAGATAGATAGATAGATAGATAGATAGATAGATAGATAGATAGATAGATAGATAGATAGATAGATAGATAGATAGATAGATAGATAGATAGATAGATAGATAGATAGATAGATAGTGTAATCAGTGGACAGATCGCAAGGAGCCGGGGAGAATAGTTGTGGCATCAGCCAGGCTACCCCATTTAAATGTAGGCATTGTGTCAAAGCAGAAAACAACAAAATATTTTTTTTCCAATTTCAAATAGTATATAATATCAGTTACCCACTGACTTAAAAGGGGGGGGGGGGGGGTTTATGGCTAGGATTCCTCCAGTTGAACTGGAAGATAGGTGTACATGCTAATAGTGTAGTAAAGGCCATTCCAGTTTGTTTGTCCTTCTCCACTTTAAGCCCACCTGTGAGCCCACCAAACACAGCTGTTAGTGGATTAGGAGGGATTGTGACCCCCAGGCTGTCTGTAAGGCATTTAAAAATTTTGGTCCAGAATGATGTTAATTTGGCGCAGGCCCAAAACATGTGACTCAGTGAGGCTGCAACCTTGACTGCAGTGTTCGCAGGTTGGATCTTGCCCTGGAAATATTTTGGACAATTTTAAATGAGACAGATGCCCTCAATATATAATTTTGATTTGAATAATTGTATGCTTTGCACATATGGAGCTTGAGTCAATTCTCTGCATTGCTGCCTTCCACTCTTTTTCTGATATGTTGAGTGAGAGATCCTTTTCCCACTTACCTCTTGGATCTTTGAAAGGGAGGGACTGTAAAAATGTTTATATATTACGGAGATGCTGTCTGAGTCCTCAAGACTGATAAATATTTTTTCAGAATAGAGGTAGGTGAGGAAAAGTGGGCAGGTTTTGTTTAACAAAGTTTCCAATTTGAAGGTAGTGAAACAAATATGCTGCTGGAAAGTATAATTTGAAGTGTAATTGTTCGTAGCGTATAAAGACGTTGTCTATGTACAGGTCTCTAAGTGATTTAATCCCAAATGTTTTCCAGACATTAAAAACTGTGTACGCTTGAGAGGGTGGAAAAAGTGGTTCTCAAGCAGAGGTGCCACAGATAGAAGTTTCTCTGTCTTAAATTACTTCCTACATTGGTTCCATATTCTGAGTCAATGAAGGACAATTGGGTTGTTAGTATATTAGTGATGACTTGTATTTACTGGGGTACAAAGCAAGGAATATAAAGAAGTTTGTAAAACTTTGAGTGTTCCCAAGAGCACAATGACCTCAATAATTGTGAAATGGAATGGAATGGATGAATGGAACCACTAGGAGCCACTTTTTTTCTAGAGTTAACTGAGTAACTGGGTAAGAAGGGTTTTGGTCAGGAAGGTTACCAAGAACACAATGGTCACTCTGATGTCAGAAGTCCTTTGCTGAGATGAGAGAACCTGTTGAAAGGACGACCATCTCATCAGCACTACATCAATCTGGCACTTATGGCAGAGTTGCTAGACAGAGTTTGACTTATAAAGGACTCTGAGAATGTGAAGAAAGAATTTATCTGCTCTGATAAGAGGATAAATAGAACTCTTTTGACAAAACTCCAAGTACTATGTCTGGTGAAGACCAGGCACTACTCATCACCTGCCTAATACCATCTCTACAGTTAAGCATGGTGTGGCAGAATCACGTGCAGGGGGCACTTCTTAGTGGGCATGTGAAGGAGTCTGGCCAGAATGGCTCAATGCAGCCAAATACAGAGAGGTCCTTGAAGAAATCCTGGTCCTGAGTGCTACCAACTTCAGACTGGGAAGACGTGTCACCTTTCAGCATCACAAAAACCACAAGCATAGGCAAAGACATCACTGAAGTGGCTTTGAGACAAGTCTCTGAATGTCTTTGAGCAGCTCAGGTAAAGCTCAGATCTAAAGCCCATACAACATTTGTAGAGAGACCTGAAGAGGGCAGTTTAGAGACACTTTCCAACCAATCTAACAGAGCTTGAGAGGATCTGACAGGAAGAACTGAATAAACCACCCAATGCAGGTGTGCAGCACTTCTAGAGACTTACTGAAGACTTGAGGGCTACTACGAAGTACTGAATCAAGGGTCTGAATGCTTCTATGAATGAGACACTTCAGTCTTTGATTTTTAAGAAATTTGCAAATTTTTCTGTTATTATGAATTACTGTATGTAGATTGATGGGCAAAAATTAACAACTTTATCCATTTAAAATTAAATCTACACCACAATAAATTGTGCAGAATGTGACTAGGTCTGAATTATTTTTGAATCCACTGAAAGCACAGTCTAAACTGTCAGTTATATAGTAAATGGTGAGAGACTCCCACAAGTGAATAGAGAATGGAGGAAGAGGAGGAGGAGATGCATAGACAGACAGAGCAAATGAACAGCAAATAATGAAAGTCTAAATGCGGCCTAAAGGAAGACGTGCTGCTTTCTAAATGAATTTTTTCCATTAGATGGGAAGTGTCTGTCATTATTTGATTCTAGTCAGGAATCAAATCTAAATGGAATGTTAATCCATGCATACTTATGTGCAAATTCACACTTGGTTAAACTATGCCCCATTAGAATCAACCACCTGTAAAAATATAGTAAATGTATATTTTCAAATCTGCTGTTCTTTTGGGTGTGGAAAGAAATCAGTGCACTTAGAGAAGAACGGAATGTAAAAACTCTACACAGACGGAGACGCGGTCAAGGATCAAACCTTGGACCCTAGAGCTTTGTTGACCCCATGTTACAAAATGGAGCATCCAACTAGGAAAAAAAAAAAGAGAAAACTGAGTCAGACAGCATTTCCTTAATATATAAAAACATTTTAAAGTCCCTCCCTTTTAAAGATCCCAGGGGACAGTGGGAAAAGGATCTCTCACTCAACATCTCAGAAAAGGAATGGAAGGCAGCCATGCACAGAATTCACTTGCGCTCCATATGTGCAAAGCATAGAATTATTCAACATAAAATTATATATCGAGCATATCTGTCTAGCTTAAAATTGTGCAAAATGTTTCCAGGGCAAGATCCAATCTGCGACGGTGCAAGTGAGTTCCAGCCTCACTGGATCATATGTTTCGGGTGTGCACCAAAGTAACATCATTTTGGACAAACATTTTAAATGCCTTTCAGACAGCCTTGGTGTCACAATTCCTCCTAACCCATTAACAGCTGTGTTTGGTGGGCTCACAGATGGGCTTAAAGTGGAGAAGGACAAACAAACTATGATTGTCTTTAATTCACTATTGGGACGTAGACTTATCTTGCTTAACTGGAAGAATCCTAACTCACTGCTTTTAAGTCAGTGGGGAACTGATGTTATATACTATCTGAAATTGGAAAAAATCTAATTCTCACTCAGAGGATCTGTACAAAACTTTTTCAAAACTTGTCAGGATCTGATCAATAACATTTTAGAATAAACATTTAAATTGAGGAAGTGGATTTTCTCCCCAATTTTTATTCTATTTATTTTTATTTGTTTATTTACTTACATAGCTCTCTATTATAAAAAAAAAAATATGGGAAGGAGATGAGATGTGATTTTCTCAGAGAGACACTTTCACGTCCTGCGAGACGAGACTTTGTGCCAAGAGATTTAACCACGCCCGGGGCAGGAAATAAAAGACAAAGAGTAGATGACAAAGTAGAACATCGTAAAGAATTCAAAAACGTTGGCGCGGTACACATGCAGAGCAGGTTAGAGATAATGGAAGTACGAAAATTTGAAAGTCTCAAGAAAAGGATAGTAAAGATCGCATTAGCGCAAACAAACGGAAATTATTACTCGGTGAAATAACGGAACAGCAAAAAGAGATTGAATATATTGTTCAAATTTAAACTTTAAGTCGGAGACTTGTAGATCGTCTAATTCGTGTTGCCATTAGGGAAAAAAAGTTTTTTTTTTTCCCCAATGAAGAGGCGTATCCGCGAGAATTAAAAGATTTTTTGTGTGGTGAAAATGAAATCCCGTGAGAGAAAATTTCAAGCCTCGCGAAACAAGAGCTTATGAAAAGAAATTTGGAAAAGTCCTGCCCACATAAGCACGCACACGGTTCAATCATTTCTCATTTGTGTGAATACTATTGTCAGACACATTTCTTAGATAGATAGATAGATAGATAGATAGATAGATAGATAGATAGATAGATAGATAGATAGATAGATAGATAGATAGATAGATAGATAGATAGATAGATAGATAGATAGATAGATAGATAGATAGATAGATACTTTATTAATCCCAATGGGAAATTCATAGATAGATAGATAGATAGATAGATAGATAGATAGATAGATAGATAGATAGATAGATAGATAGATAGATAGATAGATAGATAGATAGATAGATAGATAGATACTTTATTAATCCCAGGGGGAAATTCACATACTCCAGCAGCAAAAATATTAAATTAAAGAGTAATAAAAAATGCAGGTAAAAAAACAGACAATAACTTGAATAATGTTCAACGTTTACCCCCTCTGGTGGAATTGAAGAGTCGCATAGTTTGGGGGAGGAACGATCTTCTCAGTCTGTCAGTGGAGCAGGACAGTGACAGCAGTCTGTCGCTGAAACTGCTCCTCTGTCTGGAGATGACACTGTTTAATGGATGTAGTGGATTCTCCATAATTGATAGGAGCCTGCTGAGTGCCCGTTGCTCTGCTACGGATGTCAAACCGTCCAGCTCTATGCCAACAATAGAGCCTGCCTTCCTCACCAGTTTGTCCAGGCGTGAGGCATCCTTCTTCTTAATGCTGCCTCCCCAACACACCACTGCGTAGAAGAGGGCACTCGCCACAACCATCTGATAGAACATCTGCAGCATCTTACTGCAGATGTTGAAGGATGCCAGTCTTCTAAGGAAGTACAGGCGGCTCTGTCCTTTCTTGCACAGAGAATCAGTATTGGCAGTCCAGTCCAATTTATCGTCCAGCTGCACTCCCAGGTATTTATAGGTCTGCACCCTCTGCACACAGTCACCTCTGATGATCACGGGGTCCATGAGGGGCCTGGGTCTCCTAAAATCCACCACCAGTTCCTTGGTTTTGCTGGTGTTCAGTTGTAGGTGGTTTAAGTCGCACCATTTAACAAAGTCCTTGATGAGGTTTCTATACTCCTCCTCCTGCCCACTCCTGATGCAGCCCACGATAGCAGTGTCGTCAGCAAACTTTTGCACGTGGCAGGACTCCGAGTTATATTGGAAGTCCGATGTATATAGGCTGAACAGGACCGGAGAAAGTACAGTCCCCTGCGGCGCTCCTGTGTTGCTGACCACAATGTCAGATCTGCAATTCTCGAGACGCACATACTGAGGTCTGTTTGTAAGATAGTCCACGATCCATGCCACCAGGTATGAATCTACTCCCATCTCTGTCAGCTTGTCCCTAAGGAGCAGAGGTTGGATGGTGTTGAAGGCGCTAGAGAAGTCTAGAAACATAATTCTTACAGCGCCACTGCCTCTGTCCAAGTGGGAGAGGGATCGATGTAGCATATAGATGATGGCATCTTCCGCTCCCACCTTCTCCTGGTATGCGAACTGCAGAGGGTCGAGGGCGTGTTGGACCTGTGGCCTCAGGTAGTGAAGCAGCAGCCGCTCCATGGTCTTCATCACATGTGATGTTAGAGCGACAGGCTGGAAGTCATTCAGCTCACCAGGACGTGATACCTTTGGGACTGGGGTGATGCAAGATGTTTTCCAAAGCCTCGGGACTTTCCCCTGTTCCAGGCTCAGGTTGAAGATGCGCTGTAGAGGACCCCCCAGCTCTGATGCACAGCCCTTCAGCAGTCGTGGCGATACTCCATCTGGACCTGCTGCTTTGCTGGCACGAAGTTTCCTCAGCTCTCTGCTCACTTGCGCTGCTGTAATTGTGGGTGGGGATGTCTCTCCTATGTTGGTTTCAGCAGAAGGATGTGTAGAGAGTGCAGTACTCCGAGGTGAGAGTGGGTTAGGGTGGTCAAACCTGTTAAAGAAGATGTTCATTTGGTTTGCTCTCTTCACGTCTCTCTCGATGGTGGTACCCCGCTTCGAGCTGCAGCCAGTGATGATCTTCATCCCATCCCACACTTCCTTCATGCTGTTGTTCTGCAACTTCTGCTCCAGCTTTCTCCTGTACTGCTCCTTCGCCGCCCTGAGCTGGACTCGGAGTTCCTTCTGCACGCGCTTGAGCTCATGCTGATCACCATCTTTAAAGGCCCTTTTCTTCTGGTTCAAAAGGCCCTTGATGTCACTTGTAATCCATGGCTTGTTGTTAGCATAGCAGCGTACAGTTCTTACTGGAACTACAGTGTCCATACAGAAGTTGATGTAGTCAGTAGTGCAGTCAACAACCTCCTCAATGTTCTCACTATGTGATCCCTGCAGGATATCCCAGTCTGTAGTTCCAAAACATTGTCTCAGAGCATTCTCAGCCTCCGGGGTCCACTTCCTGAATGATCGTGTGGTTACAGGTAGGACTCTCACTTTTGGTTTGTAGTGAGGCTGAAGCAGAACCAGGTTATGATCTCCTTTCCCAAGCGCAGGCAGCGGGGTGGCACTGTATGCGTCTTTAACGTTTGCATACAGTAAATCAATAGTCTTATTTCCCCGGGTGTTGCAGTCCACATACTGGGAGAATGCAGGTAATGTTTTGTCCAGCATCACATGGTTAAAGTCTCCAGCGATTAGCACAAGTGCCTCGGGGTGCTGCGTTTGTAACTTAGCAACAGCAGAATGGATGATGTCACTCGGTATCTCCACGTCCGCCCGAGGAGGAATGTACACGATGACAACAATGACATGTCCAAACTCTCTGGGCAAGTAATAGGGACGCAGACTTACGGCCAACAGTTCGATGTCCCTGCAGCAAGTGGAGATTTTGACTTTAACATGTCCAGAGTTACACCACCGTGTATTAACATAGAGAGCGAGTCCTCCTCCTTTGTGCTTCCCACAGGTACTTGCGTCTCTGTCGGCTCTAACTGTGCTAAACCCGGGTAGCTCTACATTAGCATCTGGGATGGTGTTAGTTAGCCACGTTTCGCAGAAACACAATAAACTGCATTCTCTGTAGGTTCTGACATTTTTCACCAGCGCAGCTAGTTCGTCGATCTTATTTGAGATTGAGTTCACATTCCCCAGAATAACAGAAGGCACCGAAGGCTTAAAACGCCACTTTCTCGCAAGCCGCTTCATTTTTAGCTTAGTGCCGGCTCTGCTGCCATGATACTGCCTTCTTACCTCGTCAGGTAAATAGGGAACCACACCGGCACTGGCATTTGTTCTCAGCGCTCGAAGTTGAGTACTTGAATAGGCGAGTCTCGGCGTGTAAAAATCCATGCCCACGTTGTAAAAGTAAGTGTGTCCAGGGAACAAATCCACATAAAATAAAGTGGTAGGAGTGATCAATAAATAAAAATAGAAAAATAAAAGTAGAAAAATACACATACACATATAGTTCTACACGGAGCTGCTGAAAAAGCTGCCACTCTCGGCGGCGCTGGATGTTTGAAAAAAATTTCTTGTAGGCATTGTCACGATGTAACTCCAAACACGGAATCAAAATTCAATGTGATATTGATGTTAAGGTAAAAGCAAAAAAAGATTGAATATATGCACATAGGTGATATGACAGAAGTATGTAGATATTGTTTGGCTTTAAACTTTAAGTTGGAGACTTGTAGATCGTCTAATTCTTGTTGCCATCAGGGAAAAGTAGTGTTTCTTCCCAATGAAGAGGCCTATCCGTAGAATTAAAAGAATTGTTGTTGGGTGAAAGTGAAATCCATATACGCGAGCGACAGAGATGCAAAGTTGCTGGTGCGTAGCACAGGCCTGGGGTATTGGCGAGCAAAGCGAGCAGGGAGAGTAGCCCCCTAGTTTTTACTATTATAAAAGTTTTACTCTGCTGACCTAGCTCTCTTTCTCATGGGTGGGGATCAATTTGTTTCGAACTTAGTTTTGTTAAATCTTGACTTGCATGTGTGGAATGTTATCTGATTTTAATAAAATTAATAAAATGTTATGAAAAAAAAACAAAACAAAACTGGGTCACAAATGATTTTCTTTGCCTTTTTTGACTGTTGTTAGTGACAAATACTATGGAAACACTAAAGTAATAATTAATAATCAATGACTAAAAATGTATTCTTATCATGAAGGCTGTTAAAGTACAATGTAAATTGCAAAAGTGAAAAAAAAAATCTATCTAATTTTGTAGATGGGATTGAAGAGTGGCTGCTTACAATCTGATATTATAAATGTATAAACTTAGAAGATGTAAAACAAATGCACATGTTCTGTTGTCTGATAGATAGATAGATAGATAGATAGATAGATAGATAGATAGATAGATAGATAGATAGATAGATAGATAGATAGATAGATAGATAGATAGATAGATAGATAGATAGATAGATAGATAGTGTAATCAGTGGACAGAGCCGGGGAGAAAACTTGTGGCATCAGCCAGGCTACCCCATTTAAATGTAGGCATTGTGTCAAAGCAGAAAACAACAAAATATTTTTTTCCAGTTTCAAATAGTATATAACATCAGTTACCCACTGACTTAAAATTGGAGAGTTAGGATTCTTCCAGTTTAGCAAGAAAAGTCTGCATGCCAATAAGTGAAGTAAAGGCAATCACAGTTTGTTTGTCCTTCTCCACTTTAAGTCCATCTGGGAGTACACCAAACACAGCTGTTAGTGGATTAGGAGGGATTGTGACCCCCAGGCTGTCTGAAAGGCATTTAAAAATTTTGGTCCAGAATGATGTTAATTTGGTGCAGGCCCAAAACATGTGACCCAGTGAGGCTGGAACTTGATTGCAGCATTCGTAGGTTGGATCTTGCCCTGGAAACATTTTGGACAGTGTTAAGCAAGATACATGTGCTCGATATATAATTTTGAGTTGAATATGCTTTGCGCATATGGAGCTCGAGTGAATTCTCTGCGTTGCTACCGTCCACTCTTTTTCTGAGATGTTGAGTGAGAGATCCTTTTCCCACTTACCTCTTGGATCTTTGAAAGGGAGGGACTGTAAAATGGTTTTATATATTGCAGAGATGCTGTCTAAGTCCTTGAAACAGATCAATTTTTTTTCCAACATAGAGGGAAGTGGGAGGTGAGGAAAATTGGGCAGGTTCTGTTTAACAAAGTTTCTAATTTGAAGATAGTTGTTTTGTCTTGGTAGAGTAATATATAACTCTACTTTCCCCTTTTGTATTATTAATATGTAGCCTTTGTCAAAATGCCTCAAATCTCACAGACTTACCACTGTTTATAAGGTACTGTACTGTAGTGGTCAGGGGCCGCTAAGATTCACACTGTCAAAAATGATGGTGATTTCCATCCATCCATCCATTGTCTCCCGCTTATCCGAGGTCGGGTCGCGGGGGCAGCAGCTTGAGCAGAGATGCCCAGACTTCCCTCTCCCCAGCCACTTCTTCTAGCTCTTCCGGGAGAATCCCAAGGCGTTCCCAGGCCAGTCGAGAGACATAGTCCCTCCAGCGTGTCCTGGGTCTTCCCCGGGGCCTCCTCCCGGTTGGACGTGCCTGGAACACCTCACCAGGGAGGCGTCCAGGAGGCATCCTGATCAGATGCCCGAGCCACCTCATCTGACTCCTCTCGATGCGGAGGAGCAGCGGCTCTACTCTGAGCCCCTCCCGGATGACTGAGCTTCTCACCCTATCTTTAAGGGAAAGCCCAGACACCCTGCGGAGGAAACTCATTTCAGCCGCTTGTATTCGCGATCTTGTTCTTTCGGTCACTACCCATAGCTCATGACCATAGGTGAGGGTAGGAACATAGATCGACTGGTAAATTGAGAGCTTCGCCTTGCGGCTCAGCTCCTTTTTCACCACGACAGACCGATGCAACGCCCGCATTACTGCGGATGCCGCACCGATCCGCCTGTCGATCTCACGCTCCATTCTTCCCTCACTCGTGAACAAGACCCCGAGATACTTGAACTCCTCCACTTGGGGCAGGATCTCGCTACCAACCCTGAGAGGGCACTCCACCCTTTTCCGGCTGAGGACCATGGTCTCGGATTTGGAGGTGCTGATTCTCATCCCAGCCGCTTCACACTCGGCTGCGAACCGATCCAGAGAGAGCTGAAGATCACGGCCTGATGAAGCAAACAGGACAACATCATCTGCAAAAAGCAGTGACCCAATCCTGAGCCCACCAAACCGGACCGCCTCAACACCCTGGCTGCGCCTAGAAATTCTGTCCATAAAAGTTATGAACAGAATCAGTGACAAAGGGCAGCCCTGGCAGAGTCCAACTCTCACTGGAAATGGGTTCGACTTACTGCCGGCAATGCGGACCAAGCTCTGGCACTGATCGTACAGGGACTGAACAGCCCTTATCAGGGGGGCCGGTACCCCATACTCTCGGAGTACCCCCCACAGGATTCCCCGAGGGACACGGTCGAATGCCTTTTCTAAGTCCACAAAACACATGTAGACTGGTTGGGCAAACTCCCATGCACCCTCCAGGACCCTGCTAAGGGTATAGAGCTGGTCCACTGTTCCGCGACCAGGACGAAAACCACACTGTTCCTCCTGAATCCGAGGCTCGACTATCCGACGGACCCTCCTCTCCAGGACCCCTGAATAGACTTTTCCAGGGAGGCTGAGGAGTGTGATCCCTCTGTAGTTGGAACACACCCTCCGATCCCCCTTCTTAAAGAAGGGGGACCACCACCCCGTCTGCCAATCCAGAGGCACTGTCCCTGATGTTCATGCGATGTTGCAGAGGCGTGTCAGCCAAGACAGTCCTACAACATCCAGAGTCTTGAGGAACTCCGGGCGTATCTCATCCACCCCCGGGGCCCTGCCACCAAGGAGTTTTTTGACCACCTCGGTGACCTCAGTCCCAGAGATGGGGGAGCCCACCTCTGAGTCCCCAGGCTCTGCTTCCTCATTGGAAGGCATGTTAATGGGATTGAGGAGGTCTTCGAAGTATTCCCCCCACCGACCCACAACGTCCTGAGTCGAGGTCAGCAGCGCACCATCCCCACCATATACAGTGTTGACACTGCACTGCTTCCCCTTCCTGAGACGCCGGATGGTGGACCAGAATCTCCTCGAAGCCGTCCGAAAGTCATTCTCCATGGCCTCCCCAAACTCTCCCACGCCCGAGTTTTTGCCTCAGCAACCACCAAAGCCGCATTCCGCTTGGCCTGCCGGTACCTATCAGCTGCCTCCCGGGTCCCACAGGACAAAAGGGTCCTGTAGGACTCCTTCTTCAGCTTGACGGCATCCTTCACCGCCGGTGTCCACCAGCGGGTTCGGGGATTGCCGCCACGACAGGCACCGACCACCTTACGGCCACAGCTCCGGTCAGCTGCCTCAACAATAGAAGCACGGAACATGGCCCATTCGGACTCAATGTCCCCCACCACCCTCGGGATGTGGTCGAAGTTCTGCCGGAGGTGGGAGTTGAAGCTACTTCTGACAGGGGGCTCTGCCAGACGTTCCCAGCAGACCCTCACAACACGTTTGGGCCTACCACGCCTGACCGGCATCCTCCCCCACCATCGAAGCCAACTCACCACCAGGTGGTGATCAGTTGACAGCTCCGCCCCTCTCTTCACCCGAGTGTCCAAGACATGTGGCCGCAAGTCCGACGACACGACCACAAAGTCGATCATCGAACTGAGGCCTAGGGTGTCCTGGTGCCAAGTGCACATATGAACACCCCTATGCTTGAACATGGTGTTCGTTATGGACAATCCGTGACGAGCACAGAAGTCCAATAACAAAACACCGCTCGGGTTCAGATCAGGGGGGCCATTCCTCCCAATCACGCCCTTCCAGGTCTCACTGTCATTGCCCACGTGAGCATTGAAGTCTCCTAGCAGAACGAGGGAGTCCCCAGAAGGTATGCCCTCTAGCACCCCCTCCAGGGACTCCAAAAAGGGTGGGTACTCCGAACTGCTGTTCGGTGCATACGCACAAACAACAGTTAGGACCCGTCCCCCCACCCGAAGGCGAAGGGAGGCTACCCTCTCGTCCACCGGGGTAAACCCCAATGTACAGGCTCCAAGTTGGGGGGCAATAAGTATACCCACACCTGCTCGGCGCCTCTCACCGGGGGCAACTCCAGAGTGGTAGAGAGTCCAGCCCCTCTCAAGGAGATTGGTTCCAGAGTCCAAGCTGTGCGTCGAGGTGAGCCCAACTATATCTAGCCGGAACCTCTCAACTTCGCGCACTAGCTCAGGCTCCTTCCCCTTCAGAGAGGTGCCATTCCACGTCCCAAGAGCCAGTTTCTGTAGCCGAGGGTCGGATCTCCAAGGTCCCCGCCTTCGGCCACCACCCAACTCACACTGCACCCGACCTCCTTGGCCCCTCCCATAGGTGGTGAGCCCATGGGAAGGGGGACCCACGTTGCCTCTTCGGGCTGTGCCCGGCCGAGCCCCATGGGTGCAGGCCCGGCCACCAGGCGCTCGCCATCGAGCCCCACCTCCAGGCCTGGCTCCAGAGTGGGGCCCCGGTGACCCGCGTCCGGGCAAGGGAAAACGCCGTCCAAAATGGTTTTTCTTCATAGGAGGTTTGTTTAACCGCTCTTTGTCTCATCCCTCACCTAGGACCAGTTTGCCTTGGGTGGCCCTACCAGGGGCATAAAGCCCCAGACAACAGAGCTCCTAGGATCATTGGGACACGCAAACCCCTCCACCACGATAAGGTGACGGTTAAAGGAGGGGATGATGGTGATTTATTTATTTTAATAGAGTAGATCCCAGGAACGTCCCCAGCCTTGGATCGATCCACACACACTCACAACAGAGACCAAATGAAGCGCACTGGGAACATTAAACAATTAAGTATATAATGAAATTAAATGAACTAAATGAAAACAATAATACCACCCCGACCCCTGCGGCGATATTACATTTAACTTATAAACACAAACACCACACAGCAAAGTCCATATAAACCAAACCAGATGAAATGAGAGGTGATGAAGTTAAGTCCAGCGATCTGTACGTTGAAAGGGTGAAAGAAAACACAGTCCTACCGGTAGTTACTGAAAGGATGAAATCGGATGGATGGTTCAGGAGCGCTCCACTCTTCCGGAAAACCAATGAATCCAACACAGTCCTCAGTGCACAGGTAGACAGACGATCCAGACCCCAACAAATGAATACAGTCCAGGACACAATGATTAATTAAAGTTCCAATAACAGCAGGCAGCATGACAGATAAACGCAACACACAACGCACCAAAGCAAAACAAACTTTTTTTTCCTCTCTCATTGGCCCCCTGCCCTCCTTTTAACCTCCTTTGACCACCTTTGACCCCAGCAGCCCCTGCAAGGACTGCTGGGAGATGAAGTTCTTACTTAGTAGCACTGCTACAAGTACCATATAACTTTCCCCCCACCTACACTTCTACATCTATAACCTTAGGCAATTAGGTGTAGTAAAAGACAAGCAGGAGTTAAGTTACAATTTAAACAATGTATTATTGGTAATATTCATAAATAATAACAATATGCAAAGTACATTTGAATATTGGCAACCATACAACCTGATTAAATGGTGATGTGTAGTTTCAGGCGGCACACAGACTTGTTAGTTACTTAAAATGTCTCTAGTTAAGGCATCATTTGTGGTCCGCTTTCTTCAGAACAGGCCACATTGCCTGTCTCAATATGGCTGCCAAGCTGTGTTCTTCATTGTGTTGTCCTTTTCAGCTCATGGTGTGAGATGGTCATTCAGCAGTTTGGTAAGAGAGAGAGAGAGTGAGGGAGTGAGCAAATTTAAAGATTTTCTGTCCAACCCCTAGAGCCAATAGGGCGTCATACTACTTAAAGGCTTCTGATACAAGCCAGTTCCAAACAGCCATACTTCAGACTAATGGGGGGATAGAACATCTTCACACCTGCCCCCCAAACCATATGTTAAGGTAAAGCTTGGCAGTTAGGCAGCCTGACTTTCCTATGGGGGTTGAGAGACTTCAGAGAAACAATTATCAAACTTGTTTGAGGCACTTCTCCCCAACCCTATCGTAAAATTCAAAGAGACCCATTCCTGAAAGGGGGGGGGGGGGACTGTAAACATGAATGCTTCTCACTAATGTAACACTAATATTGTATTGCTTTGCCTAAGTTACAAATAAAGACATACAAAATATTTATCAACTTATATGCAAAATCTCACATCACAACAATAGTGAAAGAAATGTGTTGCTGGAAAGTTAAATTTAGAATGTAATTGTTCATAGGATGCAAAGACATTGTCTATGTACAGATCTCTAATTGATTTACAGTAGACCCCCGTGAAGTCACGGTTCAGAGTTTGCGGCCTCAGTCATTTGTGGATTTTTCCTTAGAACCTATCTAATAATTATTAGCGGAAACCGCAAATGTCCTCCGCAATTTTTATGCCTTTTTTCGTGGAAATACTGTAATGTAGAGAGAACAGGAAGCAATTGTAATGGAAACGTGGCTTGGGATGGTGAAAGTAGCCAATAGAATTTGAAACTGCGACTCCCAGCAGTCCCTGCAGTGGCTCTGATTGGTCTTCTGCTGAGGGTGCTGGGGGTATTGGGGTCAAAGGATGTCAGCGCGGCTTTTACAAAGGGGGCCTGTGACCAAAAGCAAAAAAAAAAGTTTTTGTAATTTGTGTTTCAAGTTCCTGTCTCTCTGCTTGCCTTCTGTTGGGTTACCTGTACTTATTCGTTTTGTCCTGGATCGTTTCGTGTTTGGCGTCTGCATTGTCTGCCATCTGCCTGTGTACATGAGGACTGTAAGTGGATTCATGGCCATCCTGCAAAGAAAGAAGCGCTCCTGAACCCGCCTTCACCATTTCAGGAACTAGCGGTAGGACTATCTTTACATTCCCATTCAACATGCGGATCTCTGGACTATCTATTTTCATCATTACATTTCATCCGTTTCCTTTTTTCATGATTTACTCTGTGTGTTTTTTTTTGTTCTTTGGTGTATTTAATGTGTAATTGCTGTAAGGGGAACAGGGGTGGTATCGTTGTTTTCATTTATTTCATTGGTTTTCATTACATTGTTTATTTGCTGTTTGATTACCGGTTTGCTTTGTTTTTGTCTCTGTTTGTGAGTGTGTGCAGGTCGGGTCAAGGCTGGGTGCGTCCCTGGAATCTCCACCATAAAAATAAATAAATTGCCGTATTAAATGGTGTGAATCTTAGTGGCACTGGATCGCTACAGCATTATTCATTTCTCCTTGATGCTGATTGACTGTGATGCATCTCCAGCCGAGTGTTCTTGTGTTTTTTGTTTTGTTCCTCTTAATCCTTAAACTGCCACAACCAGCTATAGTCATTTCCCAGTGGAATTTGCAAGCACGCAGGAGCTGACTTAAAAGCCTGAACAGCGCCTGTCCTTTTTGGCTGATTACTTTGTTTCCCTCTCCTCCCCCAGACATCCTCAGCTCCTGTTGGGGTCTCTGCTCCTATGATGTTAATCTATTCTGTAATCGATAAATAACTGCATACTAAGCTTGTTTTACTTCTGAAAGAGACATGTTTGTTTGTTTGAAGTGTTTAAATAAAGTTCCTGTCTCTACAATCTCCTGTGTTTCTGTGCAATTCTGTGACCCAAGCATGACTCTGGGATTGAGACAGTGTCAGCGTTTACCTCTGTGTGTGTGCGTGCAGCCAGTTCAAGCGCAGTTGGCTCGATGATTTTTTCCATGGCGTCAGTTGCACTTTGTACATATTGTTCCAGTAGTTTTTTAAATAGTTTATACAGTTCATTAGCAGTGTGAGTAAAATGATCAGTGTTGCAGTAATTGTGATGCTCTTTCCATGGAAAAAAAATGTGTTCTATTAAAATTTCACTTTTTCTTTGTGAATTGTGACGTTTACTTAAAGTGCAGCAAAAAAGTATTTGGTATCCAGGGATGCATTAACCCCCAAGTATGTGGCAGTTTAAGGCTTAAAGCCCCAAGATGCCGCAGAAACGCCCTGCACCTTCTAAGGCATCTGGCAACGAAAACGCGCTTGCATGAACTACAGTACATATAGCGGTAACATCGGCATTTTACATTCTAGCACTGCGGGAGACATAGCAGTACAATATACAGGTTTACCTTTACATTCTTTTTTTAGGTAATGTAGTAAGCTTGAAATTAAATTAAAGTGTTTTGGGGGAATATTTAGGGTTTAAACTATAAAAATAGGCATTTTTTTAACCACATCCAAAATTTGCGGTTTTTCACAATTCGCGCGTGCTCTAGGAACGTAACCCCCGTGCATTTTGGGGGTGTACTGTAATCCCAAATGTTTTCCAGACATTAAAAACTGCATATGTTTGTGAGGGCTGAAAAAGGTGGTTCTCGTGCAGAGGTGCCACAGATAAAGATTCTCCATCTTAAAATGCTTCCTATATTGGTTCCATATTCTGAGTGAGTGAAGCACTATTGGGTTATTAGTATTTTGTTGATAACTTGCATTTATTGGGGCACAAAGTTGGGAATATAAAGAAGTACTGCATGATTTTATTTCTATTGCAGACCAAGCCTGTATATGTTCATCTATTTGTTTCTATGTCCAGGTTTTTATAGTTTGTATGTTTGCTGCCCAGTAGTTAAATTGAATATTAGGTACAGCCATGCCACCTTCTGCCTTTGGCCTTTGTAGGGTCGCTCTTTGGATATGTGGATGTTTTGAATTCCTAATAAATGAGGTTATGGTTGAATCTAATTTCTTAAAAATTGATTTATTGATGTATATTGGGATGTTTTGAAATAAAATGAGAAGTGTAGGGAGGATATTAATCTTAATAATGTTAATTCTTCCAGCTAAAGTAAGGTGAAGGGTTGACCATCTATGCAAGTTTTGTTTAATTTTTTCCATACAGATGGCAAAATTTTGTTGATAAAGAGGTTTATGTTTACTTGTGATGTTTACCCCTAGGTATTTAAACTGATCTGCAATGATAAAAGGTAGGGTGTCCAATCTAATATTGTGTGCTTGAGAATTCACTGGATAGAGCACACTTTTAGTCAAATTAATTCTGAGACCAGAAATCATTTGAAATTCAAAATAAAGCACTGGTGCTCTCTGCACAAGGATTATAATCGAGATGAGGAGGAGCCTACTGAAGGCGGGGCTAAGCTCCTTACTTGGACAGCCTCTCGGAATTATGATGGATATGGCAGTGCTAGAGACAGTGCTATCTCTCATTTTGGGGTTTGTCCTGCTTACCTCAATGGTACGTAGAAGGTGATCCCCAGGCGCAGAAGTGTAATAATCAATCCTTATTGGACCCCAGGGGGAAATTTGCCTTTTTATAGAAGTACAACAAATAAATCAATATTATTATTATATTATGACAAACAACAAACCCTTCTCAAGTATACACCAGAATGACTAAAAATAATGTAAGCCTCTGACTTGGCTTTTATAGTCCCATTGGGGCATTATACAGGCATGTTGGTATAAAGGAACCCCTGTAGTGTTTTGTTTTTTTTTTTGACAAACTTTTGCTGAATAATTCATTGGCAGAAAATCCTCAGTGTCAGTGTGTCAGAGGGAGGATGTGCAGCATTTTTCATAATGGCTAGTTTTCTTTTCCTTTGCTACTTGTCATGACCTCCAGGGGGTCCAGAGTGTAGATAGATATCCCATAAATAAGGCCTTCCTTACTAATTCAGTGGACCTCTCTTGAAGTGATGTTACCAGCCAAGCACACAACAGTTTAGAAAATTGCACCAGCCATCACAGGTGTAGAAGATGTGAAGATGTCCCTTTCCACATTAAAGGAACACAGTCTCCTAAGGGAGAAGAGCCTGCTCAACCCTTGCTTATATACAGGTAGCTCCTCTGTGTTATGAGACTACTCCAGCACTGATGTGGACCTCCAAGTACTTATAGCACTGCAACACCTGCACAATTAATGAAACATGGTAGACTTATCCCATAAAGGATAGCTTCTGGCTTTCTATGATCATAAAATCGAGTTTTAAAAATTGATGGATGTTTAGAAAAAATGTATCTCTGTTATTACGTGTAAAGTAAAATGTAAGACCAATTCATGCCTCATGATTTCCTATTATTTGGAGGCTATGGAGCTCAGAGCATGAATCAGGAAATCTGTTTAAATTTGAACGGCATGATTAAGCTGAATCCAGTAAATGACCATTTCTCTAACAGAAGAAAAATATATATGCATATATCTGCTGCCTCTGCTCCTCTCTCACAAGCTTTGTCCTCCAACTCCCAACTCTGGCTTCCTGAATGGAGTGAGGCAGCCTCTTTTTATAGTGCACCCAGAAGTGCTCCAAGTCCACTCCCATTAGCTTCTAGCAGCACTCCCGGGTGTGCGGAAGTGCTGCATGGGCACCCGGAAGTATTCCAGGTGTCCCTGGATCTTCTCGTAAGTGCTGCCATCCAAGGATCTGTAATTGGCCAGGTGCCCCCTGGTGGCAGCAGGGTTGAGCTTCCAAGCTCCAATCCCGTGGCCCTGATGTAAACCAGGGGGGCTGCCCTCTCCTATCCCAGAGGAGGTATTGTCTCTCTCCTGGTCCTTCCATCCTCAAGGTATCCCAGCTGGGTCAGAGCCCTGGCTATCCACCACTATATATATATATATATATATATATATATATATATATATATATATATATATATATATATATATATATATTGTGATAAGGACTCTGTATAGTGCCCGGCCTGACAAACAGACTCACACTGAGGCACATGTAAAACACCAAGAACTTTTATTTTTCTTCACCTGTGGGCGCACGTCTTCCCTGTGACCCACAGGCAATACACAGTCCCAAGCACACAAGTAACAACAGCACTTTCTCTTCCTCCTTGGCACCACCTCTCCACCTCTCCTCCCAAGCAACCTTGTCCTCCTCCACCCGACTCTGGCTGCTGAGTGGTGGTTGCTGGCCCCCTTTTATCAGGCACCCCGAAGTGCTCCAGGTGGTTGATTGCTGACATCCAGCATGTAAGGCGAAATCAGTGCCCAAAGGGGGCCAGCCGCTCCTGCTGCAGCACCCCCTGGCAGCGCCTGCAGAACCCCACAGAGCTGCACAGAACTCCAACCCCCATGAAGCCCTGGGGGAGTCCGAGGCACCGCTGCAACCCAGGGATGCTGCCATCTAGCGTCCAGGGGGAGATACTGGGCTTCTCACCCTTGTCCCCTGTCAGATGTGGTGAAGGGGTGTCCCGGCCAGGCATGGGTCCCGGCCATCTGTCACAATATATACTGTATATATATATTGAAAAAAGGACACCGTATAGCGCCCGACCCGGTACAGACTTACACAGAGGCATGTGTAAAAACACAAAGACTTTATTTCTTTCTTCAGCTGGAAGGCACATCTTCCCCGTGAACCCCCCAGCCACAACACAGTCCCAAGTACTAAGCACAACACAAATCACAACCCTTCTGGCACCACCACTCCTCTCAGGCAACCTTGTCCTCTTCCACCCGATTCTGGCACTGAGTGGTGGTTGCTGGTCCTTTTTATAGCCCACCTGGAAGTGCTCCAGTTGCTTGATCACCTGTTCCTGATTGCACTTCTGGGTAGGGCTGTAGAGTTGTCCAGGTTGGCTCCTGGATCCATGCAGCACCCCGTGGCAGCCAACCCAGATCCCCACAGGGATGTGAAGAACTCCATCTCACATGGAACCCTGCGGGAAACTGAGGCACCCTTGTCAGACAGGGAGGCTGCCACCAAGCATCCCAGGGGAGGTACTGAGGAGCCCGTGGCTGCTCCCCCGGAAAACATAAGTAGAGGGGGCATCCCGGTCGCCTGCCACTACATATATATATATACACACTCACACAATTAATTAATTGATATTGGCAGTTAAACACTGCTTAATTGCACTACAGCTTTTTTGTTGTTAAAATATATATTTACTATATTTTTACAGGTTTTTTTTTCTTCAGTGAATCAGCTAGACATTTGTATTTCTTGATGTTTAATTATAAATTTGGATTATAATTTTAATTATGCAGTACATGAATCTTGCAATGTGGAAAAACATGATCCGCTATGGTAACCCCTAACGGGAGCAGCCGAAAGAGGAAGAAGTACTTGATTCTTGCCAGACCTTATGCTGTATGACACACAGCAACAAATAAAAAATACAGTACAAATCTTTAAAAAAGCTGCAAATGTTTCAAATGCTCATAAGTGGTTCATAAGGAAGACACGAGACTAAGATGCTTAACAGGTTTATAAGTGAAAGGCACATTTTGCTGTTAAGCTAACAAGCCTATTGTTTACTAAGGAGCAATTTCCAGTTTGTCTTTATCTTTTCTTTTTTCAGTTAAAAATATAAGCTGTCTCACTTAGAAAAAGCTTGCAGGCCAAACTCAAACAGGGTCCATTTTAATTTAAAGGACAAAATAAAAAGGTATGAATTAATTAAGGTAGCTTTTCTTGCTGTCTGTCTAATTACACAGGATGACCCCTTCGTTTCCTTTTTCTCAGGTTATGGCTCCACCTTCTTTAGTAAAAAGGCTCTTGTAAAATAAGCCTCGACTTGCTGCTCTTTATTTACGCCGCAGGAAGTTTGCTGCTAAATAAATAAGTAAGTAAATAAATAAATAAATAAATAAAGAGTGCTCGCTCAACTATCATAATACTTTGTGTAAAGAAGCACTGCAACTAAACTACCATAGGCTTAGAAAAGCAAGTGCTGAAAAGACTGGTTGTTGTGATCGTCCAATTTACAGATCACTGATCAAGTCTTTTTGGTGAATTCAGTCGGTGCATCCCTACTGCCTGTTTTACTCATCACTATTCAAGGCCCATTTATGCAGTGTCAGACACAAGTAGCAGGCAACTACTGTATCCTGTGTATATATGTGCACTGTATACATACAATTATACTGTATACAGGTGCTGGTCATAAAATTAGAATATCATGACAAAGTTGATTTATTTCAGTAATTCCATTCAAAAAGTGAAACTTGTATATTAGATTCATTCATTACGCACAGACTGATGTATTTCAAATGTTGATTTCTTTTAATGTTGATGATTATAACTGACAACTAATGAAAGTCCCAAATTCAGTATCTCGGAAAATTAGAATATTGTGAAAAGGTTCAATATTGAAGACACCTGGTGCCACACTCTAATCAGCTAATTAACTCAAAACACCTGCAAACGCCTTTAAATGGTCTCTCAGTCTAGTTCTGTAGGCTACACAATCATGGGGAAGACTGCTGACTTGACAGTTGTCCAAAAGATGACCATTGACACATGGTATCCCTGTTCTTGTTTGGCCAGCACACTCGCCTGACCTTAACCCCATAGAAAATCTATGGGGTATTGTGAAGAGGAAGATGCAATACGCCAGACCCAACAATTCAGAAGAGCTGAAGGCCACTATCAGAGCAACATGGGCTCTCATAACACCTGAGCAGTGCCACAGACTGATCGACTCCATGCCACGCCGCATTGCTGCAGTAATCCAGGCCAAAGGAGCCCCAACTAAATATTGAGTGCTGTACATGCTCATACTTTTCATGTTCATACCTTTCAGTTGGCCAACATTTCTAAAAATCCTTTTTTTGCATTGGTCTTAATTGATATTCTAATTTTCCGAGATACTGAATTTGGGACTTTCATTAGTTGTCAGTTATAATCATCAACATTAAAAGAAATAAACATTTGAAATACATCAGTCTGTGTGTAATGAATGAATCTAATATACAAGTTTCACTTTTTGAATGGAATTACTGAAATAAATCAACTTTGTCATGATATTCTAATTTTATGACCAGCACCTGTAGATGTCAAGGCAACACTACAGGGGTGTCTGAGGGTCCAAAACCCCCCATCTAGAAGCCTAGCCCTACCATTCAGAGGCTATACTCCCCCGAAAATATTTTTATTTGATTCAGGTCAATAAACTGAACAGTGCAAAACTTCAAGGGGGTCACAGTCCCAGAACCTTGGTTTATCTGATTGATGGCAATAAACGTCTTCTTCTTTTGGCTGCTCCCGTTAGGGGTTGCCACAGCGGATCATCTTGTTCCATCTCTTTCTGTCGTCGTCATCTTGCTCTTTCACACCCACAACCTGCATGTCCCCTCTCACCACATCCATAAACCTTCTCTTAGGCCTTCCTCTTTTCCTCTTTCCTGGCAGCTCTATCCTCAACATCCTTTTCCCAATAAACTGGGCTACCTAAAAGCTGAAGATGGGAAAACCCTTCCACTCGGACCTTAGTTCAAGCTTCAATAAACTAAGCTGTTCATGATTTCGACGTGACCAGGATGGCTTATTGCTTAGCCAACCAAGTTATTTTTTCAGGCCCATCCACTTTTCAATTTGTGAATACTTTATTTTCTGTTACAAGCTGAAATAAGAAATAATTATCTTCACTGCAAAGCTGAGGAGGCAGTCCAGAGAAACATATGGTGAATGTAGACTTAGCTTGAGTACTTCTTAATTTATTGCTGTTTTTAATCTAAGACCAAAAATGTAACTTCCATTTATTTCAGCAGTATCATTTAAATCATAAACTATTTTCGTAAATATGGACATTTGCACTTTAACTGCATACAGTACACCAATGCTGACATATGTATAGGTCCTGAAAAGTTGCCTCTTTTGTGGGTGACATGGGACAATTGTAAGGATTTTAAAATTGTACAGGAAGAGCTTTGGAGGTTTTGTTCATCCACTCACTGAAATGTTCTTTTTCCAGTTGGGTCTGAAGGTAGAAGCAGATCTTGAACAACAGTAAATGGCAGTTTAACAGGATATACTCACAAGAGGTCGAACTGCCTGATTGCAAGTCTTTGAAACCTCTACAGGAAGCGTGCACTTCAGACTGTGTTTTTATTTTCCTTTTTGACAGTTCTGGACCAAGTGCTGCTACCTTAACCGTGCTGATAAACACACACACACACACATATATATATATTATGCGTATCTAGCCACGCAGTCTGAATCCTTGCTAACTTTAGTTTGTGGTCCGATATTTTAACACGAGCTTTCCGTTTTTAATTGCAGCTCATCAAGTACAACAACCGCATCAACGAACATGCAAGTATAAGTGAAGCACTCAGCAATTATTACCGTATATGAAAATAAAGCATTACAGACATGATTGATCCCATGTGTTTGCCATTTCCGGCGCTTCTGATAAGATACGGGGTTCTCGCTGCGTCTATTTCAATTGCCGTGAAAGCTGCCACCGAAAAAAGAAGCTCAAAAAGCCTTGACAGGTTTGCGCGGCGATGTTCAGAAATTGAAAGTAAAACTGCACGCGCGATGAGCGACAGGCTTGTATGATCGCACTTGACTGCCCCCTTTAGATGATAACGAGATCCTATTAAACAGCAAGTGAGGGCTGGCCGGTGTTTTTCCACTCACGCCGGCTTTCTGATGGCTACCCATTTTAAGACAAAGGTCAGGAAGAACGGCTTATAAATTACTTTTTGTCTGGTAATTCTCTTAGTGCGTGGAGATCTCGCCTTTGACAAGAGGACAGCAATAACTGGAAAGGAATCCTAAGGAGACAATAGCAGGTACCAGCGCGCTACCTTAATAGCACTGCCGTCTCTACCAATGATGAAAAGCGCTGCCTTATTTTTACTTCCTTTTTTTCTTTTGCATTTTAGCTGCTTTGCAAAAAGCGTTTCATTTTATCATTTTTACCACCAAAACAAACAATTTCCTTTTGCATTAATGCTTTTATTGTAAGAGAAAACAAAACAACATATTTTAACGTGAAGTGCAAAAAGAGTTTAGCTAGAAAGTATAATTTTATGCTATTTTATTATAGATTTTTTTTTCCTCTAACGTTCAAGCGGACTTCTTCACAGGGGAAGAAGTGGCCTTTGACAGATCGCTAAGCTGGATACGCGCGGAACTCCGCGACCTCATACCGACTCCGAGCACAAAGATTTAAGACGTACTGTATAACGCTTTGATTATTAAGCAGCGATTAAACATTTTTGGTTTTACAAATCTGTCATCTTGAATTATTAATTTCAAAAATAACAGAATGAAGAAAAATATTTAGGATTTATCTTACAAATCGAGGTTTGTTTTTTCTCCATAAGGTGATTTTAAGTCATTATAGGTGTTAAGACGTGTAGGTAATAAGCCCTTATTGGACGTTATGGATTTATTGCTGGTGATCACACAATGCAGAACCCGTATTGTTTGGAAGGAAACGCCGACCGGTCAGATTTTTACAGCAGGTCCGCTCCGGTACCCATTTCCCATTGGGATTAATAAAGTATCTATCTATCTATCTATCTATCTATCTATCTATCTATCTATCTATCTATCTATTTACAACTAACGCCCGTTTACTCAAGCGTGCTTTCTAAGCTGCGCCCCTTCTTCAGAATGGGCGACTTTAATTCACCACCTGAGACGACTTGCCTCGCACTAGGCGGTCCTTTCGGTTATCGGGTACTTTATTATCAGTTTGCCTTTTGTTTGTCAGTACCGTATTGCAGTCCGTGCAGGTGAATATGATAAACACGAATCTGATAAACGATTTAAAGAAAAATGAAAACTGGGTGTGCACATAGACGGATATATTCGTATTACATAAAGAAATGCAGGGTTTAAAGAGACGCTCACAATCCAGCGAAAGTAGCATTTCACAGTTTGACTCCTTCCATATCTATCTATCTATCCATCCATCCTTTATTTTACCGCTTTCTTCGTTATTCGATCCTTTATTCTTTGTTTTTGCGGAGCGAGTGGCTAGTCCGTCCGTCACAGCGCACACTCAGTCGCGCATTCACTCACGCCCACCCGCCGGCGGAGATGTCACCGATCAGTCCGCGGTTGGGAAGGAAACCCACGGGGCACACCGTCTTCACGCAATGTGATGAGTATTTGTTAGAAATATTTGTTATGAATAGTCATTGCCCTAGGGGGCTGTAAGCAACAATTTTTCCAATTTTATTATTTAAAAATTCATTCCTATTCTTGGTTTGATATTTACATCTTGTTTCAGGAGCCCGTCAGTTTTTTTACTGCTATCTTTCCTCGGACCTATAATGGAAAGCCCACATTGAGAAACTGGATACTCATTTTTGTAAGTCATACCTCAGGCGTATCAGTTTTTCTCATTAAAGTGCCTCATTCTACGGAATCTTTCACGTTTACCTATTACAAAAAAAAAAGAAAAAGAAAAATGCAGCCAGCTTTGGTTATTTTTGCATTTTCTGAAAAATCTGACCATTTTGGACGGCAGTTGTTTTTATTAGTTTTAAGTCTGTTCAAAATAACGTAACATTCTCAAAACGGCTTAATCCAAATCAAGTTTGCCAGGGAGCAGAGCCTTTCCTGGCAACATGGGATGTAAAGCAGGAAAGAAGGTGCCAACAGGTTTAAGGCAGGGTTATCAATATTTACAATAATCTGCCACCCCTCCCAAAATAAATAAATTAAGTAAGGAGCGATTGTAATAACCTGGAGAAGTCATTTGTATTACGTTCATTGAGCTTTTTTGAGAGTAAAAAAGTTTGATCTTTTTTTTTTCCTTTTCAATTAAAGGCGCTGCTCTCCTTAACACCTGATAAATAAAACTACAGCAGCTCTGAAGTCCCTCAGTGCTGGGATGTACATTGGAGAGAAGTTATTAACAGTGAAGCCTTCAGATGGCATAGTGGTTACACTTTTAAAAATATTAATTCTGAAATGGCACCCATACACTCTTAGAAATAAACAGTGCCAGAGTGGTTCCTCAGAGTGATGCTATAGGGGGAACCATTTTTGGTTTCCAAACGACCCATCTACAAGAAGGTTCTGGAAAGAACCCTTTATTTATTTAGATTTGTAACAGCCTTGGTAATGCTTTTGAAACCGCTCTCACTGCATACAATAACTCAGGCTCTAAATTCAGGTTGTCTTAACCTGTTAGTGGCCTGCTAGGTTTCCTGCCTTACATTAGATTTTTTTTTTTTCTTCTACATAGAAAGTACAAAGAGCCAACTTCATATGCAAAGACCCCGTCCCAGAATGAAATGGTGCTCTGTCAAGCGAAGGTTCAACAAGGAGCCGCACAATCCTGTAAAGAACCTTGAAGTGCCATTAAAGAAGCAGTGTCTGGGCTCTGTTTCATTCTAGGAAGGGTTTCTTTGCACGTGATGTTGGTTCTTTGTGCCCTGAAAAGGTGGACGAAACAAAAATCTTTAATGTCTAGTACAGGGGTAGGCAACGTCGGTCCTGGAGTGCCACAGTATGTGCAGGTTTTTGTTCCAACCCAGTTCCTTAACGAGAACTCAATTATTGCTGATGAAGCACATATTGCTTAAGTGACATTTTAATGCTTCATTTTAGTGGTCTCGCTTGTTAAGGTTCTCCAACCTTAATTGCTTATTTCAATCTTAAACTGCTGCATTCAGTGTTTTAATTGCTCCTTATTAGCAATAAGATGTAAAAGACAAAGCAGCCAGCAGTTCTCCAGCTAGCTTTTTTCCAATTACATCTGTGTGTGTTCATCATGCACGGTTTGATTTAATAAAACACTTAATAGAAAAATGTGACAGACTGAAAATGATCTGTTTTAGGCTTCAAATCATTTGGATGATATCCTTGGAAAGGAAAAAAATCTACGATATAAAAGCCTTACATTGCACAGACTAACAAGCCATAAAATTAAATAAGGTCTGAGATTGGCAATGATTGGTTTCTAATTAAGCAATTGGGTTGAATGAAAACCTGTAGCCACTGCGGCTCACCAGGACCGACATTGCCTACCCCTGTTTTACATCTTATTGCTAATAAGGAGCAATTAAAACACTGAATTCAGCAGTTTAAGATTGAAATAAGCAATTAAGGTTGGAGAACCTTAACAAGCGAGACCACTAAAATGAAGCATTAAAATGTCACTTAAGCAATATGTGCTTCATCAGCAATAATTGAGTTCTCGTTAAGGAACTGGGTTGGAACAAAAACCTGCACATACTGTGGCACTCCAGGACCGACGTTGCCTACCCCTGGTCTAGTAGGTGACCTAGCAGGATACCACAGCTCAATAAAACCTCGACTTATCCTGTATGACTGTATGCAGTGAGGGTCCTTTAAAAGCCAGGAATCTGTTAGCATTTAATAATAATTCTTTACATTTATATAGCACCTTTCTCACTACTCAAAGTGCTCTCCACACAGGGAGGACCCGGGAAGCGAACTCACAATCTCCTTACTGCAAAGCAGCAGCACTACCACTGCACCACCTGCTTTTATCTATTCCTGGCTATTTATGGAGCCTGATATAAATCTAAATTAAAGTTCTTTCTGGAGTCTTCATATGGATGTTTCTTTTGGGACCCAATATCGGTTCCCCTATGGCATCGCTCTAAACACCAGTCTGATGCCTTTATTTTTAAAGAGAGAGAGATTCTCCCACTTGGGTTTACAGTATATTACCTGCATGGGTGTTGTCTGTGTGGAGTCTGCATGTCCTCCTCCGTTTGTGCCGGATTTCTTCAGGGGTCCCCAAAGACGTGCATGTTAGCTAAATTGGTAAATCCAAATTGACTCCATGACGAGCTGGTGCTGTTTCCAGCTTTGCATCCAGTGTTCCCAGTATAGGCACCCAATCCATCACAACCCCTAAGTGAGTTTCAGAACTTTATGCTAGCAGCTTACTGTATTATTGGTGGGGAACTCTTTAAACAAGATTTTTTAAAATAAAATATGTATTCTTCTGAAATCACTGATAATATTACTGTTGGATTAAAGCCTGGATGCAGACAGTATCCTGAAAGTGTAAGTAAAAAAAAAAAAGGAACAATAAAATGATTTGCCAGCTGGAATTATGCTTGTCCTGCTTCATTATAAACACATATTAATACAGTCGGAGTACATAAAAATGTTCCTGTCCCATCTGGGAAATGTGGCACATTATATTGCCTGCAGCTGATGTAGAAATGCACGTAGGTTGGTAGCTTATCCTATTTATCACTGTAATTTGTACAAGATAGTAAAAGGACAAGTAATAATTTATATTTGCTTTCAGTCTTTAAACTCCCATTCTGTTTCCCCCAACAAAAAGCACAGGACAAACCACCCCCAGTCATTTGTTTTTTGATACAAGCGTTGTTCTGCTTCAGCGATCACAGAGTATTTCTGGAGCTTCTTCATTTTTTATGCAAATCGACAGAATCCTGCTGTCATTTTAAAGTTCTTTTCACTTCAAGCTTTCTTAGTGGTTACCTTATCATGCGTGAACGTCAGCCATTTGAGTAGCTGAGTTCAGAGTGAGGGTTATGGAATTGCTCAGTGCGGGTCCAGTGAAGGCTGCTGGTTTTAGTTCCACTGTCCATGTTGTCAAGTAAAATGCGCTTGGTCCGTGTTAATTGTTTCTGGCTGTGATGGTGCTTTCTGCTTAGCATGAATGGATCGGTGGTTCTCAAATCTTTTCACAAGGCATCCCCATCTACTATTTTACACTACAGACTCCCAACTGGAATTTAATGGATTTCTGTGATTCTACAAACCTTGTGAATATTCACGATGACATGCCTGACTTACCTATCTCTCTCTATATATAAAATCCAACATCTGTCTGTCTGTTTGTCCATCCGCTTTTCACGATGAACTACTTAATGGGTTGTTTTTTTTTTTTTTTTCCTATAATTTGCTTGAACATTCCCTTTGATTTTGCGACTTCTGTCATTGCACTAAGAATCATAGTTCGCTTGCAGGAGCGATATAATCACGACAAAGGTTTCCGGACCGAGGGGAGGGGGAAGCGTGACATCAAGAGTGGGGAGCCGGTCTACCCCTGTGTTTTGAGTGTACCTAGCGATACGTTTTTGTGTATTGATTTTTAAAGTTTGTCCTGTTTCACTACTACGCGGGCAGGAGACAGCTAGTAGAATTATAAAAAATTGTAGACGAAAAGGGGACTGAGGTCTTAATCATTAAACGCTAAATTTTATAACAACAAGAACATACTCAATAGCAAAAACTCTCAATTACTTTCTCTAGTATTTAACCAATCTTAGTTGGAAAGGACACAAAATACAGATGTTTGTGGTCACCATAAAACCCAGAGAGCAAAAACAAATAAATACAAAATGAACAATTCCATCCACCACCCCAACACAACACGCACAGCCTAAGACAAAAGCCTCAAAAAGACAATTTCACTAAGGTCAAATTTCCTATCTGCGTCCAATGAAAAATAGACCTGCCAGTATACAACATATGAGAAAACTGAAAGAATCCACATTGTACGGTTCATTAAATGCAGCATTCTGACAGGAAGGAGGAACGAGGTGTAAGTCCAGTACACTGAAAAAAAGTATAACATTGATATTGTTCATTCAACGTAAATTTTCTCTTACAAGCAACTTAAGATTAGTCATTTAGTGTTGCAGCTTGAAATATTTGGTTTCAGATCCCAATCAAAGTAAAAAAAATTGTTTGTACCAAATTAAGTTATGGTGGAGGGAATAAACATAAAAATCCTATTTCAGTTAACTTAATATTTTAGGTTGTTCGTGTGCTGTGTTTGAGGGGCCATTTGAGTATTCTTTCGGTCGAACTTTCCAGTTTGATGGCTTTCCAACTGCCAAAAAAGAGAAGAACAACTTAAAAAATAGATTTACTTCAGTAACAAAACAAGTGAATTGCACTCAATCACTCTAAATGATTTGCCTCAACTTAAAAATTGTGGGATCAATAAGCTAAAAAGAATTGAAGAGCTCAGTTCCAAAATCAGCTAAGTACAAAAGATAAATTTTGGAGATAAATAGGAAAATCTGGGTCCGTAATCAGATTTTGAAACTAAATCCCTAAAACTATAGCGCTACACTGTTGCAATTAGCAGGTTTTGAAGCTCAAATATATTTTTGCCGCATGACCTACTACATGAAAAGTCACAATCACGTGTTCACTAAATTTTACCAAAAGGTGTAATTAGCAGATTTTGGAACTCACATCTTCAATTATATTGGTTCAGATTAAACATATTAAGTGTGAATCATCACATTTTTTTTTCAGTGTAGCAGCTTCTGAAGAGGCTCGGGGACGTGACTTCTCCAGGTTGCTCTGTCATTTGTTTTATCGTCATTTTGAGGTTACTTTAACGGATATCTAGAGTGTACTGTATGTTATATTGGTCCTCCTAAGACGTGTTCACTCTCACAAGGACTTATAATGGATGCCCCCTAGAGCATTTGCCCACTAACATGCATCCCAGACATTTGGTAACCTTAAGTTGTTGAGAGTTGCCGGTTTATTCTAAATCACTGAACCAACTTGTTAAAAAGCTTTACTTTAGTATCTCACAGTCTAAGGCAGGGGTGTTGAACTCCGGGCCTGGAGGGCCGCAGTGACTGCAGGTTTTCATTCTAACCCTTTTCCTAATCAGTGAGCAGTTTTCACTGCTAATTAACTCCTTTTCCCTTCATTTCAATAGCCCTGTTTTGAAGGATTCAGTCCTCCTGAATTGATTTGTTTCTTCATTAAATGGCAGCCAAACAGAAATGAGACGTGAAACGAGCCAACAGATGACCAGCTAAACTGGGATTTCAAACTCCAACCAATTTCACTCCAAACAGTCTCTTAATGAGAAGCTGGTCCTTGCTGTTAATTAAGCCCGTTATGTAATTCAATGGCTTATTGCTGCTCTCATTCTGCCACAGCAGATATTTCCAAACTTGTTGATTTTTTCTGTTTTTTCTAAGAACACCATCAAAATGTTTTGGTGACCTGAGAGACCAACCTTACTGAGACCTTCACCTTTCTTTATTTTCAGATATTGTGTGATGGGCACAGGTGAGCTGGTCATATGGTGGCTTGTTTGTCTCATTATTGTTTGGCTAGTAATTAAGGAAATAGAGACAACTAAGGGGCCTGAGTCAAGTTAATTAAAACTAAGGCAGAAGAAGTTAATTAGCAGTAAAAATGGCTCACTAATGAAGAAGATGGTTAGAATGAAAACCTGCAGCCACTGCAGCCCTCGAGGACTGGAGTTCGACACCTGTGGTCTAAGGGCTCTGGAACCATTTGACAGAATTTGTCTTGCCTGTTCAGTGCCCATATACTTAAATCTTATTTAAAAATATTCTTTTACTCCCTGGCCTTTAACCCAGTATGATATGCTGACTATCTGTGTTCTTTTTATTATGAATTTCTTCAGCTCTTATGTGTTTCTGTTTCTTTTACCCTTTTGATTATTGTGCGTCTGATATGTTGGGTTTTATTGTACAGCACTTTGGTCAGCCTTGATATGGTTTTTAAAGTGCTTTATAAATAAATAAATAAATATCTAAAGTATTCATCTTCGCCTGAAGTTTTCACATGTTGTTATACAACTTTGAATCACAATGGATTTAATTTGGCTTTTTTGATATTGATCAACAGAAAAAGACTATTTAACATCGAAGTGAAAACAGATCTCTGCAAAGTGTTCCAAATTTATTACAAATGAACACACGATAATTGATTGTGTAAGTATTCGCCCTGTTAAGTCAGTATTTAGTTGGTGCACCTTTGAAAGCCTGGACAGCCTTGAGTCTGAGCGCACAGGTATATCTCTCTATATTGGATTTGCATATCTGCACGCTGCCATTTTTCCCCATTCTGCTCAAGCTTGGTCAGGTTGCATGGTGATCCTAAGTGAACAGTCTTTTTCAAATCCATCCACAATTTTTAAATTGGATTGAGATCTAGGTACTTGCTTGGCCACTCCTGTGCAGCGCTCACCTTATTTTTGGGGTCTTTGTCTTGCTGGAAAACAAATCTCTTCCTAAAGCCGAGGTTTCTTTCAGGCTGCATCAGCTTTTTCTCCAAGATGTCCCTTATTTAGTTGTATTCATTTTATCCTCTGCCCTCATAAGCATTCCAGGGCCTGCTGCAGAGAAGCATTCCACAACGTGATGCTGGCACCATCATGCTTCACAGTAGGGATGGCATGTTTTTGATAATGTGCAGGGTTTGGTTTACACCAATCATTTAGTATTTAGTGTGACAGCTTAAAGCTCAGCCCATAGAACCTTCTTCCAGGTGACTTCACAGTCTCCCCCATGCCTTCTGTCAAGATGTCACTTGTGTTTTTTTTTTTAACAGTGGCTTTTTCTTTGCTATTGTCCCATCAAACTGTGGCTGGTGAAGCACCCGGGCAGCAATTGTTGTCTCTTCCATTTCAGCCCATGTAGCTTGTAAGTCCTTCCAAGTTCTCAGATGTGTCTTGTTGGCCTCCTTCACTTGTCTTCTACTTGCATGATCACTCAGTTTGTGCAGATGACCTGCTCTAGGCAGCTTTACAGCTGTGACATACTCTTTCAGTTTCTTAATGGTGGATTTCAGTGGACTCCAAGGGATATTCAGTGATTGGAGATTTTCTTGTCTCCATCCCCGGACTCAATCCCCTTTTTACAGCATTGCTTGGAGTGTCCTTTTGTCACCATTTTGTTGGTTAGGGTACCATACTGACTCACCCCAAGCGGGACCTTCCACACAAGGAGCATTTATGGCACAATAAGTTGAAACCCCAGACAGGTGATCTCCATTGAACTTTTTCTGTTCACCAATTGGCTGCACCATTGATGATTTAGGTGTGTTATGTTAAAGACGGTGAATACTGAATTGATCGATTGCTTTGTATTGTTTTCTATTTGTAATTAATGTAGAACACTTTACAGAGATCTGTTTTTACTTTGACTTTAAGCAGTCTTTTTCTGTCGGTCAGAGTCAAAGAAGTGAAAAATGAATCTGCTGTGATACAATGTTTTATAACAGTAAAATGGGAAAACTCACAAAGGGTGGGAACTTTTTTATAGGCACTGTACATCTTCAGAATATTTATAAGTGAATCAGGGAAAAAATGATTTGCACTTAGAATTTTAACAACGGAAGACATAAAATAAATGCGGGGAGGAAACCTGGCTGAAATATAACAGCAGCCTAATAAGTCTATCCATCCATTATCCAACCCACTATATCCTAACACAGGGTCACGGGGGTCTGCTGGAGCCGATAGTATCAAGTTCAAAATATTTGCTTATATACATTTTCCTATTACTGTGAATTCACTGGCACACTGGCACATTGGTAGGCGGAATTATTTGTGGACTTTTGAGATTCACTTGAACTGGGCATACAGTATGTATTGGTTGCATCACTACTGGAAATGATGTCAGGTCCAAATGGGCAGAATTAATAATTACAGTGACAGAGAAGTGTTATAGTTTCAGGGCGTAATCAGAAAAAAATGCTTGGAAAATTGCTTAAAAATTGAAACACAGAGATCAAGTGTACTTAGAATCTTAAACCAAAATGCGTAGCGAAAGTTCCAAACTGATTCGATACCAAACTAAACCCAAGGATTCTTTTTGTTTCTTGAAAGGCTCTTGTGCTAGACAATTGGAAATGTGTTCTGTTGTTGTTATCTAAAGTTCAGATCTTGTTTGTGTAAGCTGCTATCTCATATATCATTTCACTGGGCATGTGCTTCATGTGGTGTGCAACCATGTAGCATCTTAGTGACCTGATACATGAAATGCCGGTGCCCATGAACAACCAAATACGCAAAATGGAGAGGCAAGATATGAGTGTTGACCCTCTAGACAAGAGCAAAAGCCTTCCTATTATCATGGACAATCATGGAATAAAATATAAAATATATAAAAATATAAAAACGAAACAGAAAATATCATATTCGTATCTTCTGAGCAGAACTGTAAAAAGTAGAAAACTAATACCAACAGAATCCTGCTAATGCTGAAGTACTGACTATGCATTGCAGGAGCCGTTTTTAATAACGGATGCAGGAGAAAGAGCAAAGTGGTAGAAATCAAGCTAATGTCATATCCAGGTGAGTAAGAATCTAATAAACTAAGCATAGAAGTAAGAGAAAAAATTTTAGTGAGGGATCAACGTTAATAAATCATAAGCCAGAATGATGCACGTAGTGGAACTGGAGCAGCGTAAGAGATGTAAATCGTAGTAAGAGACAGAAAAGATTTAGAAACCGAAGAGCCGGTCAAATGAACAAACAAACAAAACACTAAATCTTTTTAGTGAATCCAAACTTGGTCAACCAGGAAGTATAAAGAGATGACCTTTATATTCCTTGACCTGTGATGTCATGTTGTTTGTGACCCCTGATGTCATCCCTAACAACCACATAGCAACTGTCAACACTAAAGTCCCAGAATGGTGGTGATTCTAAAAGAACCAAAATGATGCTGCAAGATCAAGCAAAAAATGACTAATATAAGACAAGTTGCATTGAAACAAAAGATAAATGTGACCATTGGACTCCTGGGAAATCAAAAAACCCAACATGATGTATAAATTGTTTTTATTGTCCAAGGAACTGTCAAACAAAATTAAAAATCATGACAGTTCACAATCTGATACTACTGCCAGTGAGACATTTCATCTTCTAGTGACCTTCTTGTGTTCTAACGTTTAAGATCCAGTTAGGTACCCAAGAAAGCCATTTTTTTAAATAAGCATTAGAGATCCAAAAATTCTTGCTGAAATATCTTGTTAATATCATATAGTTTGATGGACTTGGTCTGGCCACCAATATGGTTTCCCCAAGACCTTCCCCACTATACTGTGCCATCTAAATTAAGAAGTCTGAGTTGGTGACTAAAAAGAATTCCCCTTCTGGCAACTAATTTCTATTTTATCTGATCAGATATTAGGCAGATCTCATTTTTAGCCTGGTGCACATCTCCACAGCCCCGGTACTTCAATCATCATTTCCTGGCCTGATACTTCTTGCTTTTTGTGGTTTTGGCACATAAGCCTGCTATTAAATGCTGGAACAACTGACAATTTTGTAGATTTTATTACTATTTGCAAGTGCCTCTGTACTGTAATTAAAAGAAATTCACTCATAGCACACTTCTGCACCTATAATAAAGAAAAGTCTACAAAATAGTACATTTATAGAAAATATCACACCAATGAGGGATAAGAACAAATTGCTAAAATAAACAGAAGTGAAATAAAATCCTGCTGCCCACCCCAGCCTACCAGTAGCAACGCTGAACCCCTGTCCCCTGCTGGATTAACCACCTTTACCCATTTGTGTGGTAAAGTGCATTTTACTACATTTTACTTCCACGTGTATCTAATCTAATCTGATTATCCTCCTGATTGCCATTCTTGGGCTGTCAATAATGTGCAAAGCTTGCTAACTGGTAGTGGCCCCCGTCTTGTCATAATGACATAGCTTTAAGAAGTTATGTTATTCTAAGGAACGTTCCTCGCCCATGCCCATAAGGCTTGGCAGTATTATATAAATGAATTATCATTGCAAAAGAATAAAAATCAGGGTCGTGCCATTCTTAAACCTGCTTAATTCCACTATAGAGTAAGATTACGGATTAACAAGGACAGCAGTGTCCTATGGGTAAAGCAGGCACTCAAGTGTCCCAAACCGCTTTCACAAAGTAAACTGTGATAAGCCAAAGACATTTATAGCATGCCACAATATACTTTATTTTGAATGTTTAGCAATTGAACATCTGGGGTTTTGTTTACATGGCAGAGATGTGCAGCATGCTGAAATGTGCGTTTGCCCTGTAAATTATAATGATACACAGTAACTGCTGTCAGCCGTGGGTAATTTTTCATGTTTGAGTAGTGTTATAAAATTTGCTTACCATTTCAAGATGTCCACTCCAGTTTCATTGGCATGCCAATGAATGTTTTTCCGCTGACCCTACCATAAATAACTGAAGTCGTGCAGGTGGTGCAGAACCATCCTATTCAATGTGTCATTGTTGTCCTCTGACAGCTTCCTCTTCTTAAGACTAACCGTGAAAATTCAACTCCGTGAGTAACCCTGAAAGTGACATCAGTTCACTAATCGCAGATGGAGAGCGGAACGTCACTCATGTTGGGATGAACGACGCCTGCTAGATAAACATTGGAAGTGAAAATGAAAAAAAGAAAACTTGGCACAACCCTGCTTTTGCTCTGCACTTTTTGTTTCTCAGATTTGTATATACAGTACATGCTTGAGTATTTATCTAAGACAACATTTAGACATAATTTAATATCACAACATTCAGTGGCATAGTAGTGCTTAAAATAACTCTGTGATATGATTTCCAAGTGACCCACATGTAATTGACCTCCATACTAAAAATGCTTTCTGAATACGTGGGCACAGCTCCATTTCAGCTTACTGGGTAACACAGATTTTTATTTTGGGGTTTTTGGTATCCATACACTCCCCAATTATGCTTAGTAAGTTATAAAAGATGGTATTTGTCTCCTATGGCAGTGCGAAATTAGCCCCTATTGCATTAGATCTACTTGTCTTTCACCTGATATGAATTATTATACATGTATATTTTATAAAGGCTGGATTCCTAATAAAGCAGCAGATACTTGTATTCATGTATTGTATATATTATTCCACAGTCAGACAAACAACCTTTTGTTTATATAAAGTAGTTGTATATGAAACGCCATTCCAAAGCACTTTTAAAAAAAACTGAGATTGAGTTCTTTACTTAAAATCTGTTTGTGCACAGTGTATACTGTACAGTGTGTTATGAATGGGACCCTGCTATGTATCACAGACGGGGGCTTTTACTTGGAGTCAATGATCCACTCATAGGTAGTTCCAAATGGGACCAGAAGTCTTTTAAAAAAAGCCCTTCCAGGCAAAATATTGGGAAGCTTGGAGTCAGGGCTGCAAAGAGCTTGGAAGGTAGGAGAATGAAAGGACAGATGTGGTGAAAGAGGCGTGGGAGGTGCTCAAGGGTGTGATTGATGAGCACTTGGTGGGTAAGCACCCCTCTGGTTAGAGAGGGCACCTGTAATGCTTTTATATTGAGGTAGGATCCTAGGGTGACCATATTCCCCTTTTACACTCTTTGTTATGTAGAATGCCTCCAATACCATACTGTTACCACACTGTCAGGTATTGTAGTTCAGCTACCCCCCCCCCCCCCCCCCCCCCCCACTTCCTTTAATATATGTTACCTCAGGCAAACAGACAGAGTACCACAACAGGCAAGTGAGAAGTTACACATTTTTATGTGTTATAGATATCATGCTCAAAATATAAGCAGAGTTCAAATGTGAGTGATGACAAAATAATATGAATACAACCTGGGTTGGGTGGCACGGTGGTGCAGTGGGTAGCGCTGCTGCCTCGGCAGTTAGGAGACCCGGGTTTGCATGTTCTCCCCATGTCTGCGTGCATTTCCTCCAGGTACTCTGGTTTCCTCCCACAGTCCAAAGACATGCAGGTTAGGTGCACTGGTGATCCTAAATTGTCCCTGGTGTGTGCTTGGTTGTGTGTGTGCCCTGCGGTGGGCTGGCGCCCTGCCCGGGGTTTGTTTCCTGCCTTGCGCCCTGTGTTGGCTGGGATTGATTTCAGCAGACCCCCGTGACCATGTAGTTAGGATATAATGGGTTGGATAATGGATGGATGGACAACCTGGGTAATAATTAGTTCATCTTACTTAGACTACCAGGTGGCTCTGTCTTGGTCTTTGCTCTTGCATGGTCTTTGAATGGAAAAAACGATGGAATCATATCTTCTCAGGAAGGAAAAATGGCAGAGTGACTGAGCTTCTTTGTAACCTCTGGCTTTTTCTTAATCCAGCTTTCTTGATGTACCCCCTGGACCAGGGGTAGGCAACGTCGGTCCTGGTGAGCCGCAGTGGCTACAGGTTTTCATTCCAACCCAATTGCTTAATTAGAAACCAATCATTGCCAATCTCAGACCTTATTTAATTTTATGGCTTGTTAGTCTGCAATGTAAGGCTCTTATATCGTAGATTTTTTTCCTTTCCAAGGATATCATCCAAATGATATGAAGCCTAAAACAGATCATTTTCAATCTGTCACATTTTTCTATTAAGTGTTTTATTAAATCAAACCGTGCATGATGAACACACACAGATGTAATTGGGAAAAAAGCTAGCTGGAGAACTGCTGGCTGCTTTGTCTTTTACATCTTATTGCTAATAAGGAGCAATTAAAACACTGAATTCAGCAGTTTAAGATTGAAATAAGCAATTAAGGTTGGAGAACCTTAACAAGCGAGACCACTAAAATGAAGCATCAAAATGTCACTTAAGCAATATGTGCTTCATCAGCAATAATTGAGTTCTCGTTAAGGAACTGGGTTGGAACAAAAACCTGCACATACTGCGGCTCACCAGGACCGACGTTGCCTACCCCTGCCCTGGACCAATGAGATAAACCGACTCCCTACGTCATATCAGCCTCAGTCCTCCAGTCCATTTTAGCCCAGGTTTTATGGTGGCATAAATTTTACCAATCCCATCCATTCTAGGCTATGCCGGCCCATTAATGTCCTTTCATCTCAGTTCTCCTGTGTTCCCCGAGGCTAGCTGACTAGTCAGTTTCTGAGATTTTATCAGTACTAGTTTTCACCTGTAGTAACCGCCTAAAGTATTATTTATTGGTAACACGTACTGCAAAAACGAATCAATTACTCATTTACTCTAATGTAACAAGACCTTGGCAAACGCATCTTTTGGCCTTCATAACACTTCTAAGACATCAGTAGATAGAGTACTCATGTCTGTAGAGTGTGGCATATTGACATGACGGTAAAATGACTTATCAATATAAAGGATTCACAGGTCGTACACTAAAAATGTAATATCAAGAGAAATGTGGCTCAGTTAAGCCACCACTGACCACTCCAAAATGACTCTTTGTAAGTAAGTCAAACTGCAGAGATGAATAAACACTTTACATATGATTTGTAAGTTTTATGAAGACCGAAAGAAGTGTTTGTTAAGGTCTTATCACATAAAAGTAAATGAGAAACAGATGCTTTTTTGCAGTACATTAATTAATTCAATATCTATTTTTTTCTAAGTGCTTATCTTTATCATAATATTATTACGCCATACACATGACAGTTGTATGCTCCAAGCCATTTGTTTTCTTATGAAACGAATCACACAATTATCATGATAGCACATATTGAAACCGAGAATATTTTATAATATTAATGATGTACATATGAACTGGAGTGGAAACGTTAGACTTCCATCTACATAATTGTGCAGGAGCAGCTGAGACATGTGAAGTAAAGGCCATGTCACATTACACAACTTTTCCAGCGATTTTCAGTTGCATACTTTATTTGCATAATCTCAAGAGGATTTTAAGGCAGTTGCAGCACACTACCCTGTTCTCCAGGCGTCTAGTTTGAAGTTGTCTTAAATCATTGGGGCAGGGATGCGAGTGTGAGAGCTGACAAGCAAGGAGTGGACAAAACAAAAGAGAGCAAAAAAAAGGGATGGTGCTCAGTAGACCACCCATTTAATGTCAGTTAGAAAAAAGAGGAAGACATAGGGGTAACGTCTTAGATGAAAAGAGACACAGAGGCAGTGTCCACATCTATTGTAGAGTCTCCATTTATCTCACTTGCATTACAGCAAATACAGGGTTCAGGGATGAAGCCTTTTACAAAGTCTGAGAGTGTACAAGTGAAAACAGTCCCTCACAATCACCGTCCTCAATCATCACTCTGATAACGGCCTTTTTGTTATGAAAGGTTAATTTTGACCATTCCTCAAGGAGGGAGAATCAGCCATTAAGAGGCTGCTGGTGCCAGTCCCTGAGTCTGCTACAAACATGGAGCACATTTAAGAGAATTACACAGTCAGCAGAAGAATGTAATACACCATACTATTTTTAAACTCACTTACTCCAGTTCAGCTTCGTAAAAGTCCAGAGCCTGTGCCAGCAGGACTGGTCACAAGGCAGGAAAGAACACCGGACAGGGTGCCAATCCATTGCAGGGGAGCCAGTTTGGAATCACCGCTAACATGAACATCTTTATGGCTGTGAAAGGAAAACCCTACAAACACGGGCAGAAAGTGCCAACTATACACATACAAAACAAGTGGGCCCAACCCAGATACTGATCCGTGAGGCAGCAGCCTAAATCATATCATTTGGAAATAAAAGCAATGATAGTATCAACTGAATAAAACAATTGCAACTGTTTGACACAACAAGGGGGTTTTCACTAAGTTTAATATGTTAGACATTAGACTAATTATTGATTATTATTTTGCAACACGTTAAATTCTCCTAGAGTAATAAAGTCTGTAACTTATTCTATACTTCATTTTAAATTTTTCCCCTGCTACTGCAGTGCCTTTTGAACAATGGGCAATTGAGGAATTTATTATAGCTAAGATGAAATCAATAAAGGAAATTCAGAGGCATTTAAAAAATGTGTGTGGAGACAATACAGTTGTTAGTCGCTGGCTTCATGAATTATGAGATCAAGGCAGGCCAACAACAGCAGTCACTCTAGCTTTGCTTTAGTGTGCTGATGAATTCATAATAGGAGAGGGTGGATTACACCCAGAAAGCTTACAACGTGGCTCATTCATAGCAAAGTAAACGCGAACAAAGCACCTCTGATGGCTTAGGATATTGCACTCATTTTTTGGTCATCTTCTTATGCAAATCCAGCAGTCATCAACCCCAAAAGTGAAATGAGACTCATCCATCACTGAAGATAATCCTTCACCCTACCACAGCAGTCCAGGCTCTTTGTTTTACTAGTCCTGACCCAATTGCAAACAGTCAATGGCACACACCATGAATAGAGTGTCATCTCTGTGAAACTTCAGGCCAGAGCCCAATGCATTAACCAGAATCCCATCTAGGCAAATGGTGAGGAAAACTGAATAGAGTTAACCTAATCCACTCCTATGATGTCCTTACTTTGAACTTAGGGTCATTGTCCTGTTGGGAGGTGAACCCACTTTGAGGTCCAGCAGGTGTTCATTATCTCTCAACTTTGTTCTATTCAGCTTTCCCTCTGCTCTGTCTAGACTTCCAGTCCCTGTCACTGAATAGCAACCCCACAGCATGATGTTTCCAAGGCCATGTGTCACTATTGGAATGGTTTTACACAGGTGACGAGTGGCACCTGGTTTCCTGCAGATTTGACACTTTGAACTGTCTGGCTTCAACTCTATCTCGAGTTCATCAAATCAGAGAATCTTGTTTCTCACAATTTGAGCATCCTTTAGGTGCCTTTTTGCAAACTCCAAGTGGGTTTTCACAAGTTGTCTGGCCACTGTACCAGCCCAGCCCAGAATGGTGGAGTGTTACAGTGATGGTTATCCTTCTGGAAGTTTCTCCTACCTCCACAGAGGTTCTATAGAGCTCAGGCAAAGTGATCACCCCTTTTACTAAGGTCCTTCTCCCCTGATTGCTCATATGGGGCAGGGTACCAGCTCTAGTAAGAGTCATGGTTGTTCCAGGCATCTTCTCTTTAAGAATCATGGAGGCCACTATGCTCTTGGGATACTACCATACTGCAAAATTGCTTTTGTAACCTTCCACAATCATGTCTGTAAGCTCTGCAGGCAATTCCATCAACTACATGGCTTGGAGTTTGCTGATCTGTGGGATCTGTTGTAGACAGGTGTATGTTTTTTCATAATCCTGTCCAATCGTTTTCATTGACCACAGTGATGGTTATCCTTCTGGAAGTTTTTCCTACCTCCACCGAGGTTCTCTGGAGCTCGGGCAAATTGGTCACCCCTTTTACTAAGGTCCTTCTCCCCTGATTGCTCATATCGGGTAGGCAGCCAGCTCTAGGAAGAGTCATGGTTGTTGCAGACGTCTTCTCTTTAAGAATCATCGAGGCCACTATGCCCTTGGGATCCTACAGAACTGCAAAATTGCTTTTGTAACCTTCCACAATCTCTATGCTCTAATCTCTGCAGGCAATCCTGTCAACCTCATGGCTTGGAGTTTGCTCATCTGTGGGATCTGTTATAGACAGGTGTATGTTTTTCATAATCCTGTTCAACATTTTTCATTGAGCACAGGCGGACTGTGAGCCAAATTTCAGTTGTCAGAGCAAATGGTTTGAATACCTGTGTCAGTGTCATATTTACAGTCATCCATCCATTTTCCAACCCGCTGAATCTGAACACAGGGTCACGGGGGTCAGCTAGAGCCAATCCCAGCCAACACAGGCAGGAACCCATCCTGGGCCTGGCACCAACCCACCTCAGGGCACACCCATACACCAAGCACACACCCGGGACAATTTAGAATCGCCAATGCACCTAACCTGCAAGTCTTTGGACTGTGGGAGGAAACCGGAGAACACGCAAACTCCACACAGGGAGGATCCGAGAAACGAACCTGGGTCTCCTTACTGCGAGGCACCATGCCGCCCTATTTACAGTCCTGTTTTCTTTAAATAAATTTGTAAAAATTCCTAACAACCTGGTTTTTGCGGTGCCATTCTGGGGCATTAAGTGTGTCTTGAAGAGGGAAAAAATTAATTTAAATGATTTTAGCACAAAGCCTCAACACAGCAAAATGAACAGAAAGTGAAAGGGTCTGTAGCCTCCTCATCACTTATGTCCAGTATAACCTTGTAATTGACATGAATAAGAGAGAAATATTAAAAAGTGGACCCTCTGTTACTCTTGACATGACTCAACTGTTTCAAAGGCAGAGTTGGCTAAGAAATATGAAGTTTCATTCATTCATGGATTGGCGTCCTGTCCGGGTCCGACTCCTGCTTTGTGCTCAAGGCTGTCAGGGTCATGCCTCCTGTGACCCTAAAATTGATTAAGTAGCTTTGAGAATGTTGTTTTATTATTGCAGCACTTAGATCTTAGCTTTTGTTGTATCATTGTTAAAGAAGAAATCCTTGTTGTATTTCCTGTTACCAGCAGTTGCTTAATCTTTGTTCAACATGATTTCCTGCTTATTTGTAGCCTGTAGAGACAGCAAAAAACTGAAAGAGATGTGTATCTACAAAAGAGCACAAAAATGCTCTGGGCCTGGTGCCAGAGTTTCATTAAGGTGTTAGTTGTAATAACAGTTCGGTAGAAGAAACAATTAAGTTTATATTGGTTGTTCATATGCAAGTCAAGTCACAATAGCTCATTACAACGTGATGTAATAGCTGCTCCTTGCACAGTTCATTTTATCATGTAGAGAACATCCTGTTGACATCCCTGAGCAGTGTACACATTTAGAGACCAACTGTAACAAAGTTAAAATAACCGGCAACCTGCTTTGGGCCAAATGCAGCCAGGATAGCCTTCAGTCCACTGAAGCCATATAATGGCATTAATGGAACAATCCTCACAAAAAAATATAAGCTTATTTTTTATATGTTATTTCATGTAGTATGTAATGACAACCAAGAAAAAAATTAATCTTATGTTTTAATGAAAAGGAGAAGTAAAAAAAAAATTGATAGAATGGCGACTAGACAATAGCAAACGATACCAAAAAAATCCCTAAAAAAGTCATGTTATGCGTCTCGTGTAATCTACAAAATTAGTCATCCAATCATGATCACAATGTGCAAAACACATGCATTTTTTGCTAAAATATTGTTAAACTAGTGAAACACACAGACCTACTTTTATTACCTAAAATTTGTTGAATTTCCAGAATATATTGGGTCATAAACTTTTGATTAAGACCAAGTATCAAAGATCTAAGCCCCAGTAGCTCACGTGAAATTGTGTGACAGACGGACAGCATTTAGAATATAAGAACCTAAGAAATTTGACAAACCAGTGGAGACTATTCAGACCATCACGCCTGTTTGTTTCGTTAATATCTAAGCTAACCCGATGTCTCATCTCAAGTCTTCTTAAAGGTTGTCAAGGTTTCTGCTTCAAGTCCATGTCTTGGTATATTGTTGCAGACTCCCACAACTCTCTGTGTAAAGAAGTGCTTCCTGATTTTAGTCTTAAATGCATTTCCCCTTCCCTGATGTCCTCACCTACGTGATTCACCCCTAAGCCAAAAGAATGTTGCTGGATCTATTTTATCAATGCCTTTGAGGCTTTTAAATTCTTGGATGTGGTCCCCACACACTCTCCTCTGCTTGATGAGTCTGTCGCAGTAGAACATATCCTGAAGTCCTGGGATGCCCTTGGTTGTTCTCCATTGCACAGCTTCAAGTGCTGCTATGTCTTTCCTGTATTGTGGAAACCAAAACTGCACACAGGATAAACCCTGCTCTTTATGAAAGATTCCCAGAGATCTTTAATGATCATAGAGAGTCAGGACCTCAACTTTATGTCTCATCTGAAGGCCAACCCACTAGAGCTTATACTGCAATCATAAAATGTGGTTCTTTGTAAAACTACCAAGACATATAAAACTATTGGCTGAGAGAAAACTCAGCCTTTACATGGCATTGAAGAGTGGCAATGTGTTGCCTGTTGGTCGAACATGTAAGTAAGAATTTCACTGTACTCTGTACACATGACAATACTACTACTGACATTACCACCTCCTGTAGGCCCTGACTCTAAAATGATCTACCTGGAAATGTAAAGAACAAACATAAATGTTAATTATAGCATACATAACTCTTTGGTGTAACTTCACTGGCTGTTCCAGGTCGTTTCATCATATTGCTTTGGTATCACTCCATTCAAGTCTCCAGTGTTCATCAGTACAATAGGAATGAGTTACCACTAAACATAGTGGAAGGTCTTGAAGGTTTCTTATTGTCGATTTAAGGTGTCATAGTAGCATTCCTGCTGTTACTATCAGTCAGTTTAATCATTATTTATTAGCCACATGGAAATGAACCAATAGGACCTTAACAAATATACTAAAAGGTTTAAAAGGCTTGTTATCAGCAACTTAATGAGTGGTATCAGCACTGTAGTGCATTGACTATAATGTGAATCTGATAAAGAGCTAAGTGGTTAAGGTTGAGCTGGGGTATCAGGGTTTGTGCATAAAGTTACAATGTTTCATTACTTATGCCATATTAAAATAGTTAAAGGCCTTTTATTCTACATAGTGCCTGTTTATGCCTAGCACAACTCCTACCTCTATAAGATAGTGGTTCTCTTCCTGTGATATGAATATCACTGGTGGTACAAGCAGCTGTCAGGTGGTAAGTGAAGGAACCCTCCCAAAGAAAAGTGGGAAAAAGTGTCATTGAAAACACTGTTGGTTATATGGTGGCCAAATCCAAATGTCCATTCTTATCTGTGCTTCAGGTCCACCTCACCATCTCGCGGTACTCCACACTGAGACAGTATGGTTATTTTATGAGAATGATGGAGAGATGAAACATAGTCACAGAATGAGCCAAAATCATAACATTTGTAAACTTTCAACAAGAATAGGCCATTAAACCCAACAAAGCTCACCAATCCTATCCACCTACATTCTCTAACATACTGTAACATCAGGTTGATTTTAGAAGTTCTGTAAAGTCCTGCTCTCCAACAAGCAACTTGCTAATTTATTCTGCGTGTCTACGGTTCTCTTTGTGAAAAATATTCTTCAGTTTTTCATGGGAATTGTCAACTGCCGAATGGCATGGTGTCGCCACATTTGAAGCCCAGTGCATTTACATGGCTCCCTAAAGTCAAGTACATTTCTAGCCATAAAAGGTGGATGTGATCTGCTAGATTATATGTGGGATGTTATATGCATCTGCGATGGACTGGAATGTTGCAACATTAGAACATTAGATAGAACAGGCCATTAAAATCAATCCCTTCTACCTAATTTCAACAATATAATATCAGGTCCAGTTTAGAAAGTCTACAAGTCCCACTCTCCAACAGCCTACTCGTTAATTTATTCCATGTGTTTGTGGTTCTTTTGTGTTAAGAAAAACTTTCTAACATTTGTGCAAAATCTGCTGTGAACAAGTTTCCGACTACAGTCGACCCTTGATATACGACCGGCCTGACATGCGAACAACTTGCTTTACAACCAAAATTTTTGTTTTGAATTACGACCAACGTCTTGCGTTACGACCCGAATGTGTTCATGTGTATCCGCTTGTGCGATTGTAAACAAACAGCCGAGAGCGTTTGTAAGCGTCAGTCGGAGCCCAGATACATGTGTTTGTGGACGTAATTTCGGTCAGTGCAGTGATTTATATAATTTATTTCGATAATTGCTAAGGAAGGAAGCGAAGGTAACGAAGGTAAAGAAAGCGATCATAATCGAAACGAACAAGGAAATTGTGTGGAAATATGAGAGTGGCGTTCGTGTGACCAATCTCGCTAATATGTACAGCATGTCGAAATCCACCATCTCGACAATTTTACAAAGAAAAGATTTGTATAAGGAAACTTCTTCCAAACAATAACCACCTTCCATTTCATTCTCCTCCTCCTCCCTTCCTGCAAGCCAAAGATGTCAACTTAAATGGTGAGTACAGTATGAAATTGTTGTTTCTGGTAGGCTAGGCACTTTTTATAACTTTTTGGTTAGTACATTAGAAAAAGTATTGGTGTTTTTGGTAAATTATGCATATTATACAACCCTTTTCTATTAAAAAAAGTTAAGTAAGTGTTGCTGTGGGCAGTTCCGAACACATTAAGGGCATTTCCATTATTTCTTATGGGAAAAATAGTCTTGACTTACAACCAACTTGAGTTACAACCAGCCCTCGCGAACAAATTGAGTTCGTAAGTCAAGGGTCCACTGTACATCCTTGTGCTCTTGTTGAGCTCATTTTAAAGTAACAGTCTTGAGCCATTGTAGTAATTCTTTTCATAATATTAAACACTTCAATCATGTCACCTCTTAATTTCCATTTGCTTAAACTGAAAGGTTCACCTCCTTTTAATCTCTCCTCATAGCTCATACCTCTCATTTCTGGAGGCAGCCCAGTCACTCTTTTCTGGACCTTTTCTTGCCCTGCTGTATTGTTATTGTTGTTCAAAGACCAAAACTACATTGTGTAGATCTGGTGAGTCCTCTCTAGTGCGTTATAAAATTAGTTGTAGCCTCCTTTGACTTGTACTGCACACATTGTGATATACATCCTAATATTCTGTCACCCTTCTTCATCACTTTTGTACACTGTCTGGATGTAGACTGTGATGAGTCCACTAACAACTTCAAGGTCCTCCTCAAAACAGGTACTTTCAAGTTTCAAGTTGTGTATTCAGATCTAACATCTTCACATACTACATGCAGTACCCTAAACAGTGTTTCTCAACTGCCAGTCCATGTACTGGTACCAGTTTACAGAATATTTTTGCCCATTTGTGAAAATCTGTGCATACCTGGATCATGTTTTTTAAGAACTCTTTTGAGATAACATTTTGAATGAACAAATATGTCATGCTCTGTCCAGAAGCGAGAGACTCTCCCAGGCTTCTGATCTAATGTTAGTAAATTTGTATTTTCACTACTCTCCCCACACCACCCAGCCCTCAATCTAATGTTAATAAATCTGAATGCTCAAAACGAGAAAGGGGTCTCGCTGTTCCAATCTAATGTTAGTAAGTTTGGACAACTGGAACTCCAAGGAAACCCAACCCCATTCCTCAGCTCCTTGATCTAATGTTAGCAAATCTGCATACTTAAAACTACAAGGGGATCCTGTGCCTCTAATCTAATTGTAGCAAATGAGGACGCTCACGACCCCTCCGATCAATTATTAGTAAATTTTGAAGCAAGAAACTCCAAGAGGGACTTTCCAACACCTGCTCTCTGATCTAATGTTACTAAATATGGAAGGCAGAGATTCTGGCACATAAGTATTTCCAACGCAGGATCTGGTTGGACGAATTATGACACAGAGTAAATAAATAGAGAGTAAATATATTTATTATATTTTTCACTTCCCTAGTCTGCAAAGATTTTCTGCCAGTTTACAAGTCAAAAAGGTTGAAAACTGCTGCCCTGAATGACACAATCCTACAAAAACACCTGACATCTCTTGTTAAAATCTACAGTTGCAATATATGTGAGTGAGATTTTAAGAAATATCACCTTTGGGTGGGCCTGGTAAGAATTCAATACAAGTACTTAATATAAGACTGAAAATTTTGGTACTTCAGAACATTTCAGTTCCTGAAAGTGGCATGCCAAGTTAAAAAGTTGAGAACCCCCTAGTCTAGGACATATACTGTACATATAAAAAATGCTGCTTTAGAAATGCAAAGTATATTGTTAAAGACCCCTGCCATTTTGCACAGACATTTTTCTCTTTCTTCCATCCTGGCTAACAGTCACTCACATTCCTTCATTCAAATGGTTTTTCTTCATGTACTGTGGAAAACTTACTGTCAACTGTCCGAGTTCAACTGCTTCATATTTATTGTCAGATGTCGTATTTAATGTATTATTATACCACTGTCACTAGCCTGTGGGACTCTCGTAGAAATGTCTTTTTTCCACAAGAATGTGAATGGAAAAAAATCAGTGGACCATACAGATGTGAACTGATAACTCTTGGGAAATATTCTAAATGTGCTTATAGGTGCATGAAGCATGACATGCACAGCATTCAGGAAAAATCAGTTTAAGATTATTTATTATATAAATGAGCCTGATAGTAGGCTCCAACATTAATCACGGGACAGAGTCTACTTGAATTCTGTAGTGATCTCAAAACTGGGCACATGTCCTTTTGCACATTACAAAACTACTTTGCTATGGTGCCTGCATCTTGTGTAAGAATTATTTGCACATAGTCAACTCTCACAATGACTAAGCAAAGTGTTTACCAAGGCCACAATCAGTTAAGATTTATAAAACAGAAAAGAAAAGCTCTTATATGCAGTAGCTCTCTACTTACTACTTGATGATTGGAACCTTGTGATATAATCCATCCATTCATCCATCCAGACATACTCACAAACTCTTTGTCCAGTCCAGGGTCACCAAGTGACAGAGTAGAACTGGCCAGTGCTTATAATGTTAGTAAAAAGTTAGTTTCAGCCTCTGAACTTTTACTACCAGCCAGCAGGCCATTTCTCTTGGCCTTCCGCCATCAGTCAGATTGGTCCTCATGCCGTTTGACTGAGCATGACCCAGCTTGGATTGGCATGGCTGCTGCCTTGGTTTTTTTTTTCATCATTGCTGGCAACATTTGTTCTGTGTGTACGTCTTTGATGGTGACAAAATAAAACTTGATAACACAGGGGCATGGACAAAGGGTCATTTGCTTTTAAGGCAATATTTATTTTGGCATTTAGAAGCGTACTTACACACAAGCTGAAAAATCAGTTGTTTAGTGCTGTAATACTTCTCTCTTCATTATTTTGGTTCACCTGTTCTTTGTAGTCATAATTTTTGGTTTTGATTTTATTGATTTTTATTAAAATCAAATAATATTCCATACAAATAACTCAAGTTTTGCAAAAATAGGTTTGAAACAAATCAACCCCCCACCCCTGAGAAAGAGAGCTAGGCCAGCAGAGTAAAACTTTAAGCTAGTAAAAATACGTAAATAGGTAAATTAATAAATGGAGTAAAAGAGGGGAGAGAACCTGCTTCCTCAATTTAAATGTTTATTCTAAAATGTTATTTATCAGATCCTGCCAGGTTTTGAAAAAGTTCTGTACTGATCCTCTAAGTGCGAATTTGATTTTTTCCTGTTTTAAATACCCACTGACTTAGAATAGGAGAGTTAGGATTCTTCCAGTTGAGCAAGATAAGTCTACGTGCTAATAGTGAAGTAAAGGCCATTACAGTTTGTTTGTCCTTCTCAACTTTAAGCCCACCTGTGAGCCCACCAAACACAGCTGTTAGTGGATTAGGAGGGATTGTGACTCCAAGGCTGTCTGAAAGGCATTTAAAGATTTTGGTCCAGAATGATGTTAATTTGGCGCAGGCCCAAAGCATGTCACCCAGTGAGGCTGGAGCTCGATTGCAATGTTCACAGGTTGGATCTTGCCCTGGAAACATTTTGGACAATTTCAAATGAGACAGATGTGCTCTATAGCTATGTAGTCATAGTTAACTGTGGTGTGAGTATGAATGCTACATATACATGCTTTATAGCGCTACACATACAATATATAGCTTACCTATATGTGAACAGCTATTTCAAGCAAAGACTGTTATGTAGCTGTTTTATAGTGCCATATGTGTATGGTTTCATCTGTACATGGACAACTGCCATAAGCAAAGAGATGTACTAGCTGGGCATAAGCAGACCAAACGGTTGTCTCCGGACCTGAGCATAAGTCAACACCTGTCCCAATCACCAAAGCAAGTGCCACCTCACCATGCTGCTTCTTTTTGAAGGTGTCCTTTCTCAGTCGCTACCCCTGTGGGATTACGACAATAACCCACACTAGGGACTGCTTAATACTACAGTATACCTTATTCCAACCAAAAAATATATATTCACTATTGCAATAAAGCAGAATTAAAAAAAAAAAAAAAAAACTGTAAGTCTGCATGTCAGGACAAAAACCAGGCCATAAAGTCCAAGGAATTCTCTCTAAACTTCCATGACAAACATTGTGGTGAGGAACAGATCAGGCAAATTTTTTTGAAACCACTGTAGATACATAGATAAATAGAACAACTGCAAAATAAACAACTATAAAGTGCACAGAGTAATAAATAGATAGGTAATGTAAGTGCCCAAGAGGAATGACAGGCATCCCAGCGGGATAGAGGATGATTTCTTGCCCAGACTGAAGGCCATAATGAAAGATCGGAGGGAGTGGAAACTTAACCTGGCCAGAATGTCTTACATTCTTCATCCCAGTACAGAGAATAGTGGTAAGTGGGCTGGGCGAATGTGAGTGCTGGGAGCAGTTCAATTTCCCCCACACGGCAGGTGGCAGTACCAATTGTGACACCTGCAGGGTGGCATGGGACCTGGAATAGAGAAGTACAACCTTGTCGGGGTCTTTGGATGCCTCAAGAGGTTTCAGCCGGGGGAAGACTACCCCGGTTTCCGTCTGACCTGGAAGTGCTCAGATCAAGTTTAAAAGAAGCCCACAGCCTCACCTCTAGGAGTCAGAGTCAGGGTGCAGCGATCAACACTCAACTGGAAGCGGAAGAAGGACGAGAATCTATTTATTTTGAATTACTTTGGCTGGTGCGTATTTGAAAGTGTAGGTGGCAAATGAAGATCTTTTATTTTAACCAGAATTGTGTTCAGTAGCATTATGTTTGTGGTTTGTGATTCATTGGCACCCCCCACCCCTTGTGATTACAATAGATAGATAGATAGATAGAGAGGCAGCCTTAGTGGTGTGCGGGGCTGGTTACATCAAACGCTGTTACCGGTGTGTGAAAACTGTATAAACTTGCGCACAAATTTAATAAAAATAATGTTAACATACACCGGATTTTCTCATTCTCAGTGCGAAATGCGATGTGGTGTCATGCGGAAATTAGTAGGGTTTCTTCTAGAAAAATACCCAAATTGCAAGTATATTCTGAGTCGCAATATGCAGGATGTCATAGGGATAAGTCACGTCAATATCATGTCAGCTGGTTATCATTAGCGATACATGTTTTTGTGTGTTAATATTCTAACATGTTTATGGCCTAAAAATAGTTTCAGTTTCGACAGGAAGTGTGAAATTAACGTAGAGGTATCATCATGAAATCTCTTACCGGTTTCCAGTTTCAGAGATGAAAATCCACTTTTCTTGCCTTCCGATTGGAAAAGTCATTGATGACATCTTCATAGTCTAATCTGGATGCAATGTCTTTTTCTATAGATACGGTTCCTCTTAGAAGCGCATATATATATATATATATATATATATATATATATATATATATATACAGTAATCCCTCCTCCATCGCGGGGGTTGCGTTCCAGAGCCACCCGCGAAATAAGAAAATCCGCGAAGTAGAAACCATATGTTTATATGGTTATTTTTATATTGTCATGCTTGGGTCACAGATTTGCTCAGAAACACAGGAGGTTGTAGAGAGACAGGAACGTTTTTCAAACACTGCAAACAAATATTTGTCTCTTTTTCAAAAGTTTAAACTGTGCTCCATGACAAGACAGAGATGACAGTTCTGACTCACAATTAAAAGAATGCAAACATACCTTCCTCTTCAAAGGAAACAGAGAGTAAAGCAAACAAATCAATAGGGCTGTTTGGCTCTTAAGTATGCGAAGCACCGCCGGTACAAAGCTGTTGAAGGTGGCAGCTCACACCCCCTCCATCAGGAGCAGGAAGAGAGAGAGAGAGAGAGACAGAGTCAAAAATCAATACTTGCCCTTTGAGCTTTTAAGTATGCGAAGCACCGTGCAGCATACTTAAAAGCTGCACACAGAAGGTAGCAACGTGAAGATAATCTTTCAGCATTTTTAGACGAGCGTCCGTATCGTCTAGGTGTGCGAACAGCCCCCCTGCTCAATCCCCCCCTGCTCACACCCCCTAAGTCAGGATCAGAGAAAGCGCAAGAGAGAGAAAGAGAAAAGTAAGTTGGGTAGCTTCTCAGCCATCTGCCAATAGCGTCCCTTGTATGAAATCAACTGGGCAAACCAACTGAGGAAGCATGTACCAGAAATTAAAAGACCCGTTGTCCGCAGAAATCCGCGAACCAGCAAAAAATCCGCGATATATATTTAAATATGCTTACATATAAAATCCGCGATAGAGTGAAGCCGCGAAAGGCGAAGCGCGATATAGCAAGGGATCACTATATATATATATATATATATATATATATATATATATATATATATATATATATATATATATATATATATATATATATATACTGGAGAATATAACTTGACAAATCCGCTCGAATGGGACACACGGACCTCAAAAGCGGGGCCCTTTTAGGGGTGAGGCCTGGAGTGGTCGCCCCACTTGCCACCCCCAAACTTTGCTCTTGGATAGATAGATAGAATTCACACTTCAGAATAGTGAGTTTGAATATTTATTAAAGAAGTCTCATTGCGGCATATTTCTATTGCAACCTTTTGTCTAATCAGATGAGTAAGTCTGCAGAGATGACACAACATACACTAAGTAGCACAATAGAGGGGTGGGAGCAGCACAGACATCACCACCTGGTGAGCAAAACAAAGAATTAAGGATTACATAAGAAATCTCTGCGCTCAGACTGCTTTAGGAGAGCTGGGTTGGCTGACCAGGTGGTGAAAAGCCAGGGATCACAAACGGCTCAACTCAATGCAACAGAGAAGGCCTCGTATGACAATCTGAGCACATATGGAGGCTTAATAAATTGAACGTGAGCTGTGATATACATGGTCATTGGTTTCCTATTTGCATTTTATCATCTGGGATTAGAATGCAGGAACAACGCTTTTTCACTCTCAGCCAAATAATTTGTTTATTTCCATTTGCCATTAATGTTTGCTTCTGATATTGTGGAACCGACCTTTGGAACTGCCTTTCCTACAGCAGTGCAGGTGTTTAGTTTAAGTAAGAATGACATTTTTCTAATGAGTAAAGTACAGCTGTGTCCAAATTAAAGGCCATCTGGTTTAATATGGGCAAGTACAATATATCTAATTGTACAAGAAAAAAAAAAAACAAGGATTGTCTTATGTAGTCGCCTGTTTTACTAAATGAAACATGTTAACTCTTTTTATTTAGCTTATGCATTATACAAATGTTATAAAGCATAATGTCCTCTTCATTCATTCGTTTGTTAAGGGTTGCGGTGGCCAAACTGCACAGACCAGACCAATCTGTCCGCAGCAACCTTTTTTCAGCTTCTCATTGACAATTTTTTGATGATCCCAGGCCAACCAAGAAATATAACATGGGACAACCATTTGTTTTCAAATATTTTGCTGTTTAAACACCCCCCTACCCACAATTTTAGTTTTCTAACTTTAAAGTCAAATGGGTTAATTAGGGGGTCCTAAACCCCTACAATCTCCATATTTCACATCTTGGATATAATCCCTCAATGCATAATCTGTCTGACATCCATAATACACATTACACAAATGTAGTCCTGTTACATATTTAAAATTTGAACCTGAAATCACGTGACTTGTTTATTGATGATGGAAAATAAATAAACAGCTCCATGAGGAGTTTGTAAATGGAATAAAATATACATTTGTCTGTTTGTCTGTCCAGTTTTGAAATGCTTAATCTAGTTTGGGGGTGGTGGTGGATGGCAGCGCTGATGTGATGGATGAAACCATTCCTGGGCTCCATCTTTCTAATAAGTTTAATTCAGAATGCACACTGACACAAATACTCGCCATCATGCTGGGTCATTGTGGGTTGACAAAAAATGTACTCTAATATGCAAGACTTTAAGATCAAGGAGTAGAACAGGAAAGCTAATTGAAAACCCACACAGACACAAGAAGGTTTATGAGCTAACGAATACCCAAAGCACATAAGTTCTAAGAAAAAAAAAATCCCAGAAATGCCCACTAAAGGGGGAAATACCATCAAACCCTGGCCAGTTACAAAAGAGGGCAATGAATCCTTTATAAATAAAAATTGTATTTTTTACAATAAGCTCTGTTGAGCAAAAAGAAGGTACAAAGAGCACAAGGCAAAATGCACAGAAGGCAATGCCTTCAAAATAGGCAATCCCAATAGCAAACACAGTCCTGACGTGAAATCCAAGAATGGTCAAAAAACAATAAATCAAAAATCCAGTAAATCACAAACAGCAGAGAATGACAGAAAGAGAACTCACAAACACCACAAGTGCATTCGCAATGAACCGCAAGGGACTATGGGTTTTCCTTAGCCTTTAAGGGGCTGAAGGCAGACCTTTGTCAGAGATGGGCAGGTGACCTTCCACAAAACCCATGGAACGTGAAAGGAGATACATATAACACATAGAGACAAAATGACCAACAATAAACCAAGGAATCAAATGTGAACAAGCCCCTGGGTTAAATACAACAAGAAGCACGTGAAGAGTCAGCACTTTCAGTGCCTGCACTGAGATTTGACCCCAGAGAGGCCACAGTATCCACTGTGTCACTACATCATATCATTTTTAATATATGAAAAAATACAATTTTTTGTTTGGGGTTTTGTGTTTGTAACGAAGCAGTCCATAACAGTTTAAGACTCAGAGCTTATTTTGAAGGATGAATTAATTAGAATGCTTAAAATACATATTTAAAATAATTACAAGAGGACACAAGGAATGATAAGCTGGTTGTCTTTCTTCTAGAGCAACATGGCCCAGAAAGAGAAACTGCAGTGTTTAAAGGATTTCCACAAGGATACCCTGAAACCATCTCCTGGAAAGAGCCCTGGAACGAGACCTGAAGATGAGGCTGAGGGCAAGCCACCTCAGAGGGAGAAGTGGGCAAGCAAGCTCGACTTTGTTCTTTCGGTAGCAGGAGGCTTTGTTGGTTTAGGAAACGTCTGGCGTTTTCCATACCTCTGCTATAAAAATGGCGGAGGTGAGTATCTTCTTTTGTTTCTGTAGGTATTTCAAGGTTTATAGTCCTTTTTATATGACTTTTAACTATCAGGTGATGTAAATGTATGTAATGTTTCTGGAAAGAATGGGCTCTATCTGAATTTCTGTGAAATTTCTACATCCCATTTGTAACCAGGAAGCTGGTGACTAAATGACATTAAGCAATGGGTTGAGACACCAAAACGGCTGAGAAGCAATACTTTAGCATCCGAGAGGAATTTTTTCTCACTTTCTACCTCTCTCTCCTTTTCTCTCTTTTCCTTTTTTTGTGTATAGTACTGTATATTTTTCTCAGTATTTCTGAAATATTTATAAAGATGTTACAGAAGAAAAGTCAGACATAACCAAAATCGATGCACATAAGGTCAAATGATCATTAATGAAGTTTCCATGAGATGGGTAAACTCAAACTCATTATCCAATCTAGATTTAAAACTAGCATATTCTAACCAAAATAATTCTCTAAAGTTTTGTGTGAGAAGACTCTCCTTTGTTTTGCAAAACACCATATAAAAGGTTCACTATAAATAAAATGCCACTATTATTATTAATAATAATAATAATAATAGTGCATTTTATTTATATTGAACTTTATTATTATTAATAATAATAATACATCCATCCATCCATTTTCCAATTTGCTGAATCCAAACACAGGGTCATGTGGGTCTGCTGGAGCCAATCCCAACCAACAATGGCGTAAGGGAAGTACCAATCCTGGGCAAGGCGCCAACACACCACAGGACACAAACACACACACACCAAGCACAGTGCATTTTATTTATATTGAACCTTTTATATGCCCAGAGTGCTTCACAAATATTCAGACGGTGCAAATGGCAATAATAGCACAGAAGAAGATTGAAATTAGTTACGCTGGATACAAACTAATATCAAAAATTAAACACCAAAAAATAGTATTCAGATTCTTGACTCATTACAGCAGAAGGGTAGTAGATAGAGGGGTAGTGTAGATGATGCATAGGGCATTTGCATTTCAGTCAACAATGACAACAGGGCTAACATTTTAAAACTACATAAACATTTGCTTTCTTACCTTATGTTGTAAATACCATAATGGATGGACTGGACGAACATGGGTGCCAGGAGCAGTTCATTCCCCCACACAGCAGGTGGCAGTGCTCCTCAAGGCTGAAACCACTTGGGACACCCACAGGGTGGCATTGTAATTTAAGTCTAGAAACACAGACCTGGTGCCACCAGAGGGCACTGCTGGGAAGGACTGCCCTGGCTTCCCCACGATCCGGAAGTGCTTCGGAAGACCTTTGTATGACACCGGAAGATGTCCTGGGTCCAGTTTGTCTGATGATTAATTGGAACGTGGTGGTAACAAATAAGTGCCTTTTATTCAAACCCAGATAGTGTTGGGTGATATTGTGTCTGTGGTTTGTGGCTCAGTGGCAGCCCCATGTTGATTACATTATAAAGATATACCGGGGCAGCACCAGGTCCCTGCAAGATAAGAAATGCCTAAGAGCACTAACACGCCATGCTATATAATGTTTTTATATTAGGCATCAGTAAACTGTTTGAAGTAAAAACATGCAGTAAGTGCCTTCTGTTTAGGTGCTCAGTTTGACAGCTGGATTGGACTAAATGGATGTGATAATATTATGCCATGTAATAAACTATAATTATTGTGAATAGACAGGTGGCTAATATTTTGTTTTCCTCTTCTCCAGGTGCATTTCTCATTCCGTACTTCATTTTTCTGTTTGGTGGAGGGCTACCAGTGTTTTTCCTAGAAGTGGCCTTAGGCCAGTTCACCTCTCAGGGAGGAATCACCTGCTGGGAGAAGATCTGCCCCATTTTTACTGGTAAGACACAATTTTGAGTTTCACTAGTAGTGGGTTGTTTGTCACTTATTGGCTAAAAGTCTTAATGGTGCTGGTCAAGTCCCACCGTTGACTCCATTTATGATCTGAAATGACCTACCGATAATCACATGGTAAAAATATGGAAAAACGTTTTCTATGTATTTGGGTACATCTCTTTGGATGATTGCAAAGTAAATATAAGTATGAAAAAGGGCCGTGGATCTGGAAATAGCAGTGCAATGCAAATCCCTCGCACGCAGGAACCTTTTTCTACTGTAGTGTCTGCAATACTCCTAACCTTTGCAAGAGTCTCACTTAAACAGCTTTAAGTGCTAAATCTCATCAACACTACAAATTCAAGTTAATGTGTTCTGTGGTAAATGTATTGTAAATGAAATATAAAGGACACGGCTGCTTTCAATTGCATGTAAACTGTAGACCACAACTGAAAAATGTTAACTATTTCTTAATTGGCTGACACCTTTGTCTAAGATTTGAGATATAATTAATTACATTAATTTCTGTGTTCCAATTGTAGCACAGGCAAGTGAAGTCCCCTGCTCATAGTCTCATAGCATCAGTAGTGGGATTTGAACTCAGGACCTCTGAGTCTTCTCCACTGTACCACACTGACTAATAGTCTCTAACAAGCTTTAAAGCTGAATGAGTATTTCAGTGGAAAATTCTGGTAGTGAGGTGAGAGTTTATAAAAAAAACAAAAACTGGGACAAAAATACAGAAGTTGCAAGACAGCATCTTAATTACTGTATATACTCCCGGATAAGTTCTCCCGCACATAAGTTCAGGGTTTGATTTTACCGTATAATATCTGGTATTTTATAATGTCAGTTGTATAAGCTAAATGTGGAGAATTCACGCCATTGTTATGCTAAGCTAACGCCCACCTGAGTGAGTAACCACGGAGCGCACCGCCTTTTTTTTCTATGTATTGTGCCTACGTGACCACACGGTAATACCCAAACTATTCTGAAGTGACGTTTGCACTGATTTGTGTTTTTTTGTATCTCACACCCTCATGCACCTTTATCGAAAGAGCATCCCTTATCTACGATGGAGCATTCGATCAGAAGGAAATATCAATCTGGTTTTAAATTAAAAGTCTTTGAAGTGGCGAAAGAAATTGGTAACTGCGCTGCTGCAACAATGTGTCTGAGAAACTGGTGCGAGATTGGAGGAGGCAAGAAGATGGTAAAAAAAAAAAAAAAGTTAAGTGTCGTTTCTTTGAACGGGTCTGATTTTATGATCGATTTTTCAGGCTTCAAGACCCGACTTATATGTGATGTGACAAAAGGCATTATACTAGCGCTTTACCCAACACAGACAGGCGCAGGAGGCACACTTATAAAACAAATAAATGTTTTTATTTTTCTTTTCTTCTGCCTGTGGGCAATGCCTTCCCCGTTCCCACAGGCACAACACAGTCCAAGCACTACGCACAAGCAATCCCAATACTTACTTCTTCTTTTTCTCTTTCTTTCTCCACTACTCTTCTTTGTCTCCCGACTCTGGCTCTCGGAGTGGTGGCTGCTGGCTCCTTTTATAGCCCACCCGGAAGTGGTCCAGGTGTTTGATGACCCATTTTCGGCTGCACTTCTGGGTGTGGCGGAAGGACCGCCCACATGGGCTCAGGAACCACTGCAGCGCCCCCTGGTGGCACCCCCAGATCCCAACAGGGTTGTAAAGAACACCATCTTCCATGGAGCCCTGTGAGAGTCCGTGGCACCACTGCCACCCAGGGGGGGCTGCCATCTAGTGTCCCGGGGGAGGTATTGATCAGTCCATCCCTCTTCCCCCAGACCATATACAGAAGAGGCGTTGACCCAGCGAAAAATACGGTAGCAAATGACCAAAACAACGCTTCTGTTTTTCTTTCTTAAATTGCTTTTCTAACTTTTCATTTTAAAGCATACATCCATCCATCATCCAAACTTGCTTATCCAGAGTAGGATCTTGGAGCAGCTGGAGCCTATCCCAGCAACCATTGGACACAAGACAAGAAGAATCCCTGTATGGGTCATCAGTCTGTGATAGTGTGAACACACACACACACATATCAGGGGCTGATTTAGTATTGTCAGTTCACATAACCTGCATGTCTTCAGACTGCAGGAGGAAACCATGGCACCCGGAGGAAACCCATGAGGACACGGGAGAACACGCAAAAAGCAATACAGGACATAAACCCCAATATCTTTTCTGTGAGGCAGCAATAATATCACTGTGCCACAAGACATGCATCGCTGTATTTTATTCAGATAGCACACCATTAGCATGACCTCTGAAGGTACAAAGGAAAGACAAAGTCTAGAAATAAAATAACAAGTGAGAGACATTGAAATCCAACTCCTCTGCTGTTAAGAGTTCGGATGTCTTCATGCACTGCTACCAATTCATTACTTTCCTGTCAAGCAAGACACTGTTACTTAGTCCGCCAAAGCTTGTTTCACCTGACATCATGGAAGGTGAGTAATGCTCTTTTAAGGTGAAATTCATAAACAAAAGTGTAACACAAAGTGGCACAAACATTGTAGCAATATCACATAGTGGTTTCTTCGGTGCTTTGTCTGGTCATTGTGTACTGAATCAGTTTTTTTTTAGCTATTTCCCCTTTTATAAAAGGAAAGTCATAAGACTCTGATTTCACTGCTCTGTATGTTTCTAGCTACAAAACGTAGCACAATATGCTGCTTAACTTTTCTAGTGAATTGAAACTAATTATCCAGATTAGAATTATTAAATGCATGAAGGTACATTCAAATTCTTTCTGGAAATAGAAGCAGATATGTCCAAGTTTTCAAATGAAAGGTTTGTGTTGCAGTGCCATCTGGAGCCACCAAGAGGCACTATGATTTTACTCAACCCTTTGACCCTAAGAAGTATGAAGACCTTTTCAGTGTTTAAGCTTAACGTGATCCACTGAGCAGGGGACAGAAGGATATATTGGGTGTTCGGGTAATGATAGAAAAAGGCCAAAATAAACACACAAGGTTGGGATCACAAGTGGGAAAATTCCTGTTTAATGAGTCATTGTAGAAATTTGGAGAAAAAAGCTTGAGGACAGCACTAGTGCTGCCAGTGAGTGCCTGTTGGTGAAATGTCTCCATCTAGTTATAAGAGAGCAGATTGAGGGTCCAGGGGTGTTGGATATGCAGGTACACCATGGATATGGGATGATGGATGAACCTTAACAAGGGTCAGGGATCTTCTTCCAGGCTGTGGTGAAGGAACAGATATGTAACTTGTGGTGAAGCTCAACACTGTCTTCTGTGTTCTCGTTAAGTCATTCCCCATAAATGTTGTTAAATGGTCACATATTGGAAACTAAATATATGGTTCTTTTTTTGGAGTATTAATTAATTTTTTTCATTGAAAACAATGAGAAATGCTTAGAATTAGTACCGTATATACTCATGTATAAGTCGGGTCTTGAAACCCAAAAAATCGACTTATACACCCGTTCAAAAATACGATTATTACCGTGTGTTCACGTAGGCACAATACATAGAAAAAAGGCTGTGTGCTCCGTGGTTACTCTCTCAGGTGGCCGTTAGCATATCATAATCTCTTGGACTAATAGTATGAATTTTCCGCATTTGACTTACACGACGACATTATAAAAAAACGGAAATTATATGGTAAAATTAAGCCCAACTTATCCACAGGAGGACTTAAATGCGACTATATATGGTAAATGTGTGGAGTTCTCAGATATCAACTAAATTAGAAGAATAGAAAGAAGAAATAGAAAGAATAGGCCTGGGCAATCTTCAGAACTGAGAGAACACATCAAATTGCAGATTAAAAGAATACTCCACCCTGAAATTACACATTTGTTATATGTTAAATACCCCGTGCAATTTGTAGCAATGGCTTAGAAAAATATCTAACCTCAAATGTTCATACAGAATGGAGATAACAAAGATTCTGATGGAACAGGCCCTGTGGTGACCACCATTGGACAAGAGAAAACAATATCAGAAATGTCCATGAAAACAAATCTCACGTTACTTGTGTCGCATAATCCATGAGTCAAGTCATCCAGTTGTATGCTCATCAGTTCCCAAACATGTATTTTTACTAAATATTTTTAACAAGCCATTTCTGAAAAATTTGAATGAAAACAAAACACACTTTGATGCAAACAACCATTTGAATTTTAGACCCGCCACCCATTGTTACATTTATATTCATATCCACAACTGGAGTACCTCAGGATTTTTTAGCGTCAGTCTGCGAAAGTCTTTGGGTAAATTGACCTTCTGCTTGTTGAAGTATCTTAGATATGCTTGAGTGCAAGGCGTATGCTCTTCCTGATAATGTTCTCACTTGCTTGTCTTTAAATGTACTCGTCTCTTAGTGGACCTTGCAATGTTGATATCATGTGACACTCAGTGTTAGCCAATCAAGAAGCTGCAGCTTGGCGGGACTGATAAACGAATGAAGGAGGAGGTGGGTCTTCAATTCATAGTGTTTTCCATTTTCAGCTACAAGAGTGTTTTCTGGAAGTGGTCTATTTAATATTTTAGCAAAAATGCTTGTGTGTGGGATGTTCTTAACATTAAATTAAACATTTTGTTTAATTTTTTGCACATTTTGTCATCATTTTTAGAGATTTACAGCTCAAAAGTTGGGTTTCTTATGCCCTAGAATTTGATTCCATTGTTAGATTTTTTTTTTATTCAGTGCATGTTTGTTTTTATTAAAATATTTGTGCATTTTCATTGCCATCTTGAATTACTCAATTTGTCTTCCTATTGTTAAGGCGTTTTGTCAGAGTCATTCCCTCAGAGGCTGTGACTTTGGCTAATGACACAATGGGTTTAAGAGATCATCCCTGGGATCCAGGTTTGCAGATTCAAAACACCATTTTGCTATTGAAAAATGATCTTATTCTGAAATTCTTTTTCGTTTTTGTCTTGTACCTGAACTTTTTGACCTTAATTTTGTCTCTCGTTTTGGTAATAGTACAGCTGATTTCCCAGTTTTGACCTTTATTTTGATCTTCACTATGCCTTTTTCACCCTATAATCCTAAAAATCTTATACAACTGGATAACTTGACATGTTGCTTATGTGATGCTAGTGATGTGATATTGTTTGCGGTTGCCCAGCATTGGTCAACATAGACACCTATTTTATCAGAAATATTGTGATTGCCATTCAATATGAAAACAAACAAAAGAAAAACGTTCTCAGCCATCACTACACAGTACTAGAGGTAAGTGACAAATAAAAATGATCATTTTTGGGTGTTGTATTCCTTTAAGGTAGAAAGAAGCTATACATAGACCTACAGTACATGAAGTGACCCCTGTAAAGAATTTAGAGATTTACATTGGTACAATATTCTCATTGTCTAGACAAAGTGTAGGTAACAATAAAATCAAATTGAATGTTAGGCTGTAATTAGGGAATCCATTCCCAGACGGGTTTATCCATTCCCGAGAATTTGGAAATCCCGCATTTCATTCCCAGGAGTGACACCATGCACGGGCATCTCACATGTGAACCGTTTTAGAATGACTGACACTTATTTTTAATAAAACTACTGCAATATGTTGACACAATTAAAAGACTAACCTTATCTACAAGCAGTTCATGCTGTCATATAAGTACATGTATCTAGTTATTTGCGGTAATAAGAGTGTAGAAAGCACAACGTGTCCAGCATGCGGTCGTCCAGGCAAGAGCACACCTTCATGCAGAGTACGCCAGCCGCTGAGAAAGCACGCTCTGCCTCCACTGAAGTAGGCGGCACAGTCATCAGATACTGATACACTTGTTCTAAACAACACCAGTGCTTGCCGTTGCTCTGAAATACCGCCATTTCAGCTTTTACTGATGCATTCAGTTTCTTGTCATCATTCTGTGATGGCAAGTTTCTTGGCACAGATAATGCGGATGCAACAGACTGACGCATTGCAATTTCAAGTTGCTGTTCAAAGCTGTTGCCTGATGAAGTGCAAGCTGCAGTAATGGCGCTACCGTAATTATTTTCAACTAATACTCTGTTATTTCTTGATCGATTTTTACACTTTTACACACTATATATGCGAGCTTGGCTGTTCTCATTTTCCCGGGAATTACAGCAGTTTCATTCCCGGGAATGCGGGAATAAAAAATGTCCGGGAACCCCGGGCTCCCGATTACCGGATTCCCTAGCTGTAATGTAAACAGTGTTGAATAAAATTCAAGGTTTGGTATGCTTGGACAGTATAATGTGCTAGTGAAGGTCCATATAGAGTTCCCTGTGCGTTTTTTAGTCTCCTTACTGAAAAAAAACAAAACAAAAAAGCAGCCCTAGAAGCTGTGCAGAGCAAAGTAAGCACTTCATCCCACGACCAAAGGTCATGACCTACTGCAACGAGCTAAGAAAATTAAATCACATTAGCCGCCTTCTTCTTTCTGCTAAATCACCTAGTCCTAAACCAAAAAAGCAACGTGATGATATCATGTAGGTCTTTAAAATAATGAAAGGCATCAGTAAAATTGATCCAGCAGAGTTCTTGTGGTTAAACAGTTAGTCACACACTTGAGAACACCAGTGGAAATTAATAACAGGTGCACTCAAGACTGAAGCCTGGAATCACTCCTTCAGATAAAGAGTCATAAGAATGTGAAATATAATACTGGGTCATGTAGTTGAAGCGGAAACCTTGACAAATTTTAAAAGAGTATGTGAATGAGATGTTAAAATAACTTGGCAATGAGCTAAGCAAATGTCCTTGATGGACTGAACCGACACTGTTATTTTAAAATGAGTTCGTCAAGAACACTGCGACACAGCTGGAAACTTGTTAAGGGTAACTTTCGCATTAGGAGGTTTTTCTTTACACAGCGAACCACAGACACTTGGAATAAGCTACCAAGTAGTGCGGTACACAGTAGGACATTTAGGGACTTTCAAAACTTGACTTGATGTTATTTTAAGAAGGCGGACCGGAGATTGTGTTCCAAATACAGAGGGATCACACTCCTCAGCCTCCCTGGACAAGTCTATTCGGGGGTCCTGGAGAGGAGGGTCCGTCAGATAGTGGAACCTCAGATTCAGGAGTAACAGTGTGATTTTCATCCTAGTCGCGGAACAGTGGAGCAGCTCTACACCCTTGGCAGAGTCCTGAAGGGTGCATGGGAGTTTGCCCAACCAGTCTACATGTGCTTTGTGGACTTGGAAAAGACGTTTGACTGTGTCCCTCGGGGAATCCTGTGGGGGGTGCTCCGGGAGTATGGGGTACCGGACCCCCTGATAAGGGCTGTTCGGTCCCTGTACATCCGGTGTCAGAGCTTAGTCCGCATTGCCGGCAGTAAGTCGAACCCGTTTCCGGTGAGAGTTGGACTCCACCAGGGCTGCCCTTTGTCAACGATTCTGTTCATAACATTTATGGACAGAATTTCTTGGCGCAAAAAAAGGGCATTGAGGGGGTCCGGTTTGGTGGGTTCAGGATTGGGTCACTGTTTTTTGCAGATAATGTTGTCCTGTTTGCTTCATCAGGCCGTGATCTTCAGTTCTCTCTGGATCGGTTTGCAGCTGAGTGTGAAGTGGCTGGGATGGGAATCAGCACCTCCAAATCCGAGACCATGGTTCTCAGCCAGAAAAGGGTGGAGTGCCTTCTCAGGATTAGGAGCAAGATCCTGCCCCAAGTGGAGGAGTTCAAGTATCTTGGGGTCTTGTTCACGAGTGAGGGAAGAATAGAGTGGGAGATCAACAGGCAGATCGGTGTGGCATCCACAGTGATGCAGGCTCTGCATCAGCCTGTCGTGGTGAAAAAGGAGCTGAGCCGTAAGGCAAAGCTCTCAATTTACCAGTCGATCTACGTTCCTACCCTCACCTATGGTCATGAGCTGTGGGTAGTGACCGAAAGAACGAGATCGTGAATACAAGTGGCTGAAATGAGTTTTTTCCACAGGGTGTCTGGGCTTTCCCTTAAAGATAGGGTGAGAAGCTCAGTCATCCGGGAGGGACTCAGAGTAGAGCCACTGCTCCTCCGCATCGAGAGGAGTCAGATGAGATGGCTTGGGCATCTGATCAGGATGCCTCCTGGATGCCTTCCTGGTGAGGTGTTCCGGGAACGTCTAACCGGGATGAGGCCCCAGGGAAGACCCAGGTCACGCTGGAGGGACTATGTCTCTCGACTGGCCTGGGAACACCTCGGGATTCCCCTGGAACAGCTAGTAGAAGTGGCCAGGGAGAGGGAAGTCTGGGCATCTCTGCTCAAGCCGCTGCCCCCGCGACCCTACCTCGGATAAGCGGAAGAGGATGGATGGATGGATAAGTGGATTGGATTGGCAAGCCTTGTTGGACTGAATGGCCTGTTCTCATCCACATTGTTCTAATGGTCTCCTCCAGCGACACATTGCTGCTTCTTTTTCTTTCCTCCGTTATTATTGATCCATGATGTCAGTGGAATGGCATGTTCATAAGATTTTCAACCAACTATCCATTTCAAAAATGCAAGATTTGTCCTGTTTTATACTTCAATACCTGGGGTGTCTTTAATTAAAGGCTGAAATTCATCCTGCCTGTAATAATTGCTATAAAAAATGCAGGGTTACAGTAGGTGTGTCCTACCCTTTGAAAGGAGACAAACGCTGCGAACGCTGCACTTTCTGAAATACAGGCTCAGAGACGGCAAGTGGAAATTTTTGGGGGTGTTCTCCAACTGTGTGTTACTCCCGTTTTAAAGTCTATATAATCAAGATTACTAGAGCCGGAGGAGCATTTCATACAACACATTTTTCACTTTTATATGTCATTTACATTTCAAACATGTGTGGGATGTCTGTACTTCTGTGTTGTCAGAGCAGCAGCTGACGCAGTGAACACCCACAAGGAGAATGACAAAGCGGCCAGATAAGAAAATCAGAAAAAAAAGAGGCAAGAACATAAGACTGTACAGACAAGAGGAGGTGATTGAATGACCAAGCCTGTATTTGAAACTAATCCTTAAAACAATATGTCATCTGGGTTAATTATCTTTGTTAGATTAAGGCTGTTTCTTACCTTGTATCATATTCTGATTAGGCATTAATTTGTATTTTTGTTTATTTTCCAAATCATCTGATTCCCATAACAGGTTTGCATGTGGTCAGAACCTATCCAGGTTTTAAAGTAGGATCAAATCCTGGTATGCCACTCTGTCATGAACATACACACCTGCACTCATGTAGTGTCACCAGTCATCTGTTTATTATGGGAGGAGACTGACATTCTCCACAAAACACTCAATTGAGCACAAGGAGAACAAACAAACTTCATAGAGAGTGAACAGGCCAGGATCTGAGAGGTGCAACTCCATTAACTGTACCACTGAGCTTTTATTTGTAAAGCACAAATACTAAAAATGCAGTCCCAACACAAGAGATGATCCAGTTCTGTAAAAAAAAGAGGGGACATTTATTGACAAATGAAAGACTCTTAGCCACAAGTAATACTGTAAAAATATAGCTGATGAATACAAGCAGTAGTCCATAGTCATGCAGAATTACTAGATTAGGGAATTGTTTGTTTTCTCCAGCTTATGTGATTTTCATGGTGTGATAATAAGGTACAATTCCTAAAGCGAGTTGTTAGTTTTGTTGCCATGGCAACATGGTGATAGCTGTTAAGTGTAGGAGGTGGTTATGAAATGCGTGTCATGTGGTCAGTTCTTTAGATTATTCAGGAAAGTCTCATCTTGTTATTACCGAAGCAGGCAGTGCAGTCCTGGCAAAGACTAAGACTGTGAGAAAACAGGCTCCGAAAAAAAAAAAACTGATTTTGAACACACATCACCTTTTTGTATGCCAGACTATAAATCATTAAACTAAACAAATAAGAGGCTGCTAAGTGTGTCAATAGCATTGCCTGACGGCATCAGATATTGAGCACAGCTACAAAAAGAATGTCCCGTTTTTAATTTTATGGTAACGTCAGTATTTGGAAAATTGTAATTCACCAGATGTGCTGCGGTAGCCCATTCTAAGCTTACACTCCATGCCACTATTTATTCATAATGTTTATAGAGAAAAGCCAAGCAAAATGACACCTTTTATTGGCTAACTAAAAAGATTACAATATGCAGGCTTTCAAGGAAACTCAGGCCCCTTCTTCAGGCAAGATGTAATCATCATAATGTTTATAAAGTGCAAAGTATTCACAGCGCATCACCTTTTCCACATTTTGTTATGTTACAGCCTTATTCCAAAATGGATTAAATTCGTTTTTTTCCTCAGAATTCTACACACAAGTTTACTTGAGGTTTTTGCAAATTAATTAAAAAAATTGAGAAAGCACATGTACATAAGTATTCACCGCCTTTGCCGTGAAGCTCAAAATTGAGCTCAGGTGCATCCTGTTTCCCCTGATCATCCTTGAGATGTTTCTGCAGCTTCATTGGAGTCCACCTGTGGTAAATTCAGTTGATTGGACATGATTTGGAAAGGCACACACCTGTCTATATAAGGTCCCACAGTTAACAGTTCATGTCAGAGAACAAACCAAGCATGAAGTCAAAGGAATTGTCTGTAGACCTCTGAGACAGGATTTTCTTAAGGCACAAATCTGGGGAAGGTTACAGAAAAATTTCTTCTGCTTTGAAGGTCCCAATGAGCACAGTGGCTTCCATCATCTGTAAGTGGAAGAAGTTCGAAACCACCAGGACTCTTCCTAGAGCTGGCCGGCCATCTAAACTGAGCGATCGGGGGAGAAGGGCCTTAGTTAGGGAGGTGACCAAGAACCCAATGGTCACTCTGTCAGAGCTCCAGAGGTCCTCTGTGGAGAGAGGAGAACCTTCCAGAAGGACAACCATCTCAGCAGCAATCCACCAATCAGGCCTGTATGGTAGAGTGGCCAGACAGAAGCCACTCCTTAGTAAAAGGCACATGGCAGCCTGCCTGGAGTTTGCCAAAACGCACCTGAAGGACTCTCAGACCATGAGAATGAAACTTCTCTGGTCTGATGAGACAAAGATTGAACTCTTTGGTGTGAATGCCAGGCGTCACGTTTGGAGGAAACCAGGCACCGCTCATCACTAGGCCAATACCATACCTACAGTAAAGCATGGTGGTGGCAGCATCATGCTGTGGGGATGTTTTTCAGTGGCAGGAACTGGGAGACTAGTCAGGATAAAGGGAAAGATGACTGCAGCAATGTACAGAGACATCCTGGACGAAAACCTGCTCCAGAGCGCTCTTGACCTCAGACTGGGGCGACGGTTCATCTTTCAGCAGGACAATGACCCTAAGCACACAGCCAAGATATCAAAGGAGTGGCTTCAGGACAACTCTGTGAATGTCCTTGAGTGGCCCAGCCAGAGCCCAGACTTGAATCCGATTGAACATCTCTGGAGAGATCTTAAAATGGCTGTGCACCGACGCTTCCCATCCAACCTGATGGAGCTTGAGAGGTGCTGCAAAGAGGAGTGGGCGAAACTGGCCAAGGATAGGTGTGCCAAGCTTGTGGCATCATATTCAACAAGACTTGAGGCTGTAATTGCTGCCAAAGGTGCATCGACAAAGTATTGAGCAAAGGCTGTGAATACTTATGTACATGTGATTTCTCAGTTTATTTATTTTTAATAAATTTGCAAAAACCTCAAGTAAACGTTTTTCACGTTGTCATTATGGGGTGTTGTGTGTAGAATTCTGAGGAAAAAAATGAATTTAATCCATTTTTGAATAAGGCTGTAACATAACAAAATGTGGAAAAAGTTATGCGCTGTGAATACTTTCCGGATGCACTGTATATTCACTGTATGTGTGGTCAGAGTAAAGAAGCTAAAGTTATGCATGTAAACAAGCATAACATATCTAGAGTTTACAGAACTAGTGGCCTATAAATAATGCAGCCCTGTTTGCTACATATAGAGTAAAAGGCACTATAAAAATGTTTGATTGATTGTTTACTAAAACGTGGAATTCTTAATTGTAATATTGTAAATTTAATCTCCAGCTTTGTGTCAGTATGTGACACAGACTGAATCACTTAACCAGCACGCACTACGAATATAAATTAAACATATATCTAAGAGTTTCGATATTAGCAGTATCTAAGCAGTATAAATAAGCACTAAGGAAGAAGTCAAAAGGACTGGGGTGCCAGGTGTAACAAACGTTGTTTATTGCCGAGTTTGATTTGACTAAGTAAGCCATTAGTATGACTATGCAGAGTAGTCCCTTTGGGTCATAAAACAGATTTGAATTGGTTGTTAGGGCACAGACTGGTGGGCATGGTAGTAGGTACAAGTCAGGGACGAGGTTCTTTAGGTCATCTACTTCTGCACTACAAAGTAAACAGACAGGCATGTGACTCCACCGGCTTCTCCTACAAGCCCTCTTTGTGTTTTCCTTCATTTGAGGAATGGCTACATTCTACACAGTGTATGTATCTAGCGCACTCACTCCCTCTGCATTTCATTTCTTCCCATTTGTATGTATGTATATCTGTAGAAATAAAATCATAATCCGTGAAATCAGTGTGTTCACCAATCATGCAGAAATGTCTAAACCGATTAAGGTTTTGCATGTGCGTTGCCATTGGTCCAACTGAAAATACAGGCTATATAGCATTATATAGCGTAATGGAGTGATAGTGCCGACATGGGGGCTACATTTCCCATCAGGCTGCAGGAAAGCACTGGGGGGTGATGGGGGTACATGGTCACCAACCCACATGAAGGTTTGTACTGACCAAAGCGTTTTCTTCTCATTCATGGTGGATAGGAATTTGATTGTTTTTCATGACTACAGCTTTTGTCTAACAGTATGTCTTTTTGTCTCATCCCATCGTGGGTTGTGTTTAACTATGTTGAACTTCCTAAAGACAGTTTTCCCCATTTATTGTCATTCAGACGCCTTTCTGAGAAATGTATTAGTCCAAAAAGGGTATACAGTGTAGCTAAACCCTTAAGGAGCAATATTGCTTTCTTTTAGCTCTCCACAAAAAAGCTTTTGAAACTCCAGCACACAATTTTAGTCATTTGTGGAACTGCATGCAAAATGAAGTTTAGCACCAAATTGGTGAAACTGTATATGAAAGGAAACTTGGCTGTTTCTTACCACTACCTATTATTTTGCGATGTTATATTATACGTAACCATCAGAGCGCGATTTGGACCGCCACGCAAGGACAGTGGCAGCCTGCTCCATGTTGGTCAAACACACAGATAAGAATTTCATTGCACTGTCTGCATGTGACAATAATTGTGAAATGAACGGATACATTTTTTATTAAAGAAATTTAATTTTAATTTTTTGAAAAAGTCAAAACTATTGTACACCTATATATCATTACTAAGTGTGATAGAGACAAGCCATGATGAAACAGAATGAAACTTGATTTTTAGTTCAGAATATTGTAGAAAGAGAACAACTAAGGATTTGGACATTGGTAACTTTTATTTGTTTTTTTACTATAAGACATTAACTTAAGTTCATTTTTTGATGAAGCACCTATAATTTAGACATTGATGCTAATACAGCATCATAAATTCTAGCAATTTAGAATCAACACTGAAGAATCACCTTTTGAATCGTCTGTATAACACTATCAAATACTGCACTGTTGCTGTCTTCTGTAATAATATGGAGACCTCCATTGATGTCTGTGAACTTAAATGAACTTAAAATGCTGTTTTCTGCAGTCCATGGATTCCATCACACAACAAGCCATCCAGTTTATTAATGTGGGATTAAAAACCATTTTGTGAAACCACACTAAACCAGGAAATACAAAGTCTTATCATTCATGTTTTCAACCCAGCAAGGACTTACCACAATTATGGAATCTAATCATACACATAAAGGGCAAATTCATGACTTATGAGAGCAAGCAAATTGATAGTTATAAGAGAGGTAGTGTAGATGAAGGATGACGCACCTTCATCTCAGCAGGCCTTAACAAGAGCATCAACACATAAAGTCTACCTTGACCCATAATATAAATACACCCCAGCAGCACTTGGTACTTTGGCTAGTGTCATAAATATCTTGTCCTTACCTTGGGTTTTAAGGTGCTCAAAGGTCATCAGATGGGGCCCCTTGTATTTACTTTCTTTATTTCAAACACTGAACACTGACAGAGTAACTTTAATTCATGTTTACATAGCAACCTGGCAGCAGCTCTTCACAACAGAGAGCACTGACCTCAAGAAGTCAGTGCTGAGTAGAATTCAATATCATCTTCTTTCTCAGAATCAGACTCTTAGCAATTGGTTTTCAAATACAGAGTGTGAAGTTCTGAAAGAGAAGCTTGGCATGATGATTACTCTTCTTTGGTGCAACCAAAAGTTGTAAGCAATAATATGATTAAGTGCCTCTAAATCAGGGGTCGCCAACTCTGGTTCTGGAGGACCGCCGTGGCTGCAGGTTTTCATTCTAACCCTTTTCTTAATGAGCGACCTGTTTTTGCTGCTAGTTAACTTCTTTTGAACTAATTTTAATGGACTTGCTCTTGAAGACTCAGACCTCTTAATTGTTTCTTTTTCCTTAATTAGCAGTCAAACAATAATGAGATATGAAATGAACCAAAACAACAGGTGTCCATCATACAATATTTTAAAATAAAGAAAGATGAAGGTCTCAGGAATGTCAATCTTCTCAGGTCCCCAAAACATTTTAATAGAGCTCTTAGAAAGAGAAAATCAATAATTTTGGAAATGTCTGCTAATGCACCACGAGAGCAGCAACAAGCCACGAAATTAAAGAACGAGTTTAATTAACAACAAGAACTGGCACCTCATTAAGCAACTGGTTAGAGTGAAAGTGGTTGGAGTTTGACGCCCTCACTTAGTTGGTCTTTTGTTGGCTCCCACGCTTCACATTTCATTTCTGTTTGGGTGCCATTTAAGGAAAGAACTGAAGCAATTGAGAGGAATGATGAAGAAATTCAGGGGAGCAAATCTTAAAAAAGCAATTCAATTAAAATGAATTCACAAGACGTTAATTAGCAGCTGTAACAGATAGAGGCACTGTCGACCCCTTGAACCCTCAGATCACACCTCAGACACCAGATAAAAGTCCAATATGACTTTATTTTATAATAATAATGTGCACCAAACACTCTACACTCCACTATACTCATATAATGCACAATAATACAATCAATAATTAATCCTCCACTCCCAGACGCATTGCCACCCTTCCACCCAGCTCAGCTCAACGTCTGGGATTTCCCACAATCCTTTTATAGTCCTTGACCCGGAAGTGGTTTTGTCCCTCAGTCCATGTGACTTTCTATCACTTCTGGGTCAGGTAAAAACTTCTCCTTTTCTTTAGCCCGGAAGTATATCATTTCTTCCGTTCCCGTGACTTGGAAATACTTCCGGGCTTTACGGAAAGCATAAATCCCTGGGCCTCCCTGCAGCGACTCCTGGAGGCCCCCATGGTATCCAGCAGGGCTGTGAAGAAAAACTTCAAGGTCCATGATTCCCTGCTGGCATTCGGGGCACCTCCATCTTGCAAGGAGGGCTCCATCTGGCGGCTTGGAGGTGTTGGCCGGAATATATGGCCAGCAATCCCTCACACAGCACAAACAGGGCACTCATTAAAAAAGGGGTTAGAATGAAAACCTGCAGCCAGGACCGGGCTTGGCGACCCCTCCTCTAAATGATTTGACTTGTCATGAGAATCTTGAGGCCGAGAAATTTCGGAGGTCCCATCACTTTGTTTACAAATATAGCTTAGCACGGCTTCAGCCCCATCTGAAGATGGGAAGGGGAGGGCTCTGGATAGTAGAAGTTGCAATCCCTTTTGCAGAAGCTGTCTTATCTGAAGTATTTGCTTGTCAAATGAGGAACTGTGTGTTGCATGGGTCAGCATCTCTGAGGGAACTGTGCAAAGTCTTTGTGTTTTATATGTATACTGTATCTGCATCTATATACAATATCAGTGATACACATATAGGTGTGAGCTACACATCGCTACTACTGGTAGTTTTACAAATCAGAACACAGACCCAAAACAGCTATCCAAATATTTATATTAACATTTAGATACCACTACAATAGGATTACAGAGAGATGAAGCCTGTCTCTGGAGTACTGAACAGAAGACATGGATCTATTACGGTATACACGTACATGCCCCCAAGCACACTTCCAATATAGAGCCATCAATTAAACTAACACTCTTATGTTACAATGTCCAAGAAAACCCATCAAGAAATTGTCCATGTGGACACAAGGAGAATATGAAAACTCTGCAAAGATCGTGGCGGTATTAGTATTTGAAGTAAAGTTTCTGCTAGCTACACCAATGTGCCACGCCAATTCGATCATTCCACCCTTTAAATTTTTCAATCTGCTTAATCCAATACTGTACATGGTCACAGGGAGTCAGTGCCTATCGAACTAGTACTGGGCATTAAGGTGTACCTAACTCATCACTTTAGGGCACAACTCATTGAACCACACTCACCCAAGCTAATACACCACGTGCATGTCATAAAGTGTGTTAAACATAACAGTGATTTGAATGGAGATTAGTGTGCCTTAAAGATAAGCAAAATGTCATGGCTTGTATGCAAAGCGCACAACCACCATAAAACAACATCACTGAAGAGCAGGCAGAGAAAATCAGCTCCACCCTAAATACGACAACCGCAACATTTATTTCTATAGCACATTTTCATACAAATAATGTAGCTCAAAGTGCTTTACATGATGAAGAAAGAGAAAAAAAAGACAAAATAAGAATTAAAATAAGAGAACACTAATTAACTTAGAATAAAAGTAATGTCCAATGGCCAGAGAGGACAGAAAAAAACAAAAAAAACTCCAGATGGCTGGAGAAAAAAAATAAAATCTGCAGGGGTTCCAGGCCACGAGACCACCCAGCCCTCTCTAGGTATTCTATCGAACATAAATGACCTCATTCAGTCCTCATTGTATTCAGGGTTCTCATGGAAGGACTTGATGATGATGGTCATGTGGACTTCTGGTCTTTAATCCATCAATCTAGGGACATCACAGTGCTTTGATCAGGTGGTGGTAGCGCAGGTCGCCACCACAGAAAATTGGAAAAAGAACAGAAGAGAGAGTAGGGGTTAGTACGGATTTTGGAGCCACCATGAATGATAATGATAATTAATTGAATATATAGAGCATCAGGATTAAACTAAAATGAAGTTAAGAGAAGGCCATGTTAAAGTAATGTGTTTTCAGCAGTTTTTTAAAATGCTCCAACGTATCAGCCTGGCAAATTCCTATTGGTAAGCTATTCCAGATTTTAGGTGCATAACAGCAGAAGGCCGCCTCACCACTTCTTTTAAGTTTAGCTCTTAAAATTCTAAGCAGACACTCATTTGAAGATCTAAGGTTACGATTTGGAATATAAGATGTCAGACATTCCGAAATATAGGATGGAGCGAGATTATTTAATGCTTTGTAAACCATTAGCAGTATTTTAAAGTCAATTCTAATGGCACAGCTAACCAATGTAGTGACATCAAAACTGGAGAAATGTGCCCAGATTTTCTTTTCCTAGTTAGGATTCTAGCAGCTGCATTCTGCACTCGTTGCAATCGATTTATGTCTTTTTTGGGTAGTCCTGAGAGGAGTGCGTTACAATAATCTAGCCGAATAAAAACAAAAGCGTGAACTAATTTCTCAGCATCTTTCAATGATATAAGAGGTCTAACTTTTGCTATATTTCTTAAGTGAAAAAATGCTGTCCTAGTGATCTGATTAATATGTGATTTAAAATTCAGGTCACAGTCAACAGTTACCCCTAAATACCCATTTTTTAAATATATTACAGTGGAAATTAAAACAAAAGTTTCACTTTAACGTTTGGATTATGCTGTCAATGACATCCTGATATTTTAGAAATTAAAGAGAATTTCATAATGAATAAATAAGGAGCTAAAATAGAAGTTTCAAAAAGAAAAAAATAGCCAAATAAGGCATACAAGACAAATAACTCCAGTGCTAACTTTAGGGCTCATGAGAGCTACGGTTAAAAAGGATAATAGGAAAGCTAAAAGGCGATTAGAGAGAAATAGTGCAGAACATGTATAGAGTGGCCCAAAGAGATTCTTTCATCATTGTATTAGTAAAATAAAGGTAAAGGAGGACATGAAGTGCATTAGAAGAAGTAAGGGAGAATTAAAATACACAGACCGTGTAAGAAGAAGAAGAAGTCGATAACCACCCATATTACAGGTAATATCAATGAGGCACTTAGTGATCTGGAAATGTGTAGTGAGAAAACTGCTGTTTAGATTAAAAATACTAAAATCTAACAAATCACCAAGATCAGATAACATCTGCCCTAGGGTACTTAAGAAGGTTAATGACTACATACAGTATACAGGTGCTGGTCATAAAATTAGAATATCATGACAAAGTTGATTTATTTCAGTAATTCCATTCAAAAAGTGAAACTTGTATATTAGATTCATTCAGTACACACAGACTGATGTATTTCAAATGTTTATTTCTTTTAATGTTGATGATTATAACTGACAACTAATGAAAGTCCCAAATTCAGTATCTCAGAAAATTAGAATATCAATTAAGACCAATGCAAAAAAAAAGATTTTTAGAAATGGTGGCCAACTGAAAGGTATGAACATGAAAAGTATGAGCATCTACAGCACTCAATATTTAGTTGGGGCTCCTTATCCTGGATTACTGCAGCAATGCGGCGTGGCATGGAGTCGATCAGTCTGTGGCACTGCTCCGGTGTTATGAGAGCCCATGTTGCTCTGATAGTGGCCTTCAGCTCTTCTGAATTGTTGGGTCTGGCGTATTGCATCTTCCTCTTCACAATACCCCATAGATTTTCTATGGAGTTAAGGTCAGGCGAGTTTGCTGGCCAATCAAGAACAGGGGTACCATGGTCCTTAAACCAGGTACTGGTAGCTTTGGCACTGTGTGCAGGTGCCAGGTCCTGTTGGAAAATGAAATCTGCATCTCCATAAAGTTCGTCAGCAGCAGGAAGCATGAAGTGCTCTAAAACTTCCTGGTAGACGGCTGCGTTGACCTTGGACCTCAGAAAACACAATGGACCAACACCAGCAGATGACATGGCACCCCAAACCATCACTGACTGTGGAAACTTTACACTGGACTTCACGCAACATGGATTCTGTGCCTCTCCTCTCTTCCTCCAGACTCTGGGACCTTGATTTCCAAAGGAAATGCAAAATTCACTCAGCAGCAGTCCAGTCCTTTTTGTCTTTAGCCCAGGCGAGACGCTTCTGATGCTGTCTCTTGTTCAAGAGTGGCTTGACACAAGGAATGCGACAGCTGAAACCCATGTCTTGCATACGTCTGTGCGTGGTGGTTCTTGAAGCACTGACTCCAGCTGCAGTCCATTCTTTGTGAATCTCCCCCACATTTTTGAATGGGTTTTGTTTCACAATCCTCTCCAGGGTGCGGTTATCCCTATTGCTTGTACACTTTTTTCAACCACATCTTGTCCTTCCCTTCGCCTCTCTATTAATGTGCTTGAACACAGAGCTCTGTGAACAGCCAGCCTCTTTAGCAATGACCTTTTGTGTCTTGCCCTCCTTGTGCAAGGTGTCAATGGTCATCTTTTGGACAACTGTCAAGTCAGCAGTCTTCCCCATGATTGTGTAGCCTACAGAACTCGACTGAGAGACCATTTAAAGGCTTTTGCAGGTGTTTGGAGTTAATTAGCTGATTAGAGTGTGGCACCAGATGTCTTCAATATTGAACCTTTTCACAATATTCTAATTTTCTGAGATACTGAATTTGGGACTTTCATTAGTTGTCAGTTATAATCGTCAACATTAAAAGAAATAAACATTTGAAATACATCAGTCTGTGTGTAATGAATGAATCTAATGTACAAGTTTCACTTTTTGAATGGAATTACTGAAATAAACCAACTTTGTCATGATATTCTAATTTTATGACCAGCACCTATACATCTATAGGCCACAACATTAACATTAAAACCACTGACAGGTGAAGAGAGTAGCATTTATTATCTCGTTACAATGGCACCTGTCAAGGGCTGGCATTCAGCAAGTGAACAGTTCGTTCTTGAAGGTGATGTGTTAGAAGCAGGAAAAATGGGCAAGCGTAAGGAATCTCAGCAACATTGACAAGAGTCAAATTGTGATGGCTAGACAACTAGATTAGAGCATCTCCAAAATGGCAGGTTTTGTGAGGTGTTCCCAGTACCAATCAAAAATGGTTCAAGGAAGGACAACCAGTGAAAAGGTGATAGGGTCATGAGCACCTAAGGTTCATTGATGTGCATGGGGAGCGAAGGCTAGCCTGTCTGGAATGATCACACAGAAGAGCTATTGTAGCTCAAAAACATAATGCTGGCCATGAGAAGAAGGTGTCAGAACATACAGTGCATTGCACCTTGCTGTATATGAGGCTGTGTAGCCGCAGGAGTCAGATTGCCCATCCTGACTCGTGTCCACTGCAGAAAGTGCCTGCACTGGGCATGTGAGCATCAGAACTTGTCCATGGAACAGTGGAAGAAGGTGGCCTGTTCTGATGAATCACGTTTTCTTTTAGATCATGTAGACAGCCGTGTGTGTGTGTGTGTGTGTGTGCGTCATTTACCCAGGGAAGAGATGACAGCAGGATGCACTATGGGAAGAAAGCAAGTGGGCAGAGGCAGTGTGATGCTCTGAGTGATGTTTTGCTGGGAAGCCTTGGGTTCTGCCATTCATGTGGATGTTACTTTGACATATACCACCTACCTAAAGATTGTTGCAGACCACTAACATGGCAAAAGTATTCCCTGATGGCAGGACAATGCACCATACCACACTGTAAAAATTGCTCAGGATTGATTTGAGGGATATGCAAAGAGTTCAAGGTATTGACTTCAAATTCCCCAGATCTCAGTCTGATCGAGCAAAACAATCCAATCCATTGAGGACCCACCTCACAACTTACATGACTTAAAGGATATGCTGCTAACGTCTTGGTACCAAATACCACAGGACACTTTCATAGGTCTCGTGGAGTCCATGCCTCAATGGTTCAGAGCTGTTTTGGTGGCACTAGGGGGACCTACACAATATCAGCAGGTGCTTTTACCGCTGTAGCTGATCAGTTTATAAACCCTTGACTTATCATTTTTGATAATCATTGCACTCTGGGGAAGTTCCTATAGCCCGGAAACTAGCAAATATGGTCTCTTTTCAATAAAAAAGGTGATTGGTCTGATCTAAATGTAGGAAACTAAGTTTAACATGTATCATGGGTAAATTAATGGAAAGAGTTATTAAGAAGGTTAACAATAGCACAAGAGTGAAAAGGATCAGGAGAAAAGATGTAGTTGGAGGGCTAGCAAAGGTTAGAACCAGGAATTGAACATCAAGACCATAGCTGAGAATCAAAGATTTGAAGTCAAAAAAGCAGAAAATGTTGCTAGCAAAGTACAAACAAAGTAGATTTTTTTTAACCACAAAGAAGTGAGGGTGTTAGCCGTAATCTCATGTCCTAATTGATAACCTTTTTATCACGGGTAACCCTGACCACACGTTAACAAATTGCTGCATCCATAAGAAAACCAAAATGGTGAGCAAAGCGAAAAGTGTAAAAATCCACCTTAATAAAAGGATAAGAGTTATGTGTGTGTCTGTCTGGTTGCTGTATTTCTGTCATCCCATAAGATGGTACTGTTGGATAACATGATGTTTGTAATAGTAATTGCATGCACGCATGGAAAGTGAGCACATATGTTTTTGCGCATGTGTGAGAATAGCGTGCACCTTCAGTTGTTGTGTTTTTCGAGACTTGAAAATAAAGAGCATTCTAGCAAATGAGAAACGGTGTACTTTGTATACACAACAGGTACATCGTGAACATTTTTACTAACAAAATGCATTAGTCATTCCAACAGAGAGCACATCACAAACATTAACACTGCCTTTACGATTCCCACACCAAATGGCATATAACAGGGACCTGTGTTGATTACTTAAATTTAAAACTATCTTAGACATGTAACACAGCTAGTCATTGCATAAAGTCAAAACCAGAAAACAACATCAGAGATGAATTCCTTGAATTCAAACCCACCCCCCTAAGAGTGCACAAACCGAAATAGGCAGCATAAATAGGTTGAAATAAATTAAGGACAGAACGCTGGTATAACACTGTAAAGCAGCAGTGCTAATCAATGTACCGCCGTGGTACTGCCTCTGTATAAAAGAACCATATAAATCAACGACTGTGAACAAACATTTACATGCATATGCTTGCTTGATGCAAAAGTTCAGTCCTAGGTGGGCTTTATTTATTTTGAGCTGGCTGAATGAGTCAGTTTGACCTAGTGGAGAGGTCATTTATACTTTTAAACATCATATGATACAATGTGTGACCCTAGTTAGGTTGACACCTAACCACCATCTGCAAAAAACAAAGATGCTGTGTAGTCATATGGTTATGTCTGGTTTTCTCTAGTGCTAGTCTTACAGTTGAAGTTAGAAGTTTACATACAATTATATTAACAAAGTGAATACAAACTGTGAACATGGTTAGAAAAAATTACTTTTGCCCTGCACAAAGCACTGTAGATGTCTTTAACGCTATGCCAAATGTATAGCTTGTTAGTATAAAATCTGTGTAAGGGTTATAAAGTTAGTTTTAAAGAATTCACCCTAAGTGTATGTAAATGTCTGACTTCAACTGTAAGTGATAAGCAAATTCCATCTTTGAATCTGCTTGCCTTGGGAAGCAGCAATAACAATATGGCCTGCAGTGGTTATGGAAATAAAGAGTGCTTTGTTTGCAGTCAGGCTATCGGGACCTTGGAATGTATTGCCAGGCTAAATTTGTTTAGTGCTGCCCCCTCCTACACCCTGTAAACCTGTAAACAGCTGAGGCACTGGCTCTGAGATGGCATTACAGAAGAACCACAAAGTAGTCAGTGTCAACAGGTGCAAAAATTGTTGGCGCCGTACTGAATGTTTTTGGCTTTGCTCCCTCCCGCTGGCACATAGCAGGTTTCTTAATTTTAATAGTTGTAGTCATAAAAATGGGAAGGCTTTGAATTCACTTAATAAGGCAGAGGCCCGTAGATTAGCTATGACACTGGTGTTCTTCCTTACCAGGCACTTTATTATCTTTGCCAACAGTGGGTTTGGGGTTAATGAAACATTATAATCCTGTTGAGGGTAACATGGTGATGATTGGTCAGTCCATCTATACAGGAATCCAGAAAGGTGAAGTGTCTTAGAAAGGAAAAGTCAAATGTTTAGGGAAAAAAATAGTCAAAGTTTGAGCTTTAGTCCAGCTGGGACCACGTGGCACGATTTAAAGACTGCTGTTCACAAATCAGCAAATACATGGAGTTTCTGTAATTTTAAAAATAGAATGAGTACAGGTCACAGTGTCCAGGTAAAGACTTATTCGGAAAGATTCATGGCTAGAACAGGTGACTCAAAGGAGGAGGAGGAGGTTGCTAGCATACGTTACCGCACCCACCACACAACAAATCACCTCAGGATCCCAAATCAGGACTCGAGCGCAGCCATGCAACACCTCAGGACCACACTCGTTCAAATGGAGAGGAACAGTGTGAGGTTTATTTTTTGCAGTGGCTGGAGTGTCCATCCTGCCACCAACCTCCAAGTTTTCTCTACAAGTTGGAGGACTTGCTTGCAGGGCTGGATACAGGTTAACGTCATTCCCAGGTCGGAGCAATTACAGGTTAAGGGCCTCGCTCAAGGGCCGAATAAAGTGGTATCACTTTTGGCATTTACAGGATTCATACTGGCAACCTTCCAACTGCCAGTGCAGATCTGTAGCCTCAGGGCCACCACTCTGCCCCAGTGACACAAAGCAGATGACAAATTAAAGAACCCATTGTTCTTCATCAATCCATTTTCAAACTCTCAAACTATTATAAATTACCATGACCGCCATACATTCTGACTCGGCCTCCTTTTAGGTGCCCTGGACATTACATTTACCACACACCTGTTTTATATTACCGTATATACTCGCGTTTAAGTTCTCCCGCAGATAAGTCGGGGCTTGATGTTACTGTATAATTTCCGGTATTTTATAATGTCGGTCATATAAGTCAAATGCGGAAAACTCACGCTATTGGTCCAAGAGATTATGTATGACATGCTAACGCCCCCTGAGAGAGTAACCACGGAGCACACTGCCCTTTTTTTTCCTATGTATTCCGAAGCGACGTTTGCACTGTTTTGTGCTTTTTGTATCTCACACTCTCATATGCTGTTATCGTAAGAGCATCCATTATCTATGATGGAGCGTTCGATCAGAAGAAAATATGAAGCTGGTTTTAAATTAAAAGTCGTTGAAGTGGCAAAAGAAATTGGTAACTGCACTGCTGCAACAAAATTCAATGTGTCTGAGAAACTGGTGCAAGATTGGAGGAGGCAAGAAGATGTTAAAAAATAAATTATGTGTCGTATTTTTGAATGGGTCTGATCTTATGATCGATTTTTTAGGTTTCAAGACCCGACTTATATGCGAGTATATACTGTAATTGTAGCAGTGACCCTACTTTTTAGAACATTTAGGATGTGTTCATGGGTAGTGACCAAACAAGGCACCTTAAATACAGTGGTGGAATTCACTAAATGACTCCAAGGTCATGGAAGTGTTCAAAATGTACAGCAGCTATACAAAACTATGACTGCCATGTTTCAGGGGTTCATGATTCTTTGATTTATGTTATGTTAATGTTACTTTTGTTGATTATGAGCGCTATTCTTTGATTTTGTTTTTGTATGTAAGCTGCCTGTGTTATGTCCCATTTGTTTTTTTGGGTGGTCCCCCAAGAAATGGGTCCATCTGGAAATCACAGCCAGGAACTGTCCTCTGTTCTCTCACAGTTCCTGGTGGTTCATTTTGAATGTACTTGGGAATGGTGATTTTACTTGTGTTTATGTGATTTGCTGTATTTCTAGATTTTTGATGCTCTGCTCAGTGTTTTGACAATTCTTTGCATATTTGTATTGGGACTTGTTTGGTTTGGATTGCCTTTGTTATTACTGGCAATTCCTTTTTTGTCTTTTGTGTTCCTATAGAACTTCAATTCTTGTTGCAAGCAGTTTTGTGCAGAATAAATCTTTTTATTTATAAAGACTCTGTGTTTGCCCTATTACTAGCAGGGGATTGGTGGTGATATCCCCATCTGGTGGGCATTTTTGGAAGTGTTTTTAGGAATACGTGCATTGGGACTCCTAGTTCATGACAATAACATTTGGAACATGTTTAGTTCTTTATGAGGGCACTTTGCCAAAAGCCTTCACATTTCTGAGCTAACAAGAGGATGTTTAGAATGTTTACTACCACTAAAAACAAATTGCCCTAAATGCAGCAGGAAATCCATTAAAATCAATGTTAAAACAGAATAATACGGTTTTAGAAGCTTCACAAATGGTGGGACTTTCTTCACTTTTCATTAATTTGGGGGAAATGTAGAATAAGGCACAAGGTTTAATTCTGGACACATAAAATTTAGGATTCTTTTACTAATTTCAAAAATGAAAAATGGGCCATATTTGACCTGAAGATGTTGTGAGAGTTGTATCATTTGAACCAATCAGAAAGAGACTAAACGATTAAACTGCTGGTTTTTAATATCTCCTGTTTTATCTTTCACTGTTTCACTGAACTCGCCAGTTCTTTTCAACTGATTTCTCCAAAATGGCTTCAAGCTGAGTTAATAAAGGACCCCAAAGAATTACTATCACACTACTTGGCAACTTATTCTATGTATCTATGATTCTCTTAGTGAAGAAACTCTTTTTAATGTTTGTGTAAAATTTATCCTTAACCATAGTGCAATGTTCTTGTTGCAGAACTCATTGCAAAGTAACAGCCGGAAACCACTATATTAATTATTTTCATAATTTTGAATATATATGGAGCTTTATGGCATATCCATACATCTGTGCTTTGCCAAACCTGCATTATCCAGTTGAGGGCAGTGAGGCTTATTCCTGGCTGCATAAGGTAGAGACAGCAATCAAACCTGGATGGAGTGCTGGGTACATTCCACTCAGTCTTATATTTATCTCTTCCTTATAAAAAAAATCTTGGGACGAGACAAGACTTTTTTTTCCTGTGACGAGACGTGATCTTTTGAAGAGAGACACTTTCATGTCCCGCGAGATGGTCAAGTCACGTCATACTTACAACCTTTAGAAGCAAGTCCCATGAGACAGTGACTTTTGCAAGTCACGCCCTACTTACAACCATTTTCAAATAAGGCCACGGTCATCTAACTTGTCAGTTGTTGGAATGCTTTCAGCAGACACAATTTCTGTGCTTGCAGCTCTTAAAGAGTTTATACGTTCTAGATGACACATCAACAACTAAGCGAAGAAGAAAGAGCAGAGTGTCGAAAAGAGACCCCAAAGCATTGGAGAGAAAAGAATGCCAAAAAGAAAGCAAAAAAGAACAAAAATAATCTGTCCAAATTCTGAAAATAAGGAAAGTAAGGAGACTAGATTTTGTGCCAAGAGATTTAACCATGCCAGTGGCCGGAAAAAGACAAAGTAGAACGTCGTAAAGAATTCAAAAATGTTGGCGTGATACACATGCAGAGCAGGTTAGAGAAAATGGAAGTAGGAAAATTCGAAAATCTCAAAAAAATGATAGTAAAGATCAAATTCGCGAAAACAAACCGAAAATATTACTTGGTGAAATAACAGAACAGCGAAATGAGATCGCATAGTGTTTGAGGATGTCTGGAGAAGAAGAGAGACAAGGCAGTGAGGCAAAAGGACAGCTGCTGTACAGGCTTTTAAAAGTTCGAAGCGCTGCACAAAATGCAGATCACGCAGCCTGGCAGCAGCAGCAGCTGATCAAGCAAAGAGGAGGTAAAAAAAAAAACTATTTGTTTCCCATTGTATCACCATTTAAGAGTGGTTTTGGAGGAGCGACCCCATCTCCTTGGGGTGCGTTAAGCCCCCCTCTTCACAATGGAGCATAGTGCTGGCGGGGGAGGATGGGGTTGGTAAGTGAAGCGGGCAGGGGGTAAAGCCACCTTGTTGTTATATATATATACTAGCCGACGCCCGCCGTAGAATACGGCGGTGTAAGAATAGGAACGGAAAATGGTGAGAAAGGAATTCAGAAATCAAGAAGAAATAAATATTTCTTGAAAGATGCAGTGTGCATGTAGAATTTCCAGCCAAGCAGGATTACATGTGAAAGTGACAAATAAATCAGGCTTTCCGAATTTACGTACTATGGCCATGGCATCCTGATAGTTTTGTTGCATATATCTTGGACTTCCTGGAAATGTGGACGGTAATGTGATCATTTTACCTACACATATGTTGTTATTTTCAGCGTTTGCTTGCAGTGCGTCTGATAGTTCCACGCACAGATCTTGTTGATGTAATCTGAGATGGTTGAGACGCGCGCCCTCTGTTTTAACATACGCATCTACGACGTACTGTTGGAATAGTTTGCCGCTGGAGTGCAAAATACTAAATGTATTTTGGCATTGAGTAAGCCTTATTCACTTGGCGGTTCTTTTATTGGGAACATGTTGTAAATCTTTGCACCAGCCAATGTCTCCGTAAGGGAATAAAAATGGGTAAACCATTGGATCGCAATTCATATTGAGTGTGGAAATCTGTTTACAGGAGTTGCCTATGGGATAGATGCAAATGTCCCTTTCGGCAGGCGTTTTGCCATCTTCTCCGATGAAAATCACTGCAACATCGGTGTGACATGTCGGGGCATTGTATCGTCGTAAATCCTACCTAGGGTTTTCCTTGAAAACCATTCGTACAAATGCTGTTGGACTGGACTGACTGATTTCATGCATGTGTTTGTATGATTTAGTGAAGGGGTTGATGGTTCTGAGCATGGAATCTAGCTGGAGTAGTACATTTTCGCTGCATGCAGAGTTTGCTTTATTTTGTAAGCGTACTTCAGTAGCTTGCGCTGTGTCAAAAACATACAACTGTCCATATCCTGGAGAGGTAGAAGTGTTAGCATATAGTGGAGAGATTTGGTGATAAATTTGCCTGTGTATTTTAAAACAGTATGGTCCGTGGCCAGGAGGTTGAGTTATCTGTGCACCCATGGAAGCAAATGCTAGAGAAGGGTTGTATTCTCGAATGTGTTCATGATAATTTTTAGCTTCTGATGTTTGCTGTGTAAGAAGCTGTTGTAAAGACACAGGTGGCTCCCGCAAGGGTGGTAAAGCTACTTTATCATTGTGTCAGCACCTTGAGTACTTGTTGGATATATTACGCTCAGCAAGCCAGTATAGTGCATGATGTGGAATATGACAAATAGGAATCGAGAAATGTCGTGTCGGCTGCGTGTGGGCGGGGCCAGTTTTGAAGTGGAAGCAGGACGAACCAGAAGAGAAATATATATGAAATTTTTTCTCAGTAAACGCCATCTTAGCTCACATGAACAATAAGAGCGGTAATATAACAATTTCAAGGTATCAGATATGAACGGTATCTTTTGAAATGTATGGCATTGTCTATTGAGAAAGTATCAAGACTACTTTATGATTTAATACCAATAGTGCTTCCTTATGATGATGAATGAATTGATAAACTAACTACATCTCTATGAAAACGAGTAACTAGCCAATACCTGACATACTTTTTTTTTTGTCTTGTTCTCTTGTTTTTAGGTATTGGTTACGCTTCCATTGTGATTGTCTCCTTGCTTAACGTGTATTACATCGTCATCTTGGCATGGGGTCTGTACTACCTGTTTCAGAGTTTCCGCTCAGAGCTGCCATGGGCCAAGTGTGATCAGGAATGGAATACGCCCAGCTGCGTGGAGGACACATTTTGGCAGAACAAGACACTGTGGCTTTCAGTGAACATCACCAACTTTACCTCACCTGTCACTGAATTCTGGGAGTAAGTGAATCCTTTGAGATCATTAGTTCATTTCTAGGGTAACTTGAGAAATGTGTTTTTGTTTGTGCCCACATTGCAATGTCATTTCCTCTTGAGGTTTATTAGTTTATTCATGTTAGTGACTTCCTTATTAAGTTTATTCATTATTTACTTATTCATGCTATTTCATTTATTTATGCTTCAGACTGGACTTGTCTCAAAATACTGAGGAGCCATATAAGAAAGGGCAAAGACATTTTCCTTAGGAGACTGCATTCCTTTAATGCAGATAGTGACATCCTTTACATCTTCTACAACTCTGTGATGGCCAATGCAGTTTTCTATTCCGCGGTGTGCTGGGCTAGTAACATCACTTTAAGAACAGCTCACTAAATCAAAAAGCTATTTACATTTACGTTGATTTGCTTAGCTTTATCCAAAGCAATTTGCAAAGTAGGTCAAATGAATTGAGTAACATCAGTCTAGAGATGGTTTACAAAAGTTGATCATCACCACTGAAGAACTATAAAGCTAGCATAACTAAAAAAATATCAATTAACAGTACGTCAAATATCCACAGAGCAAAAGACATTCATTACCAATGTGACAGATTTTCACAGAACAGTAGGGTATTCAATCACTTCTTAAACACATCGCTGGAGTCAGCAGTTTAGATGGAGGTTGGTAGCTCCTTCCAACATCTAGGAGCTACATATTAAAAGTGTCTGGATTGAGATTTCATACCAGATGCTGTTCACTGGCAGACCTGAAGAGATGAGAAGAACCATAGCACCTAACCAGTGTCTTCATATAAACATGTGCTGATCCGTTGGCTACTCTGTAGGCAAGCATCAAGGATTTGAACTTAATATGGGCAGCTACAAGGGAGCCAATATAGCAAACTGAAGAGAGGAGTGACATAAGCCCATCTCGGCTGGCTGAATACAAGATAGGCAGCTGCATATTGGAACATCTGCTTGATAGCATACTCAGGTCCACCTGCTAGTACTGAGTTGCAGTAATCCAGATGTGACAACACCAAAACCTGGACCAGAAGTTGTGCTACATGTTCAGGCAGATAAGCTCTGCTTTTGTGGATGTTGTGCACAGTGAATCTGCATGAATGACAGACAGTTGAAATATGGTCAGTGGAAGATAGCTGCTTGAAAGTCACCACCATAAGGTTATGTACTGACTTGGCAGGTGTTAGTGACTATGAGTCATGCCAGAGAGTGATGGAGTGTTGAACAGACTGGCCGAAAGGTAAAACAAGAATCTCCATCTTTGCCAAAGCAGTAGATGGTGGAACTTCATCCAGAGTGAAATATCAGTAAGACATGCAGAAACTCTAGTCGGTACCATGTTGTCCTCAGGAGGAAATGACAGGTACAGCTGTGTATCATCAGAATAGCACTGGTATGACAAGCCATGGGTTTGGATGGTGACATCATGTAAAGAGGGAAGTGAAAAGAACTCTGCACCGATCCCACGTGGTGGGATCTGCTTAAGGTTATTGAAAAGGCAGGCCCAGTTATAGGATACATTATCAACTCACTGGAAATAGTAGGGAAGAAGAGAATTAAGAGAGAAGTGATGGGCATTATGAAGAATGCTGCACATCCTCTCTGTGACATACTAATGTTGAGGAATTTCAATCAACAGATTTCTCAGCAGAAGTGGGTTAAGAAACACTACAGGAGCTAATTTATATCAACAGCAATATCTAATATATAAATGTCTACACATGGAAGTGTGTCTGTTTGTCTGTCCAGCCCAGAAGTACGAGGCTACAGCATGAAGCTCAAAGAGCTGGCATGGCGGCCCCAAGTTAACTAGTCGGAAGAACAAAGAAGGACGAGGCTACAGCATGAAGCTGAAAGAAAGCGACTCCATTGTCAAAGTGAAACCGCCAAGGAAAGACAAACAAGAGAGAAACTCGCTTAGAGGGGGCAAGCACGTCCTCAAAACAAAACCGCCGACTGTGCATTTCAGTTTTTTTTTCTGACAATTTTAATAATTTCTAGGATCCCGAGCTTTTTACAGCACGGGCTTACACAGCTAGTGTCTTTATAATGCCTCACTGGAACTGCGACATTTTTTTTTATCTTTAGCCATGTTAAAAGTTTTTGTTTTTTTTTTCTTTTTTATTTCTTATAGTCATTTTGGTGTGTATCTATAGGCTATTCAGCAGGTCACATTTAAAACAAATGGAGGTTACTTATATTATAAGAGGAGCAGCAAAGGAAGATAGTCTGGGTGTTTTGCCTAAGATAATTAATATAATTATTAATGCCTATGGTAAGCAAATAAACATCATTTAGATTACATCAAGGCTGAATCCTCCTACATAAAAAAGGCTGCTCCAACTCACACATTAGCACATACCTGTACTGTACATGCAAAGCACAATATAACTTGTGTGCACCAATCTGCGGCCTACATAAATGGAACAATTGTGCTGTCATAATCTTGAAGCCATCTTGTAAACACAGAAGACTTGAGAGTAATACAAGACAAAAAAGCAGAAATTTCAAGGAACATGTGCAAGGATAAATTAAAAAGCACATAAAATTATGTTACTATGTTGCTGTTTGTTGAAGTTGGTATTATGAATTTTGATTTCTGTACCCTATTGCTCTGGGCTGATTGGAGAATTTCTCTAGAGACATGCCATGCTGTTCTATGATGCACCACACCGAGACAGATATTGTCCAAAGGTCCATCCATCTATCCATTTTCCCAACAGTTTACCCAGGGTAGTGGACAAGCCGTTATCTACCCCAGCAGCACTGATCACTAAAAAGAAGCCAACTGTGGACAACGTGGCAGTCATTTGTAGAGCACACTCACTCTGGGCCAAAATGCTTGCCTTTGAAATGGCAGAAGAAAACTAAAGTATCCAAAGTCAAACTTGATTGTGATTTAAATGTAGCCTTGTGGAACCATGAGGGAACAGTGCTACCCACTAGGCTATCATAACTATATCATACTGGACCATGCTATTCCAATTTTCTCTATACTCAAAGGTCCATTGTGTTGATCTTTTCAAAGAGAAGCTTGCTATGCTATAGATAAAGTAAATGAGAGACATATTTCATCTAATTCTCTTACTTCATGATTTAGCATTAACAACTTTGCAGATACAGTAGAATATCAGTAATAAGACAAGCTCCTGCATTTGATATGGAAATTTCCACAGTGGTGTCACGGTCTTGCTGTGCATTTCCTGTGTGGCTTGTGAAATATTGTGTTTCTGTCCTTATTGCATTGTCATTTCCGTGTGAAATTTATTTATTTGTTCCTTTGTTACGCAACAGTGTTGCCTTTTGGTTTTCACTGTCAGAGAGAGTTTGCTCAGGTTTTAAATGCGGATGCTCTTCTTCAATTTCATCCTGATTTCATTCACATTTACTTACCGTAATACCCTCTTGTATCTGGGTGCTGGAGGGCTCCAAAACAGCGTGATGTACAATCTCATCAGAAGTAGGCACTAGACAGAGAGAGGAAGTCTAAATAATATTGATTCAAACAGATTCCATTTTTATCAGATGGAAATCTGAGAAGATAAATCATGTGATTATACTGTACCTAAGGTGGACACCATGTCATTCACATTTTGAGGGACTGATATAAATGGATGCGGCACCAATCCTCAGAAATAGCACCAATCTAGGCCTTGAGTCAACTAATAGTGTTGCATCAGAGAGATTAACTAAATTTAACACTACCCTTCATCACTGAAATGAACCTGAAACCCAATATTCCTATCAAAGAACCCATAGGAACTGACTTTACGCTTCTGTGAACTTGTTACTCAGGGGTGTAGCACAGAACTCTGGGCCCTGTACATAAGCAGTCTCTGTGATACCCAAACTACAAGGCCAATATTTTGTTGGTGCCATGCTCGGCATCTCTGACAGTAGCGGTTGTGTGGGGGTGGCTCAATGGCCAGCAGGAATGCATGGTGGGCCGGCTGCCTGGCTGTCGTCCCTGGGCAGGAGGGTGGCAGTGATAGTTGCAATGTGACACAATCTGGTTTGTACCTCTTGTCATCGTAAGTGATGGTCGTTCCAGGTAAATGGTGCTGTAGGCACATCAGCTAAACAAACATGTTCAACACCACGATCAGCTGGGAACTGATTTGCTGATGCTGGTACCTCACGTTCGTTTCCAAACTCCATATCCAGATCACTTGTACCAAAACTGGAGTCTGACAAGTCAGAGTATGATGAAGCTAACCTTCCTTCTAGCAAAAAGAATCAAACGAAAACATAACGGCGAGTTTTATCACAGTTTACAGTGGATTATCATCCTCTACCCCTGAATTTTGACAAAAGTCAACATCCGCCTTTAAAGAGTTAATACTTTTACAGAATGATGCATTCAGGGATACAATTAGGTTATTGATATTAATCCACCATTTAAAGGGTGACTTGTGAAATGTTGTTTTTCTTTGCGCCCACATTGTGTTGTGATTTCTTTATGAAATGTATCAGTTTGTTCATTTTTGAGTGATGTCCTCAAGGACACCAATGTTAAATAAGTGGAAGGGCAAATGTGACAGTGTGTGTGTGTGCGTATGTGTCCTGCCTAGGTTTGCCTCCTGCCCTCCAGTTGAACGCTGGCAGGACTGGTCGCCGCTACTCGCCGGTAACTAGGCTATTGATTTTGCTTTGACTGGTGATTTTGTTGGTATTTTTGCCATTTTTGGTGATATCTCTGCATGGCTGTGTATACATTAGCTTCAGCCTAACCCCCGTTTCGTTTCAAAACTTACCAGGTTTGTTCTCTGAACGCCTGAGCTGTCTGTTGCCTCGCCTACACTGTGGACTGGTAGGATATTCACCTGATTAATGTTTGTTTGGTGTCTTCTGTCGCTCGCTATCCAACCTACGATGGGCCTCCTCCAGTATTCAGCAGCTGAGCTTCTTCGACTGTGTTTCCTCCAGTCTGTGCCTCTGCTGTCCGTGCTGCATTTCGACCTGGATGTCGTATTTCTCCCTCGTCGGAGATACATCCATCGTGGGTCCTGCCGGAGATTCCGAATAGACGCCTCAAAAGGAATTAACTCTTTCTGGTCCAACTCTCGGCAACCTCCACGTAACACAGATAGGTTTGTTTACACTTGTCAACCCCATGCCTCTGGGGTTACGAGAAGTGGAAAGTCCTGCCGTTGTCTGCTCCTGCTGTTAGCTCTTTTGAATCAACTGTGTGTCAATTGTCTGGGCCTATTCCTACCATCATTGTAACTATCTACCGCCCTCCTAAATCAAATAATGATTTTTTGAATGATCTTGCTACCTTTCTTACCCATTTATCTCCAATTACTTCAAATATAATTCTGCTGGGGGATTTTAATATACACCTTGACAATATCAATATCCCACTCACTAGGGACTTTTTATCTTGCCTGGAGAGTTTTGGATATCAGCAGCACACTGATGTTCCTTCCCATAGTAAAGGACATATCGTGGACCTGATCTCCTGCTCTGGTGTTGTTCCTTTTGATCTTACAGCAGATGAACTCACTATAACCGATCATTTTCTCCTTTCTTTCAATGCTAAACTTACTTTTTCTATTACTAAGCTCCCCTGTCTCATATCTTTTCGTAATATTAAGAATATTAACTTGAATTCTCTGTCTTCTAGAATTGATTCCCAAATGGACTTTTATAATTTATCCACTCCTGTAGAATTGGTCTCATATTATAATACTTGTCTTAATGGTATTCTTAATTCTCTTGCTCCGTTAAAAAACAGATCTGTTTCTTTTTCTGCCCCCTGGTTTACGCCTGAACTTCGGCTTCTGAAAGCTAAAGGCAGGCAACTTGAAAGGTTATATAAAAAATCTGGACTTTTTGTCCACAGAGAGATGCATAAAAATCATGGACTCTATTACAAGGATTGTATATCCCAAACCAAATCTAACTTTTACACTCAGTTAATTACTTGTAATACAGGTAACACCAAGTCTTTGTTTTCACTACTTAACAATGTTACACAACCTGCAGACTCTTTACCATCTCACCTTTACTCAACTGCTTTCTGTAATTCTCTTATGTCCTTTTTTAATGAGAAAATGCAGAGGATACATCAGCACCTCGGTCCAGATCCTCTCTGTACTTCCTTCTGATCTACACTCTCCTCTTCACTCTTTTTCTTCTTTCCAGCTTCACACTTCCTCAGAAATATCAGATCTCATCTGCAAATCTAAGTCATCCACTTGTCAGCTGGACCCCCTCCCTACAGTTCTTGTTAAAGCCTACCTCCCCTCTTTGGTCCCTCTCATTTCTGCCATAATTCACTCTTCTCTCACTACTGGTATTATTCCCTCATCTTTTAAAACTGCTGCAATAACCCCAATACTGAAAAAACCTGGTGCTGGTCCTACTAACTTCAATAATTTTCACCCTATTTCTAATTTGCCCTTTATCTCTAAAATTCTTGAAAAAATAGTAGCTATCCAACTTCACTCCCACTTATTTCATAATAATTTACATGAAAAGTTCCAGTCTGGTTTTCGCCCCCTCCACAGTACAGAAACAGCACTTGTTAAAATTACCAATGACCTTCTTATGGCTGCTGACTCCGGTCTAATTACTATTCTCATCCTCCTTGATCTGAGTGCGGCCTTTGATACTATTTGTCATACCACTCTCCTTAATAGATTATTTTTGATTGGAATTACCCACACTCCACTTGATTGGTTCAGATCCTACCTTTCAGGCCGCACTCCGTTCATTCAGCATAAAACCTTCACATCCCAACCCACCGCTGTTACTTCTTTTTATTATTTACCTTCTCCCCCATGGCAATATTTTTTGTAAATATAACATTAATTTTCACTGTTATGCTGATGACACCCAGCTCTACCTTGCTAGTAAACCCACCTCTTCCTTTCCACCATCTTCGATTGTTGACTGCATTGCTGAAGTTAAATCCTGGTTTTCTTCGAATTTTCTTAAATCAAACGGTGACAAAACTGAAGGTTCTCCTCATTGGTTCAAAATCATCATTATCCAAAGCCAATAATCTTTCTCTTGTTATTGATAACTCTGTTGTTTCCCCTTCACCTCAGGTCAAGAGTCTGGGTGTCATCCTCGACAGTACTCTATCTTTCCAATCTCACATTAATAACATCACCCGGTCTGCTTACTACCACCTACGAAACATTAATCGCATCCACCCCTCCCTCACTCTCCATACCACTGCCATTCTTGTTCATAGTCTTGTTACTTCTCGTCTGGACTATTGCAATTCACTCCTCTTTGGTCTCTCTAATAAATCTCTCCAAAAGCTTCAGCTAGTCCAGAATTCTGCAGCACACATCATTACTCGAACCACATCTATTCACCATATTACTCTGGTCTTGCAGCAGCTTCATTGGCTCCCGATTAAGTCTCGAATTGATTTTAAAATTCTGCTATCAACATTTAAGGCCATTCATAACCTTGCCCCTCCATATCTGTCCAACCTTCTTCATGTTGCCATTCCCTCCCGTAACCTTAGATCCTCTTCCTCCATCCATCTGACCATCCCTCTCGCCCGTCTAACCACCATGGGGAGCAGAGCTTTCAGGCGTTCTGCTCCCAAGCTGTGGAATTCATTACCTACCGAGCTTAGAAATACCAAATCATTTTCCTCCTTCAAATGTAAACTTAAAACGCATCTGTTTAAAATGGCTTTTTCTTTATGATTACAGTGGCTTTGTTTGGTTTTATTTTGTATATTTTCTGATGTTTTAAGTTGTTTATAATGTGTCTTTTATTTATTTATTGTTTGTTCGGTGTCCTTGAATTCTCAGAAAGGCGCCTTGTATAAATAAAATGTATTATTATTATTATTATTATTTAGGATTTGAGCCAGGAAGCACTTCTTTACTTACAGAGTACTGGGAGATGGAGTTGTAGAAGAACAACAACAACATTTATTTTTATATCACATTTTCATACGGCCATGTAGTCAGCCTAAAGTGCTTTACAAGATGACAAAAAGAAAGTTGCAAGAAGAGAAAGCAATAAAAAATAAGCAATAAGATTAAAGAACTATGGGGCTTTGCCGTCTCTGCCGCTCGCATATGTGGATTTCACTTTCACCAAATTCTCGTGGATAGGCCTCTTTGGGAAGAAACACTACTTTTCCCTGATGGCAACATGAATTAGACGATCTACAAGTCTCCGATTTAAAGTTTAAATCTGAACAATATATTCGATCTCTTTTCACTGTTCCATTATTTCAACGAGTAATCATTTCTGTTTGTTTGCGCTAATGTGATCTTTACTATCATTTTTTTTGAGACTTTCAAATTTTCGTACTTTCATTATCTCTAACCTGCTCTGCATGTGTATCGCACCAACGTTTTGGAACCTGTTTATGTTGTTCAATTTTGTCATCTACTCTTTGTCTTTTATTTCCGGCCCTGGGTGTGGTTAAATCTACTGGCACAAAGTCTTGTTTCACGGGACGTGAAAGTATCTCTCTGAAAAAGTCTCGTCTTATCCCAGGCTAAAAAGTCTTGTCTCGTCCCAGGATTTTTTTATATAATAGAGAGATAAATAACGACACAACAAGGTAAGGTCCGATGGCCAGGAGGACAGAAAAAAACAAAAAAACAAACTCCACTTAGGCTGGAGAAAAAAAATAAAATCTGCTGTGGCATAAAATCCCACTGGGCATTCTACCTAACATAATTATCCCTAAATCAGACCTCATAGAGTTTCATGACTAACATGGTGGGATTTGATTGAGTTGGTCTCGTGAAAAGCTGAGACAACCTCCTTCATTCCATCATCTCAGGGGGCAGCATGGTTCCTAAATCAGGTGGTATTGGCACAGAAGAACCAGAGAAAACAACAGAGAATAGCTGAATATTATTAGTACAGATTGCAGAATATCGTAATTCTATGTCCATGTATTCTATTTGGAATACAATAAAATGTACCTGCAGAAAAGCCATACTAAAATAATGAGTTTTTAGCTATTTTTTAAAATGTTCCACAAAGTTAGTGTGGTGAATTTCTATACTTAAAGTATTCTAGATTGTATGTGCATAACAAAAAGGCCGTCTCACCACCTCTTTTAAGCATGGCTCTAGGAATAATAAGCAGACCAACATTCGAGGATCTGAGGTTATTACTGGAATGTAGGGGGACAGGCATTCCAAAATATTAGACGAAGTGAGATCATTTAAGACTTTATAAACCATTAGATATTATTTTAAAGTCAATTCTGAATGACACCGGCAACCAATGTCGTGAAGCTGAAACTGGTGAGATGTGCTTAGATTTTCTTTTTCTGGTTAAGATTCTGGCTGCTGCATGCTGCACTAATTGCAAACAATTGATGACTTTCTTAGGTAGCCCTGTTAGGAGTGCAGTACAATAATCTAGTCAACTAAAAACAAAAGCATGAACTAATTTTTCAGGGTAAAGTTATTAGAGGTCTAACTTTTGTTAAGTTCCTTCAGAAAGCAGTCCTAGTAATTTGGTAATGTGTGATTTAAAGTTTAGGTCAGAGTCAATGATTACCCCAAAATTCCTTTTTTCGGACTTAATTTTTAAGCCTAATTAACACCTTTAAGACGTATCTTCATGATGAGATATTGGGACAGCTTTGCTATTAGCCAAACAATCAAGCCTGATGGACTGAAAGGTTTCCTCCTGTTTGTCAAATTTCTTATGTTCTTATGAGTGAACAGTTCTGCCTTTTTGTAGACTATTCAGTAGGTCAGACTTGGAAGAGACAGAGGTCACTTATAGCATAGCAAGAGAGTCAGGGTTGTTTGCATGAAAATGTCATGTACTGTAAATTTGATTATCATTCATGTATATTTTATGTAAATAAACATCGTGAAGGTGATGTTTACTATTATCACGGTTGATCAAAATTTATGATAGCTTCAGCCTTGTTTCCATACAAAAAAGGCTGCCGTAACTCATGCGCCAGCACGTACATGTAAAACTGAACAAAAGTGGCTTCATCAGTTGTGTTGTCATAGTCTGCTTGTAAACATAGAAGGCTCAGGAGTAATAATTGCCAGCCAAAAAAGCAGAAATTTAAATGAAAACAAACACGGACAATCCAAAAAGCATGTCCAACTGATTATAAAACCTGAGAGGCTTTGTGGGAAGGATTTATATATTTATGTGATTTTGACAAAAGTGTTGTTCTTTACTGAAGTTAGTATGACGAATTTGGAATTCCTTGCTGTATTGCTCTTTACTGATAGGCGTAGTAATGAGAGAAACTGTCTGAATTCACTTCACCTCCGGTTCTGCAAAAAACGCAAAAGTGATGGGGAATTTCGTTGAATTTGGTGAAATATAATGGAGACACTGAATTCATTCTGAGTGGATTACAATGGTGCAGTGGCTTTTGAAGTGTCCCCAAGGGTTAGGGAAGCGTTTGCCAAATATGAGGTGAGGTTGGGCATGTGTTCTGATAGCATGTTGCCGTATCCACCACATGCTGGACCGATTATTGTGGCCAAAAATGTGACCTGAGCTGTGAGGCTCCACTGTGCCTCCCTGACATAAAATTAATCTTTTTTTTTTTTGGTTGGTGGGGGGTGGCTGTCAGTTTCACTATGATACGATTAATCCAGCAGTGAAGACGCAAAGCACAATCGATCTGTGCAGAACATCAAAGTACTGTATATCTATAGTATTATTATTATGGTCAGCTATTGAACCCATCAAGTGAAAATACTTCAAGTTATTTTATTTTATTGTTTTTAACACATGTGGGATGCAAATCCAGCTGGGGCTCCGATCAGGTAATGACATCACACATGCAAATATATGGCATAAATTATTCACATATGCACAAAGAAGATCCTCCATATGCTTGTCCTCATTGACAGTGGCCTGCTCTTACTACAAGTGACAATGTTGCCTGTATAGCTACCAACTGGGCATCCTACCCTGATTCCTGTTCTATACTATCACAATATCATTACAGTTGTAGCTCCTGCTCACCCTTTTTGACAACATATATGCTTAAGCTACTGTATAATATATAGTGGTATGTTGGTTGTATTCTTTATCGTACAGATAAGAAAAGGTGTGTGCTTGTGAGATGCCACAGTTGGTAGTGCTGCTGCCTCACAGCTCCACAGTGGCAGGCGTCAGTCCCAGCTTATTATCTATGAAAAGTTTGGATGCTTTCTGTGATTCTGTGCATGCTTGGTTAACCACTTTATGCTAAACCTAAAAAGCAAATGCAGGTTTTGTGCAAACATACCCTTTGATAAACGGATGTCCCATATAGGACGGTTTCAGCCCTATATATCTGCTTCTGCCAGGATAGGCTCCAGCTCCCTGTAACCATAGATTGGATTACTGCACACAGTAAAAGACACAACATAAATAAGTGCTGAGCGACAGAGCTGCTCTTACATTCTTGCTTTTTATCACTGGCAAATCGACTAGCATTATCATTGGATTTCACTTGCTTTTTATTTAGCACAATGCTTGATTTTCTTTCTTTCAGGAGGAACGTCCTTAGCATTTCTAGTGGAATTGAGGAAGTGGGCATTCTGAAATGGGACCTTGCTTTGTGCCTCTTGGCTGTCTGGGTCATTTGCTTCTTTTGCATTTGGAAGGGGGTCAGATCTACAGGGAAGGTAAATAATGCTCTTTTTTTTAAAAAACTTACTTTATGTAAATTATTATCATTTTTATCATAAGGATTTTATTATGCTTTCCACCTGTGTTATGCAGCCTAACAGCATGGCAGTTACCAGGGGCTCATATTTCTCCTAGCTGGTTTCTTCCTATATACATATATATATATATATAGAGAGAGAGATATATATATATATATATATAGAGATATATAGATATACAGTATACAGGGGTGCGCAGAAGTAGGTTTGAGTTGTGAATATAGAAGGCTGGCACTTTGAGCATGTAGGAAAGTGCACTGTGCCATTGTGAAGTTCTTTTGTGTTAATAAAGTTAATAAAACTGTAAATCTACTTTGCCCACCCCTGTAAATATTATCATAACCCCAAGGGGGCACCACTGAGCCCCACACCATAGGCACGATATCACTCAACACAACTCTGAATAAAAGTAAAGGATTTTATTTCTCAACAACTCCTTTTCTAGTGAACACATCCAAAATACCCAGTCACAATCACAGGATTCTTCTGCTCCTTCTGCCCTTCTGGTGAGTTTTGCCCGTTGCCCTCTTGACTTTGACTTCCTGAGGTGATGAGGCTGCAAGCTTCTTTGAAACAGGAGATGGGATTGCTTCTGTTGTCACTACATCGGTCATCTGGAGCACTTCCGGGTCATGTGGAAACTAGGGCAGTCCTCCCCAAGCAGTGCCCTCTGACGACATCCAAGGATGGCACCCCAACAGGGCTGCACTTCTGAACTCCATTTCCCACGCCAACCTGCAGATGTCCTAGTTAGGATCAGCGAAGAGGAACACTGCCATCTGTCATCTATCATCTCCAAGTCCTTCCAATATGCATCATTTCCAACCAGGACTAAGATTGCAGGGTGTCCCAGTTGGGTCTTCCACTCCCACTGTTATTCCAATATGGCATCCCAGCTTGGCAAGAAATCACCATCCATCCACCTTATAATAAATATACAATATAACCAATAAGCATGACATACATTTTATACAATCTAATTGATATCATTTTTATTAGTCTTTTTATGGTTTATGTTAATTAGCTGCATAATAAGAATAGCACAACTTAAACCCTGATGCTTTATCAGAATTTGATACTTGTATTTATTTCATTTTATTTACACTCAGTTATTATTGTATTGTGCTTAAGCTCTTTAACTTAACTTAACTTACAAAATCAGGATATGTTACAACAATTTAAAAATGTTACAAGTATTGGCCCATTTTTGAAAGTTGCCAAATTGGCAACTTATTTGCTGTTGCTAAAAGATCACTTGATTGCTGTTAAACAGCGGTGTGGTCTGGTAGTTTTTATACATCTCACAAAAGTGAGTACACCCCTAAGTGAAAAATGTCCAAATTGTGCCCAAAGTGTCAATATTTTGTGTGGCCACCATTATTTTCTAACACTGCCTTAACTCTCTTGGGCATGGAGTTCACTAGAGCTTCACAGGTTGCCACTGGAATCCTCTTCCACACCTCCATGACGACATCACAGAGCTGGTGGATGTTAGAGACCTTGCGCTCCTCCACCTTCCGTTTGAGGAGGCCCCACAGATGCTCAATAGGGTTAGGTCTGGAGACACGCTTGGCCAGTCCAGCACCTTTACCCTCAGTTTCTTTAGCAAGGCAGTGGTCATCTTGGAGGTGTGTTTGGGGTCATTATCATGTTGGAATACTGCACTGCGGCCCAGTTTCTGAAGAGAGAGGATCATGCTCTGCCTCAGTATGTCACAGTACATGTTGACGTTCATGGTTCCTTCAATGAACTGTAGCTCCACAGTGCCGGCAGCACTCGTGCAGCCCCAAACCATCACACTCCCACCACCATGCTTGACTGTAGGCAAGAAACACTTGTCTTTGTACTCCTCACCTGGTTGCCGCCATACACGCTTGACACCATCTGAACCAAATAAGTTTATCTTGGTCTCATCAGACCACAGGACATGGTTCCAGTAATCCATGTCCTTAGTCTGCTTGTCTTCAGCAAACTGTTTGCGGGCTTTCTTGTGCATCATCTTTAGAAGAGGCTTCCTTCTGGGATGACAACCATGCAGACCAATTTGATGCAGTGTGCGGCGGGTGTATGGTCTGAGCACTGACAGGCTGACCCCCCTACCCCTTCAACCTTTGCAGCAATTCTGGCAGCACTCATACGTCTATTTTCAAAAGACAACCTCTGGATATGACGCTGAGTATGTGCACTCAACTTCTTTGGTTGACCATGGTGAGGCCTGTTCTGAGTGGAACCTGTCCTGCTAAACCGCTGTATGGTCTTGGCCATCGTGCTGCAGCTCAGTTTCAGGGTCTTGGCAATCTTCTTATAGCCGAGGCCATCTTTATGTAGAGCAAAAAAAAATTTTTTTCAGATCCTCAGAGAGTTCTTTGCCATAAGGTGCCATCTTGAACTTCCAGTGACCAGTATGAGAGAGTGTGAGAGCGATAACACCAAATTTAACACACCTGCTCCCCATTCACACCTGAGACCTTGTAACACTAATGAGTCACATGTCACATTTTTTGTCATGTTTTAAATTGGGCTTATTTTAAAATCTACATATATATGTTTGGTGTCATTCTTTTCAGAATTTAGCTTTAATGTGATGTTGTTAGATTTTCAGATTCTTATTCCGTTTTTAAATTATAAACTAAAAAATATCAAGAACGAGACTTTGTGCCAAGAGATTTAACCACGCCCGGGGACAGAAATAAAACACAAGCAGTAGGACAGCTGCTGTACAGGCTTTTAAATGTTCAAAGCGCAGCACGAGATGCAGATCACACAGCACGGCAGCAGCAGCAAGCCAGCAGCTGATCGAGCAAAGAGGAGGTAAAAAAAAAAAAAACAGTTTTAGTTTCCCATTGTATCACTGTTTAAGAGGGGGTTTTAGAGGAGCAACCGTGTCTCCTTAGGGTGCGTTCAGCCCCCCTCTTCACAACACGAGCGGCAGAGATGTGAAGCGTTTGGCGCGTAGCACAGGCCCAAGGAGGTTGGCGGGTGATGCTATACAATCAGATTGTGATTCAGGCTACGAATGCCATGAATGTAATTACCCCGATCTACATGCTGTCAAATAAACGAACCACACACCGTGGCGCAACGTAAGAGGCTTCGCCTCTAATGCTGACGACCAAGGTTCAATTCCCCGAGAGGGGGGGTGCAGTGAATGTGTATGCCTGATGAGCCCAGAATTAGGGTGAAACACGTGTCACGTACTCTTTGCATTATTTGACAGTAAACTATTCAACCATATATATATATATATATATATATATATATATATATATATATATATATATATAATATATATATATATATATATATATATAATATATATTATATAAAAAATTCTTGGGTCGAGATGTGATCATCTCAGAGAGACACTTTGATGTCACGCGAGACTAGACATTACAACCTTAGGAAGCAAATCCCGTCATGCCCAACTTACAAACAATTTAAAACAAGTTCACGGACATCTAACCTTACAGTTGTTGGAATGCTTTCAGCAGACACATTTCATGTGCTCCCAGCTCTTAAAAATGTTATACGTTCTAGATGGCACGTGAACGACTAAGCGAAGAAGAAAGAGCAGCGTGTCGAAAAAAAACACAAAAGCATTGGACAGAAAAGAAGGCAAAAAAGGTCGCACAAGAGAACAATAATAATCTATGTGCAAATTCAGAAAATAAGGAAAGTAATAATCAGCCTGGACCAAGAGGAACTGAAAAGCTCATCGGTCAAATCCGGGTCAGAAATAAGACTTCATAATGACGTTCAAAAACGTTGCCGCGATACACATGCAGAGCAGGTTAATGAATATGAAAGTAGGAAAATTCGAAAGTATCAAAAAAAAGATAATAAAGATCACATTAGCACAAAGAAATGGAAATAATTACTCGTTGAAATAACAGAACAGCAAAAAGAGATTGTATATATGGACATAGGTGATATGTCAGAAGTATGTAGATATTGTAAGGTTTTAAAGCAGCAGCTGGCTTAAAGGACAGCTGCTGTACAGGTTTTTAAATGATCATCGCATAGCGTGACATGCAGATCATGCAGCATGTCACAAGCAGCCCCATGGGGTAACTCATTCATTAAAATAACAATCTCTTTAAATTGTATATCTGGTTAACCAAACCCGGGGGTTGGGGAGCGAAGCAAGCATGTATATACTGTATATACAGTACTGTGCAAAAGTTTTAGGCAGGTGTAAAAAAATGCTGTAAACAAAGAATGCTTTCAGAAATATAAATAATGATTGTTTATTGTTATCAATTTACAAAATGCAAAGTGAGCGAGCAAAAGAAAAATCTAAATCAAATCAATATTTGGTGTTACTACCTTTTGCCTTCAAACCAGCATCAATTCTTATAGGTACACTTGCACAAAGTCAGGGATTTTGTAGGATTATAGTCAGGTGTATGATCAACCAATTATACCAGACAGGTGCTAATGATCATCAATGTCACACGTAGGTTGAAGTACAGTCTGAAACAGAAACTGCTGTGTAGGAGGCTTAAAACTGGGTGAGGAACAGCCAAACTCTGCTACCAAGGTGAGGTTGTGGAAGACGGTTTCATGTCACGGCAAGATTGAGCACAGTAACAAGACACAAGGTAGTTATACTGCATCAGCAAGGTCTCTCCCAGACAAAGATTGCAAAGCAGACTGGGGTTTCAAGATGTGTTGTTCAAGCTCTTTTGAAGAAGCACAAAGAAACGGGCAACGTTGAGGATCGTAGACGCAGTGGTCGGCCAAGGAAACTTAATGCAGCAGATGAAAGACACATCAAGCTTATTACCCTTCGAAATCGGAAGATGTCCAGCAGTGCCATCAGCTCAGAACTGGCAGAAACCAGCGGGACCCAGGTACACCCATCTACTGTCCGGAGAAGTCTGGCCAGAAGTGGTCTTCATGGAAGAGTTGCAGCCAAAAAGCCATACCTCCGATGTGGAAACAAGGCCAAGAGACTCAAGTATGCACGAAAACATAGGAACTGGGGTGCAGAAAAATGGCAGCAAGTGCTCTGGACTGATGAGTCAAAATTTGAAATATTTGGCTGTAGCGGAAGGCAGTTTGTTCGTTGAAGGGCTGGAAAGCGGTACAATGAGTGTCTGCAAGCAACAGTAAAGCATGGTGGAGGTTCCTTGAACGTTTGGAGCTGCATTTCTGCAAATGGAGTTGGAGATTTGGTCAGGATTAATGGTGCTCTCAATGCTGAGAAATACATGCAGATACTTATCCATCATGCAGTACCATCAGGGAGGCGTATGATTGGGCCCAAATTTATTCTGCAGCAGGACAACGACCCCAAACATACAGCCAAAGTCATTAAGAACTATCTTCAGTGTAAAGAAGAACAAGAAGTGCTGGAAGTGATGGTATGGCCCCCACAGAGCCCTGATCTCAACATCATCAAGTGTGTCTGGGATTACATGAAGAGACAGAAGGATGTGAGGAAGCCTACATCAACAGAAGATCTGTGGTTAGTTGTCCAAGGTGTTTGGAACAACCTACCAGCCGAGTTCCTTCAAAAACTGTGTGCAAGTGTACCTAGAAGAATTGATGCTGTTTTGAAGGCAAAGGGTGGTCACACCAAATATTGATTTGATTTAGATTTCTCTTTTGTTCATTCACTACATTTTGTTAATTGATGAAAATAAATGATTAACACTTCCATTTTTGAAAGCATTCTTTGTTTATAGCATTTTTTCACACCTGCCTAAAACTTTTGCACAGTACTGTGTATATATATATATATATATATATATATACAGTATATATATATATATATATACAGTATATATATATATATATATATATATATATATATATATATATATATATATATATAATACTAGCTGTGTGAGCCTGTGCTGTAAAAAGCCTGGGATCCTAGAAACTATTGAATACGTCAGAAAAAAAATTGAAATATAGAGATGTTAGGTAATTGAAAGGAACTACTCTGGGCATCTTTCTCCTAGGAGGATTTGTGTATCCTTGGAGGTGGAGTCTTTACCCCAACTCCACCTCTCACTTCCAGGCCGGACAGATAGACACACACATTTCTACGTGTCGACGCATATATACAAGATATGTGTGTGTGTGTGTGTGTGTGACAGAAAGATTGAGAATGTACAGTATATAGGTGTATCCTATATGGGATATGTCAGATCCTCAACCCCAGATAAAACCTAATAGACACAACTCCTGCATTCAAATGAACTCTTTTATGAAACTTGACATGCAGGCTTCTTCCATAAAACCTCCACAACATTTCCACATTTGACTGTCATCCTACTCCGCTCCTGGCACCCTCCACCTGGGTGAAGGGCTCTTTTTAAACATGGACCTTGGAATACTTCCAGGACATCAGCACTGTAACCAGAAAACACTTCCAAGTCAGTTGGAACTTCATCATGACAAGGGAGCCTGCCCCTGTAGCGACACCTAAGGACACCAAGAGGGCTGTCCACTAGAACTACACCTTCAACCCTGCAGATCTCCAGATGGGAGCCATACCAGTGGAGGTTCTGTCTGTTCAGAGCATTGCTTTAAAATAGATCAAGTAACACTGTTATCTCTGCTGCTCTCTCTCTACTGCTGGCAACATCCCTTGCCCTCATGTTTGTCTTCTGATCATTAACTAACTTGGCAGGTCTCCTCCAGCACACACACCTTCTCACTCTGAGGACAAGTCTAATCTAAAGCTATCCTTCCTTCCCCTTTCAGCTTTATGCCTTGCCTGCTCAAACCTTTCACAATAACAACATTCCATTCAGTCAGCCTTTAGTGTAACTGTGTTCACCTTGGCAGGGTGATGACTTTTGACAAAGGCTTTCATTTTTATTTTTACATTTTACACTCAAATACTCATTTCCTTTTGTTGGAAAAACAAAATGCGATACGTGCCATATAGATGAATGAAAGTGATTCAGAGTGGTTAGGGCCACTGTCCCATTGGGTTCAGTGGCTGTCACTGCCTGTGTACAGCGCACACATTCTGCCCATGTCCAGAGTGGGTTCCGCTCTGAATTCCAGTCTATTCCCGTGTCCCTAAGGTGTGGATGTCATGTTAACAGCTGACTCTATACTGACTTAGTGTGGATGAGTATTTCCAGTAACGGACTGTTGTTCCTGTCTGGTATCTGATGCTGCAGAGATAAGCTCTGGCCAGCCATATGGAGTGGCTTTATAAAATGAATGGACAGATGGCACAGCGTGCCAGTATATGCCAGGATTCACTAAACTGCTAGCTGAGCCGACAATGGGTTTCTAGAGTGGAACACACTGGGTAGTTTATTAGTATGTAAATATATAAAAAACATAAGGAAACTACTGTATTTTCCTTTTTTGCAGTCTGCCTGATGCTTGTGGCTTCCATACACACATGAATTTGAAGAATTGAGAGTGTTTAAAATGTAACTTGAAATACTGAGTCAAACTGAGTTCTTTTTATTCTTGTGTTCTATTTTGTGTCGAATTTACTCCATTTTTTGACACTCATTCCACACCTAACTTATCTGGAAGGGGGTCTCTCTCTGAATTGCCTGTCCCAGTCTTCCATTTTTTTTTCCTTTTCTTCTTAGAAAGTCAAGGCTATCAAGAAACGGGGCCTGTTAAAGCCCACTGAGGCATTCCTTGTGGGATTTTGGGCAATGCAAGAAATAACTTGTTGCTATTGTCTTTTGTTGGGTAGGCATGTTGGGTCAATAGCTCGTGCTTCTGTCTCACAAATCCTGTATTCTGGGTTGTAATCTCCTTCCTGGCTACGATCTATATGGAGATAACACATTCTCCTCATGTCAGTGTGGATTTTTCTCCAAGTACTCAGGTGTTCCTTTCAAAACCCAAAACTCTTTGCGTTATGTTAAGTGATGACTCTAAATTGGCCCATTGTGGGGCTGGCACTCCATTCTTTCAGTAATAACAAAGTAACTTCTATACAATCACAAACAGACTCCAAGCAATAAAGCTTTATATCTGCTGCTTTTATATACTGCTTTTCATGGCAAACATCATCGAAAGCTTTACATGTACTATATAAAACAGTTTACAACAGACACTGTGTATTTACAAATAATTAGAAGTAGATAGCTTTGAATATTGATCTCAACTTAGCAAATCACCCTGCACACACTACTGAGCTAATAGAGACATTATATTTCTGTAATTTCATTCATCTGCTCTAACCCTAACCCTAACCCTAACCCTTCAGTGTCTCTCCTTCCAGTTAGTTTAGTTAGTTAGTTTTACCCTTCTCTTTGGAATCTCGATCATTTAGAGCTGGACTTCACATCTGTGTTGTGGCAATGGAGACTGCATGATTTGAGAGTCAGATGATAACCAGTGGTCTTCAACACTGCCTTCTTCTGGTGGGGTCTGCTAAAAGTAAACTGCATTAGGCTATGTGACGATGCAGGTTCTTGCTCCATGCTCCCACTTCCTTTTTGGGTACCCTTAAACCCAACATCGTCGGTAATGTCACCGGATGCGCTGGACAGTGAGGACACAACGAAGGAAGGGGATGATGCAAAAAGGTGCAACTGCTTTTATTAAAAACAACAAAATCAACACAGTGTTCAAAATAAAGTGCAGTGCTCCAAAAGAATGCTATTAAATAAATAATCCATTAAAACAGCGGGTGAATCAGTGGAGGTTAAAATCCAATAAATAAATTCCTGTAAAAGCGAGGTTAAAACAATAGCTGGAAGCAGTCCTTTAAAACAAAACCTGGTGCCTTCATCTGCTGGCGGCTCCCCTGCTTCTCCCATCCAGGCTTTACACCAGGGGAGTCGCCCTACCTGCAGCTGACCTTCTTTTATGTCCGGTTGCCTTCAGTCCTCTGGCTCTGTATGGCAACTTCCCCGGACTGAGACTTGGGTTCCACCAATGGGGTTCACGCTGGGGTTCCGCTCCAAATCTCCAGCTCCCGCTGCCTTCCGCGGCCATATGCGGTGAGCCAACCTCATTCCGGTCACTCCTGTTCCTCACTAACGCTCAGTAGGAGCGACTACTACTGAATGCTCCTGGGTGGCAGCTGAACACCCTGCTAGGGCTCACCTCTCTCAGCTGCCTGTTGATACCGCGAGCCTTCCTAACCTCCGTTCTTTACTTAATTTTTTAAAAATTTTATCTCCCCTTCCTACTACAGTAATCCCTCGTTATATCTCGCTTCGACTTTCGCGGCTTCACTCTATCGCGGATTTTATATGTAAGCATATTGAAATATATATCGCAGATTTTTTGCTGGTTCACGGATTTCTGCGGACAATGGGTCTTTTAATTTCTGGTACATGCTTCCTCAGTTGGTTTGCCCAGTTGATTTCATACAAGGGACGCTATTGGCAGATGGCTGAGAAGCTACCCAACCAGAGCGCATATTACCTATTAAATAAAACTCCTCAAATATATTGTGAGCACGGGGGCTGTTCGCACCCCTAGAAGATACGGCCGCTTCTCAAAAAACACTGAAAGATTACCTTCACATTGCTCTCTTCCTTGCTGGGCTTAAATGTGGCTGCTTTGTCAAGCGATATGCTTCCCGCACTGTGCTTCGCATACTTAAAAGATCAAACAGCACGTATTGATTTTTTATTGTTTGTTTTTCTCTGTCTCTCTCTCTCACTCTCTCTGACATTCTCTGCTCCTGACGGAGGGGGTGTGAGCAGGGGGGCTGTTCGCACCCCTAGACGATATGGACGCTCATCTAAAAATGCTGAAAGATTATCTTCACGTTGCTCCCTTTCTTGCAGCTGGTTTGTCAAGCGATATGCTTCCCGCATGGTGCTTCGCATACTTAAAAGCTCGAATGGCACGAATTGATTTTTAATTGTTTGTTTTTCTCTGTCTCTCTCTCTCACTCTCTCTGACATTCTCTGCTCCTGATGGAGGGGGTGTGAGCAGGGGGGCTGTTCGCACCACTAGACGATATGGACAGTCCTCTAAAAAAAATGCTGAAAGACTACCTTTACATTGCTCCCTTCTTTGCAGCTGCGTTGTCCGGTGGTGCTTCACATACTTAAAAGCCCAAACAGCCCTATTGATTTGTTTGCTTTTCTTTATCTATGTGACATTCTCTGCTCCTGATGCGCACTCCTTTGAAGAGGAAGATATGTTTGCATTCTTTTAATTGTGAGACGGAACTGTCATCTCTGTCTTGTTATGGAGCACAGTTTAAACTTTTGAAAAAGAGACAAATGTTTGTTTGCAGTGTTTGAATAACGTTCCTGTCTCTCTACAACCTCCTGTGTTTCTGTGCAAATCTGTGACCCAAGCATGACAATATAAAAATAACCATATAAACATATGGTTTCTACTTCGCGGAGTTTCACCTTTCGCGGGGGGTTCTGGAACGCAACCCCCGCGATCGAGGAGGGCTTACTGTATATATAATGGGGACGTGGCTCAGGTGTGGCGATTTGCAGCTCCAAGCATCAATTACTGGATGCGGATGATTCCTCACCTGTGCACATAAGCGAGGACACGCCCGCAGCACGTCGCATCCGAGAACCGCTCTGGCCACACTACCACGCCCCCTCCTTAAGCCGCAAGTGCAGCGATTATTCAAAACTGGCCTTTTCAACCCAGCTGTGGACCCGCTATATCACAAGCTAAATCACAAACTCGGTGAAAGAAGCTCTTAAACGGATTTCTTCAGCCTGGGATCTCTCACAGGATTTGTTTTCCCCTGGACTGCTTTGTTCTTTGTTAGATCCATCCATCCTTGGCCCCCACCTAGAAACTCCCTATAAGACTTAGCATACATTGTGTGATTTTTTTGGAAATTGTGGTCAAGCGACTACTCGCATTGAATAATGGAGTTGCCAGTCATATATGAACTCAAACTATGCATGTTCAGTCTGATCAACATGCCACAATGTGGGTGCTCACGCTATATGTGTAGATCGCCCGAAGGACAGCTTTACCCATTCACATTCATTTTCTAAGATACTTTTGTCATTGGCCCTTTAGTTGTACATGTGTTGCTATATGATAGTTAACTTTTTTTAAATTAAAAATGTGAAAATGAGTATGACAATGGCAATACCCAATGTACAATGTCCAGCCACCTTGCTACAACACCAATCATTTCTTATAAATGTTTGAAGTCAAATTCATTAAGTCATCTAGCAGACCTGTTGAAGCAATTCTCATTTTTTTAATCACGGTGTTCATTTCTTTTCATGTTGTAATAGAGACGAATGAGATAAAAGGGTTTTGTGACTTTTGCTGCACAATGAATTTCGAGAAATTTGATGGCGACATCAGAAAATCTTGTCATGTGAGCAGTCTCACGAGCTGACAGCTGACTGAATTCTCTGACATGACAGAAATTCTTCCGATCGTACAACCACCCCATTGTTAGATGTAATCAGACATTCCAACCCCTCTCTTATTGCCTGGCCATTGAAGCTGAAATTCGGTGCAACAGCCAAAATTTCACAGTGTATGCCCAGCTTAAAGGTAATTAGAATTAAAGGCTACTGTGCCTGCCTCTATAGTCTAACAGAAGCATGCCATACTTTATATCTGCAAAAAAGATCTATAAACATAAACTTAGCTTTATTTTGTTCAATGAATGAAAATATAATGAGAGAAAGATGCAAGTGACTGCAGAGGCTTCTTTTTATTAGTGAAAATGAACAAGTAGTAGGCTAACCATTTTCTTTAGTTACTTCAATTAAGGCTTGTGACATTACCATGTATAAGACAGGAGCCAACTAGACATGGATGTCAAGTGTATCACAGGTCACATCCATATATACACCGCACCCACAATCAAGATGCAGGTTAGCTAAACACATACTGCTTTGGGATGGGAAGGTGAGTGAAGAACCTGGAAAAACTACTCATGAGCACTGGTAGAATGTGCAGTCCCTCCAGGATTAGTAGCCAGGACAAGTGTGTGACCCAGATCCCTGGTGCTATGAGTAGGAACCACCAAATACTACACCATCACTCATATACGTGGGGGACGCCTGGAACACTTGGCTGGCCGGGATGCCTCTTCCTTGTATGATTCCCCTCGGAATCCTAAGCCCCTGGGTGGCAGCTGTGCCTCGCACTCCTGCAAGGCTTCATGGGAGATGGAGTTGGACACATCCCTGTTGGGATCTGGGGGGTGCCGCCAGGGGTCGCTACAGCTGTTCCTGAGCTGGACAGTACTCGTTGAGCCAGAGTCAGGAGACAAAGCTTGCCAAGGAGGAGTGGAGGAGAAAGAAGAGAGATTATAGAAGAAGAGTATTGTGTTGTGGCTTGTGGGAACGGGGAAGACGTCACCCACAGGTGACGAATAAATAAAAACTTTAGTGTTTTTCGAAGTGAGCCTCCTGCGTCTGTCTGTGTCAGGTTAAGCGCTGGTATAGCCCCATCTGCTGTCACATATACTTTAAATGATATTGTGCATCTGATGTCATATATGTCTTTTTTTTTCACAAGGTTGTTTATTTTACTGCAACATTTCCATTCATCATGCTTTTCATTTTGCTGATTCGTGGAGTTACTCTACCAGGAGCAGCTGAGGGAATCAAATTTTACCTTTATCCTAATATCACACGCTTAGCGGATCCAGAGGTGGGTACAATTTCTTTCTTTCTTTATGTACGAAGTTGTGGTTTTGCTTGTCTTAAAATATTCTTTTTTTAATTTCTCGTATACGAAGTATAGGGAAAGTATTGTAATCATCCAAAGATTTGATGTTGAGATTTTGATGAATCTCCACGTTTTAGACCTCCCTGACTTTCTCGTATATGAAGTATAGGGAAAGTATTGGAATCCTCCAAAAATTCAGTTTGGAGATTTTGATGAATGTAGACGTTTTAGACTTCCCTTAATCCGAAAATACCATTTTTGGAATAATGTGTGTGTGTGTGTGTGTGTGTGTGTGTGTGTGTAAACACGATGACGTGTGTGCGCTTTCACTTAGGTCACCAAAATTGGTCACCTAATTTATTCAACTTTACCTTTTTTTAATAATTCTTCAACATATTGTTAATTTGATTTGTTGTTGATGGTTTTTTATTGTACATAATATAAAAATATAATCATTGTCTTGCGGTTTGTTCCTCAAATATCCATCCCCATCTCTGAGTACACGAGAAAGTCTAGGGGAGACCACTCCCGATTATTACATCATGGTATCAACACATTAACTGCTAAGACATTGAATTTTAAAGAACAAGGTTACCTGCTCAGTTTTCACTGACTCATTAGAACATTAGAGCAATCTGCATGAGAACAGGCCATTCAGTTCAAGAAAGCGCACCAGTCCTATCCACTTAATTCTTCCAAAATAACAACAAGTCAAGTTCTGAAAAGGCCCTAAAGTCCTACTGTCTATCACACTACTTGGTATCTTATTCCACGTGTCTGTGGTTTCGTGTGTAAAGAAAAACTTCCTACACGAAGAACCGTAGACACATGGAATAAGTGAATGACCTCGCTCAATGACTTGCTTATGTGTCAGTTGGCATTGACTGTAGAATGGCTCCATAAAAATATCAGCAATGGCTGTTTCTTAAAGGAATACTCCACCCAAATAGGGCTGTCTTAACACATGGGCATGCTGGGTAGTTTCCCGGGGACCCCACGACCATAGGGTCCCCATGCTAATCTATGTATGTTGTGATTTGTTGATTAAACTTTGCTGTACAGGATGTTTTTTAATGTTTAAACACTGATTTTGTTGGAAATACCAATACAATAAATATACTGTGTGTTTAATTTTATCGACCATTTACATTTTTATTCCTGTGAGTGGTTGTGTAGGGTTAGGGTTAGGGTGCACTGCTTTCCCCGGGGGCCTATAATGCTGTTAAGATGGTCCTGCACCCATAAAATTATATATTGTTTATGTTACTTACCCATGTATTTTGTAGTGGTGCCCAAGATCTATTTTTAATTAAATGTTTTTGTGGAGAATGGACATAACAAAGTTTTTAGATGAATGGGACCAAATGGTAACCAGCACAAGACAACAGCAAACGTTATCAAAAATTACCATAAAAAAAAAAAATCTCACGTTACTCGTGTCTAATAATCCACAAATCAAATCATCCATTTATTTGCTCACAGCCTACAAAACTCATGTATTTTTTGATAAAATATTGTTAAATAAATAACTCGGGGGGGAAAATACATGTAGTGCTGTGTTCTTCCCTACCACACTGGATGGCGACATCCTGTTTGGACACCCACAGGACTGCCCACCAAAAACTACAAACTGCAATGCAGCATGGGAAGCAGTCTCCCACTGTCTATCCATTATAGCGACCTCCTGAAATGTACCACTTAACCAACCTGGTCGGGATGCCTGTCCACCCCCATCCTTCCATTATAAAGGCCTCCCAGCCAGGTATGGAACCATTCATTCTAGTCGGGATCCCAGGGAACCCATTATACTTATTAAAATGTCAAATCTTGATGGTTTGAAATAGAGAGAGCATTCACTAGAGGATCTCTAATGGCACTTCTGTGTTCCTGAGTTCTTCTTCTTCCATCGGGGAGATTCACTACAGGATCTCAAATGGTTATTCTGTGCTCCTGAGGTCTTCTTCAATTGGTGGGAAATCCTTCTCTAATATGTAATTGTTATACAAGGCAGGCCTCATTAGGGGAAGAACGCAGGACAAAGACAGCATTCCTTTATATTTATTTATTTGGCTGATGCCCAACGCTATTGATCTCACGCCCACCTGAGAGAGTCACCACGGAGCACACGGCCTTTTTTTTATGTGGGTGAGGCAATGCGCTGTATCAGCGTGAGCTCCTAACCTCTCATCTCTCTCTTTCTCTCTATTGTGCCTACGTGACCACATGGTAATACCCGAACTATTCCGAAGCGACGTTTGCACTGAGTTGTGTTTTTTGTATCTCACACCCTCATACACCTTTATCATAAGAGCATCCCTTATCTACGATGGAACGTTCGATCAGAAAAAATATGAAGCTGGTTTTAAATTAAACATTGTTGAAGTGGCAAAAGAAATTGGTAACTGCGCTACTGCAACAAAGTTTGAAGCATCTAAGAAACTGATGCAAGCTTGGAGGAGGCGAGAAGGGTCGCATTTTTGAACGGGCTTATAATTCAGGGTCTGATTTTATGATTGATTTTTCGGGTTTCAAGACCCGACTTATATGTGATTATATGATAGTTACATTTCTTTTGGTTTTCCAAAAGGTCAAGTGTCTTGCTCAGGTTACATTGTGTCAGTAGTGGGATTTGAATCCACAACCTCAGGGTTTGAAGTCCAAAGCCTTAACAACTACACCACACTATGACTTTCCAAGATGCAGTTGATGTATAGAAGATCATCTTCTATTTTAAGCCTTCCAATTTTCAACACATTAAACTGTTGTCCTTCCATTTGTTTCAGGTGTGGATCGATGCAGGGACGCAAATCTTCTTTTCATACGCGATCTGTTTGGGGGCAATGACATCACTGGGGAGCTACAACAAATTCAAATATAACTGTTACAGGCAAGTGTCATGGCCCGGGGATGGGTGGTGGGGGTAGAGTTCTGTAGAAAAGTGGGGACTACAGTTCTGTAGGTTCCTTTTGTGTTAATTAACAAACTCCATGACATATGTGTGACTTAGGGACTGTTTGCTGCTCGGATGTCTGAACAGTGGTACCAGTTTTGTGTCTGGCTTCGCAATATTTTCCGTCCTGGGCTTCATGGCACAAGAGCAAGGGGTGGACATTGCCGATGTGGCAGAGTCAGGTATGATGGGTCCAAGTAGCAGTGATGGGTGGGCACTGCTGCTTAAGAAGTGGTCAAATCATTGAAATTGTAAAAGGCTTTAAAAAGAATGCTGAACCGGGACACAATACTGCAGTAAAGAAATGTAAAAATCCTGGAGATGAAGCAACAGAAATGACAGAAGGGAATAAGAAATTGCTAAAGTATACGTAATAGAAATTGTTGGCTTATTGTTTTATTTCTTTCGTCTGTTCAAAATATTGAATATTTAATCATACAAAGAACAAACTATTTAGCCTCATGTCTTGTTCTTTTGAATGAATAAGATCCCCACTTTCAAGACAACCTCAGCTGAACAAGTCTTTGTCTTTAACCTGTTAATGTTTCAGATGTTTTACACTTTTAAATCCGCTGAACAAGCAACTGAGAAATGCTGCTCTTGAGATGGATGCCCTTTCTTGCAGTACAATGTCTGATTTTGTACTTTTCATACTCACAACTTTTCTTTTCACATTTGAAATGCAATTATTTTTAAAACCACATCATGTTTTGAATACTTGTTACTGGTGAAGATCCCCTTTTTTTGATATTTGGGCTCAATTATTTGGGTATTGCTAGTGTCTATGTCATGGGCGGCATGGTGGCGCAGTGGTAGTGCTGCTGCCTCGCAGATAGGAGACCCGGGTTCGCTTCCCGGGTCCACCCTGCGTGGAGTTTGCATGTTCTCCCCGTGTCTGCGTGGGTTTCCTCCAGGCGCTCTGGTTTCCTCCCACAGTCCAAAGACATGCAGGTTAGGTGGATTGGTGATTCTAAATTGGCCCTAGTGTGTGCTTGGTGTTTGTGTGTGTCCTGCGGTGGGTTGGCACCCTGCCCGGGATTGGTTCCCTGCCTTGTGCCCTGTGTTGTCTGGGATTGGCTCCGGCAGACCCCCGTGACCCTGTGTTCGGATTCAGCGGGTTGGAGAATGGATGGATGGATAGTGTCTATGTCAATACAACAGACCATTTCTACAGCTTGATTTCCCCTTTTTTTAATTTTATCTTTTTTTCAAAGTGATGGCATATAGGTTATATATCTAAATTACTTCAGTCAGCATTATCATTTATTGAATTGTGGCCATCTTCATAAAAGGATAATTGTGTGTCCGTCCAGTTGCTATGTCTCTATCATTCCAGCAGATAGTGCATCACAAACATTAATGCTGCTTTTTCAAATCCCATACTAAATGGCATATAGCAGAGATGGTGCACTGCAAACGTTAACGCTGAGGTCTGCGTTGATTACGTAGATTTCAACCTGTCTTAGATAGGCAGCATAGCTAGTGTTTCCATAAAAATATAACCCAATACAGGGTGAGTCAAAATTAGGTTAACATTTGAATGGTGGAAACAATTTATTCACAAAACATACTTCATATGTGCAAAATGATTTACAGGAATGTCTCCCCCTGTTCGCCATCATGTTCAACACACACAAACCAACGAGCAACAGTACCGAAGATAGATGATGATACCACAGTCTGTTTTCTATCCTTCAGGTCATTGATATCACGAACTTTCCTGCTATACTATACACGCGCTCCTTCACCATACCCCATAACCAGAAATCACAGGGTGTCAAATCAGGGGAGTGTGGAGCCCCCACCATGAGCTGTCCATCAACCTGGAAAGGTGTGGTTGCGATAAAAGTAATCCATTAGTGTTAACATGATTTTGACTCACCCTGTATGTATTTCTTGGCAGCACAAATCTATTCATGTTGAACTTGGAGAAGGCAGGTTAAATCAGTGTCCTTTACTACTAATGTTTAAGACATTGTGGCCACTAGTGGGCATAGCAGAGCCCCAAACACTTGGCACAACTCCACATACACCGGCCCTGGCCTAACACCAACCCTTTTCTTTCATAACAGATACCTTGCACAGACTTCTTTTTAATAAGAAGACAATGCACAGTCGTCTTCTCTTTTTTTCATTTCCTCTACTGGCAAGCTTTGTTCTCCTCACAGAGTGGCTACTTTTATGCCCGACCCAGGAGTACTGCCAGCGTTGAGATTCTGTGCCCAAGAAACACTTTGGTGTCAGGTGGCACTGTCACAAAGCAAGGACATCCTCTGGGAACCCAACAGGGCTGTCCTCCAGGACTACAGCTTCCATGCAGCCCAGCGGGTATCCAATGTGGAGCCACACTAATGGAGCATTGCCACCTAGAGAATGGAGGGAATGTGAGGCAGCCCATTTTGTCCATCCACTACTGGGACTGGGTGCAGCACCCATTCAGGTCAGTACGTCCATCCATCCCTCATCTTAAACTTCCCAGCCAGTCAAGGGAACACCGTACAAGTCAGAAGGGATGACTGTCCTTCCATGTCATCCTGTTCGTTGCAGGAAGGAACCATCTGCTTGCATCATCCCTGCTCATGGTAAGGGAAAACCTGCCATGCCAACCAGGATGCCAGCCCATCGCTGACAACAGGTAGCAAATAAGAAGCAAACTGCTGCAGTACACTCTGACATTTTTGTTGCTTCCCTTAAATTATCCATTGATTCATATTTTCATGTCAAAATATAAACAATGTAAAATATAATTTTAACTACAGAAAATGTTTCAAAAGAACGTTGTGTTGACATATTGACAAACATTCTGGAAGCCATGGGTTTTTTTAGGTTGAATGGATGACAGTGCTAAAGGGCCAAAATATGCCTGTTTAAAGTGTATTTATATGAGGTGTAAAATAGTTTGGAGTATTAATAGAGACACTAGCATATATTAAATGAGTCCCTTGTGTTAAAATGGGTGGTCTTTCCCCTTAGAGCTTATTTTATAGAGGAACCACAGTGCACTTTCTTTGGCTGTAGCAACAGCACATTTGGAGCTCAGAAAGCTCCCTGGTCTTGTGTCTGGGGCAAAATTTAGAACTGATTTTTGCTGCAATAAGCCTAACAATAATTCATAGAAAGCATAATCTAAACTGACAAATTGGCTAATATTCTGCCAAAACTTCAACCATAATTAACTGTTTATTTGTTTTTAAAAAGCTCTTTATTTAACACGTTTTGGCATCTGAATTAAACCTGGAAAGTGCTGAGGCTTTCGAGAAGCTCACAACTGACTTCCTCAAGGATGATAAACAGAGATGAGGGAAGGAACTGACTACTAGAACCAAAAACTTATAATTTCTTTCTTTCTAAATGCAAAAAAATATAGCTTCAACCAATATGAAAATACATTAGTTCCAAGCAAGGCTACTGCACTCTTTAAATGGCACCACAACTTAGTTTGCTTTCAGGCTCATATCAGTAAGCCACGGGGTTGCCCCAGACAAGGCAGCTCAATCAAATCCAGCTTCTAATGGTCATCTTCTGTCTCTTGGTCTTTTTAGGTCCTGGCCTGGCTTTTATTGCCTACCCTAAAGCAGTGACCATGATGCCTTTGCCAACATTATGGGCTATTCTCTTCTTTTTAATGCTTTTGCTGTTGGGTCTTGACAGTCAGGTAAGTTGCCATTGCTTTTACTCAGTCACATGTTTGGACTGACCTTCTGAATGCAGCAGGATGGGTGGTATGGTGGCCATTAGGCTTTACAACCTTAAGGTTCTGGTCAGGGTCACTAAGTGGGTTTACAAAATAAGTTGATTAACCCAGTTAAGGCAGAAACCTGGTTTCTTAAAAATCTCCATTTGTATGCACTGGTCCACCTATGGGGTTCTCCTTTGGTAAAATGTTCTGATGTCATAAAAATTAAGTTAAGAAAAGATTAAACAACATGATCGTCTTTAGTGAATCTGAAAACAAGCGTGGAGCCTGTGTCTTCCGAGATCGTGCTACTGAGCTTAACACTGAACGTTTTGCTGATCAACATAAATTTAGCGATTTCGGAAATATCGAGACAGATTATTTCAATGAGGAGAAGGAATAATGCAATTGTCCGGGCATTTGCCTGAGGAAATGTGCCTTTGTGGACAATTCCACTGCATTGTACCCCATGGTTGCTGGATGCATGTGCAAAGCATCGAAGCAAACCCTAACCCTTAACTGGTTAAGCATGGCCACAGAACTGGGATTTCTCATGGAGATATATAGATGTGGTAACCCTGCTTCTCAGAGAGCAATATCTAGGTTTCTCTAACCAGAATAAGGGAATCGCGTGGCATTTCTGAAAGCAAGTTTCTGTGAATAACCACGTTATTAAAGTGCATGTAAACGCAGTCGCTGACTGAGTCACTAAAGTGTCTGTGAGCCGACCATTATAAATAAGCACAGAGAAGATGAAATGGAGTTGGAGTCACAAGTGAGAAATTCCTGTTTATTGAGACAAAGGTTTTAATGGGTAGGGTGTGAACAATGACAGCAGTGCTTATTGCACACCGGTTGCACAAGCATTTCCCACCTGCACAGCATAGTTACAAAAGCGCAATAATAAAAGCAGTGAGCGACAATGCCTTTCTCTTCTTCTCTCCTTCTGCCTTCACTCCTCCTCCAGCAAGCTGTGTCTCTTTTCCTCCCAACTCTGGCTCTTGGAGCAGTGGTGGCGGGCTTCTTTTATCCTTTAGACCAGGAGTACTTCCAGTGGCCCATTAGCATGGTCCAGAAAGCACTTCCAGGTGAGGCGGAAGCCCAACAAAGTAGGCCTACACAGTCTCTGCAACACCCCTCTGGCAGTACCCACAGAACTCAACGGGATTGTGCCGAACTCCAGCTCCCATGAAGTCCTGTGGGAATCAGAGGCATCACTGCAACCCTAGCATTCCAAGGGAGATAATGCCCTGTGTATGTTCTCTCCCCCCAGTCCTTTCATTAAGAAAGCCTCCTGCACGGGCAGGAGCTCCAACCGTACACCACAATAATTAAAACATTCTGTTTGCCAATTAAAGGGTGTGTTAATGGATGGAGTCGGTTTAGAGTCACAGTAGTTCTTATTCCAGGTTGGCAACTTCCTGATGTTGTAGTCTGCCCTGCTCTCAATACACAAAACAAGGCTTGCCTCCATAATTTAGATTCCGGCCTCACTAAGGTGCAACCTCAAGGCGAGCCTTACTCCAAACTTGAGAGGCAGGCTGTGGCCTACACAGACCCAAGAAAGAGATGTCCACTGTGAAAAATGAAGAGTGATGTCCAAAAAAAAAAAATCAGTCACTTTTAGTAAAGAACAACTTCTTTACAGTGGATTGAGAGAGTATTCAGAGCCCTTTCTTCACTTTAATGTGTTGTAAATTCAATTTTAAGTGAATGAATCTGACACTTTTGCTCCCCAGTCTACACTCAATAGCAGATAATAAAGTGAAAACAGGTTTGCAAAATTATTAAAAATCAAAAACTGAAATCTTTCATTCATGTAAGTATTCATGCACTAAATTCAGTTCTTTGTAGAAGGTACTTGAGCAGCAATTCCAGCAACCAGCATTCTTGGATAAATCTCTTTACTCCACTGGATTTGGGCAGTGTATCCCCTTTTTTTCCCCCAGTGCAATTAGACTGGATAGGAGGCGTCTGTAATCTGCCATCTTCAGGTCTCTCCACTGATGATCTACAGGGTTTAAGTCTGAGCTTTGGATGGGCCACTCACAGACAGTAAGAGACTTGTCCTGAAGCCACTCCAACGTTGTTTTGGCTGTGTGCTTCTCATTGAAGTGCTGAAAGGTAAACTGTCACCTCAGTCTGAAGTTGTGTACACTCTGCAGATGCTTTTCTTCAAGGTCCTCTCAGTGTTTAGCTGCATCCATCATTCCATTAATCCTAACCAGTCTCCCTGTTGATAGTGCCAAGAAGCACCCCCATACCATGACGCTGCCGTCAACCATGCTTTACTGTAGGGAAGGCATTAGGCAGGAGATGAGCAATTTGCAAACCTTTCGGAAAACATGTTTTCACTTTGTCATTACGAGTTATTGAGTATTGATTGAGGGGCATAAATGGCAAGTTCATTCATTTAAAATTCAATCTACAACACGATAAAATGTGCAGAAATTAAAGGAGTCTGAAAACTTTCTTAATCCACTTCAAATCGTTTTCCTAAAGGGCTCTGCTATCAGTACGACTCTGCATCTTGGAGGGGAAAGAACTCCCAACAGGAGAGGTACTGCCATTTTTAAAAGTATCACCTTGTTGGCCTGGCTTAAATACAATTGATCAGGGTCTCCTTTGGTGCAGGAGACTATAATACATCACAATATGTAATAACGACAACACAACTCGTGGCCTAAGCTTATACAGTAGTAGTAGTAGTCATTCATACTAAAGAAGATGTCCTTAAACTTGACTAGTTAAAATATTTCCTATGACTTGGATTTGTGTACCAAAGGGATGGGAGGCTGAGAGGGTGCAAGTGCGGTGTGTGTCCCTTAATCCGCAATACGTGCTAAATCACTTAGACAGCCTGTTGAGGGCGCTATATTGTGTAACGGTCCATCATTGTAAATAAGAGGAGAAATTCTATTATTGCCTCTTCTCATTACAAAGACTTCATATGACTTATCAAAAAAAAATCTTCATTTGCTGTATTAGCTAGGCCATTTATTTTCATTTAACTTACATTTAATAGAAGACAACAAAACAGAAAAAGTCATGTTGTAAATAGCTCTCTTGGTACTAAAAGTGCATGAAAGATTGAATATTTAATAAAAATGACACTTTAACTGCAAATCAAAACAATCATCAACGATTTACAATAATCATTTAACAGGATGAAAAATATTAACCCAAAAGAAATGAGCCATAAAGAAAAAACAGGGCTGTTTAGGTGCATCGCAGCAGAAGATCTCTAATCAGAAGATTAATACAATTGGTATTTCTATTAAAAAAAGCAAAAAACTTTTTTGCAAATAAATTCTTTCTATTTATAGGTAGAAATGTCTGTATAATAATTGAGCCATCAATGTTTCAAAAGGTCTTTATGTAAACTATGCATTCGGTGCATACAAAAACAACATCTCCACTAATCTCAATAAATCAGTAACACTCTTTTAATGAAAGAATGTTTCTTTTATTCTCAGCAAATCATTAGACTGAATCTGATCTGACACTAAATGTAAAAAAACAAAAAAAAAATCGGCCTACAAAATAACCGCGTAATGGAAACCAGTCAAGAAAGAGTGATGTTAAAATATAAACTTAGTTTTGGTTTATTTATTACAAGAAGATCTAAAACCTTACAATTGTCCCTATGACAGAATAGACAGATAGATAGATAGCACTTTTAGTCTCCAGGGAGAAAATTGGCATTTTATAGAAGCTTAATAAATAAATAAGATTAAAAAAGCAGTTGCAGTGAGGCATTACTACTGTACTGTAGGTATGAAGGAGCCCCAATAGCCTTCCATGACACACTTCTGCCGAATAATTTGTTGGCAGATAATCCTCAGTGTTAGGGTGTCACACGGAGGGTGTGCAGAATTGTTCATAATGGCCAACAAATGTTTTTATTCTCTACTACTACCTCCATTTTGTCAGGAGTATGTCCCATAACTGAGCCTGTCTTTTTTTTAACTTGTTGATTTGGTGGGCATCTCTTGAAGTAATGCTACTGGCCCAGCGTAGAAAATCTCACTGGCCATCACATAGTTGTAGAAGATGTGAAGGATGACACTACCCACATTAAAAGAGTGCGGTCTCCTAAAAAGCATCTAAAGCTCCTCTATGTTACAAGACCAGTCCAGCCTGTCACTGATGTTGTCCCCCCCAAGTACTTGTAGCAGTACACCATATCCACTTCCTGAACAGGTGGGGAGGCTCCCTTGTTTTTTGGTTGATGTTAAATTGCAGACAATTCTTTCTGAAATAAAAAATGAAGTTCTCCATATGACTCGTCTAATTTGTCTCAGCTTATCAATACATCCCTAGTGCAATTTCATTTAAGAATTTCTGCAAGTGACATAACCTGGTGTTACATAAATTTATTTATTATATTTATAGTCTGAGGTGTACAAAATGATGAAAAAAAGACAGGAAAAGAAGAAAAAGGATCAGTAGAAAAGATGTAATTGGAGTGCTAGCAAAAATCATAGCCAAAATTGAAAAAGCTGAGCACCAAAACCACAGACGACAATCAGAAAAGCAGAGCAAAGAGGTTGTTAGCAAAAACAAAAGTAGAATTTTTTTGAATCTGCAAAAACTATGGGTGTTATCTGCAAGTTTGGATAGATGACCTTTTGTTCTGATGCCTCAATGGCGTCACAGTCCACACACAACCTAGTTGTAACACAGACAACACATACACAAATAGCTGCTTTGTAAAAAAATCAAAATGGTGGCAAAAACAGTACAAATAAAAATATATAAAGTCAAAACTGGAAAACATCATCCGAGGTGACTTTATGACTTTCCTTATGTAGTTCCTTCTGTTAGGAGACCTCTCCAACTGGTCACTGACATGAATCGCTTTAATATTGGTGAACACCAATGAAATGTGGCTCATGCTCCATGCCAGTCATACAGTATCAGAGAATTGTATTTCTGCCTAAACAGTCTGTCGTTATGTTTGTCTTTAAATCACAATTTATCCTGGTCTAGACATGTGCAATCTCCTAAATCTCTCTGAATGTTAGTTGACCATTTGATTAGCTACTTTGTGTTTTACGTTTAGAGAAAAAGCAATTAACATAGATGATGTTTCTCTTTACAGTTTGTCGAAGTGGAAGGGCAGATCACATCATTAGTTGATCTGTACCCATCCTTCCTAAGGAAGGGTTATCGACGGGAAATCTTCATAGCTATAGTCTGCATTCTCAGCTATCTTCTGGGACTTACTATGGTTACTGAAGTAAGTACAAGAACACTCTTTTATACATAAACAGCAGTTGTGTACAGCTGTGTTACTCATTTTACATTTTAGTAAGTTAAAAGTTGTAATCCAATAATATATTCTTCACTGGGTTGTTGTCTATTGTCACAAATCCAGGCCAAGTCCGCATTGAAACTATTGAATATAACTGTGCCTTTTCTTGAGATCATCCAACAACTATTTGGCTTGCTAGTTTTATGAAATTTTATGTAGCGATTATTGGAATAGCTTGATGATGATAACCGTTTGAGCTTTATGTTGACAGTTCTCAGTGCTGCTTTGTAGCAGCTCCAGGGCTCTATGATTCACACTGAAAATAGCAGAAATTTAGATATGCGTTTGTGTCGGACCAGGCTGATTGGTATCCCGCTGTCCCCTTAACAGACACACCACACTGAGATCAAAGTCCAAAATAACGCACAGAAGAAACTATTTACAACCACAAAGCAAATTTACAATTATTTACAAAAAAAAAAACACCTTAATATCCCCAGATGATAACACTCGGCAAACATAGACACAGTCCAAAGCACAGTGCAGTTTATCGAAAGAAATAGATGATGATTTACAGAAATATGACCAAGTCTACAGCTTTTGGGAAAAATGTTACTTTTGTCCTACCAAATGACATGAATGTCTGATGATGACCTGTGGTGGAAGGCAAGCACTGAACAAACTCCAGCAAACAAATCCAATTAACAATCCAAGAGATAAACAAAATGCACACAAAATCCAAGAAGAGCTATAATCCTTGTAGGTTAATGATATTGTAATCCAGAGATTGAGGAAATGTTTGCTGCAGCTTTGTAGTATGAATGGAAAAAATAAACATACCCCTCCTTTTCAACTGGTGCCCTTTGAAGTTTTACGCTTTAATAGGCTTCCTCCCAGTAGGCCAAGATAGTCTGTTTGAGGGTGATCCTACAGCATGCTGGGAATTGTAGTCCCTCTCAATTAGTACTGCTACCAGTATATATAATGAATGTGAGTATGTGATAATATCTGCTGATCTTTCAGAAAAGGGTCACAGCACAAAAATGGCCGTCTAAGAGTCAGTCACAAATCTATCATCTGTACATTTCTTTCCCAATTTAGGGTCATCAGGTCCATCCTGGCCACTGAGCAGGAATTAACCCCTTTAGGTCTATTAAAAGCCATGCTTACACACATGCCCATACTCACTCATAAACAGCCAATCTGGAGTCACTGATTACCCTAATCTGAAAATCTTCAGGATGTAGAAGGAAAACCAGAGTATGGAGAGAAATACTGACAGATGTATGGAGTGTGCCTGAAGGCTTCCTTGTACCTACCCCATGAAGGTTGTGCACAGACAGCAACGCAAAGTGCATGCCCAGTCAGCAACCGAAACATATTCATGCTTGTTGCGTCCCATTCGACCTGCACGTTGACATTCTCCTAGTCAGTAGGTGACAGTGTTTGGTCAATGTCGATTAGCTAACAATATCACAGCAGAGGAAGTAAGACTCTGACAAAAGTTATTATGTTAAAGGAGAAGATGGAATGTTAGATCTATTGAACAAAAACGGTGAAGGAAAGTCAAGTATAATATTCTCATGAGTGAGGAACCCACATGATAGATAGATGCATTTCAAACATTTTATCATGTCTATCTTGCACTTTGAAGGCCTGTTGTATCAAATTCGGCCCTTAATTCATCATTCTGGCACCCAGTTATCCAGCCTGTACTTGAAATTCACCACTTTGGATACATGATGCTGCCTCTGCATCACCACACAGTAACAAAACATTCCATACGCAGTACACGGCCAAAACCCAGAGTGCATTAGCCGCATGCCTCCATGTCTGATGTCATTTTCACCAAATGGCCATTGTGTCTAGCGTGGATGTGTCAAGTATAAACCAACCGTAAGAGGGGTGCTCGTAAGTTGTACCCAAAACCTGAACCTCAAATAATATTGGTATGCACAATATGAATTTACAGAATTTTTTCATACAAGGTAACACATAAGAAAAGAACAAACACTACGCCCCTTGATCTTAATTACACACAAAAAAATGGCACCTCCTCTACATGAGGCAAAGCCTTACTGATAAATGTTCTCCTGGTTCCTTTGTTTTTGTTTATGAGCCTAGAGGCTTCTTTAATGCCTGACCCAGTAGTACATTTAATGCTATGTTTGAGGATCTAAGAATCACTTCTGGGTCTTTTGAAACCCCATAAAAGTGAGGAGGCCACATCGAGAAAACTCACTCCAGATGTCCCAAACATTCCTACCACCGTGGTTACCTATGAAGAGAACAACTCCCTGACAATCTCAATACATTGACTGATAAAGTAGAACCAGCATAAGTTTTTCAACTTAAGGGTGAATCATATTCTCTAGGACCAGTAGAAAATAACAGGAAATCCATTTGGGACTGAAGCCAGGAAACACTTCTTTATGCAAAGGTTGGGAGCAGGCACTGATAGCACGTTGCTGCACCCACCACATGATGAGCCACCAGGAAAGAGATTCTGGAAATTTAGAACAAACTACCAAGCCATGTAGTTGAAGTAGAAAACTTGACAACTTTCAATAAGGATCTGGATGAGATATTGGGAGAGCTTACCTATTAGCTAAACAAACGAGTCTGATGGACTGAATGGTCTCCTGTCATTTGTCAAATTTCTTAGGTTCTTATGTTCATAAGATTGTCAGGATTATGGCAATAGAATATTTGTGCTGCCCAACAGACTGGGAAACTGAATGCTAACTATTAATTATTTTTTTCTCCCATCTTGGGAGCATTCCACCTAACATATACTCTGGGATGCTAAATTCCTTCCTTAATCTGCAAGCCAAGCGTCTTTCACTGGGGATAACATGTACAGTATAATTCACAATGCCTCACGGTGCTAGTGCTGTAAGGCAGCATCAGTGAGCCGCCATGCCTACCAAAAGTTACAAATGATGTCCCACATGTGGACAGGAACAAAGTATAAAAAACACACAATATGTGACATCTTATACAAGTGAAAATACACACAGGGGTGGGCAAAAGTAGGTTTACAGTTGTTTTTATGGAAATAATAACTATAAAAATTACAATTATATTTGCTAATAATAATAATAAGAAGAAGATGATAAATAATACAAATAAATAATACACCAATTAATACATCTCTCTATTAAATAAAAAAATCCTGCGACGAGACAATACTTTTTTGAAGACACTTTTTCAAGTCCTGTGTGACTTTGGCCATTAGATTTTTTTCAAGTCACGCCCTCCTCTCAACCATATTCAACCACGCACACGGTACTCTCACCTCTCATTCGTGTGAATGCTTTTGTCAGACACAGTTCCTGCTCTCTCAGCTCTTATAAATTTAAACGTTTTCCCTACTTTAAGTTCCCAATTTAAGAAGACGTATTATGTCCAAATCCTATTGATGAATTTCATCACGAAGGGTTATCAACAGAAGAAATGAGTACACGGGCAATCCTAGCACTGAGAAACGATGAAGTCAAACAAATTAATGCCAAAAATGTCGATCGGTTACACGGCAAATTGATTAAATGTGTATCAATAGACTATGCTGAAACAGTGGGTGGTGATCATGTGGAACATGAAAACATCAACTTACAATATCCCGAAGAATATCTACAACCGTTAACACTGTCTGGTCTTCCACCGCCCGAATTACTATAGAAAGAAGGATGCATCCAAGAAAGTTAATGTAGTACATCTTCCGCGGATAACATTAGACAACAAAGGAGATCTTGATATGCCATTTGTATTAAAACTTTAACAATTTCCCTTTAGAATAACTTTTGCAAAGACAATTAACAAATCTCAGACCCAAACATTCGAAAAAGTTGTTTTATTTAATAGAGAGAAAGAAACAAAATTCAATCACGGGCAGTTATACATTGCGTTGCCACGATGAAAGACCAAATTAAGTTTTACAGTAGAAGTTTAAATTTAAAAAGTATTTGGGTGTTAATTTTAAAGCCAAACAGAACGAAATGGTATTACTCAATGAATAACTCTAATGTAACATGAAACATAATTTACTTCCAAATTATTACATTTTACTATTTTTTAATATGGTTAATTACTCGCTGTAATGTAAAACAGTTAGTTCTATTATGCATATGTAACAATTCCCATGAAAATAGAAATCTGTTTAAATTGTACATCCGCATCCCTATATGCGAGTGGCAGAACCGCAAAGAAGCTAGCACAAAGCACAGGCCCGGGAGTTGGCGAGCGAATAAATAATACAAGAATAAACTCTGTGTTTCGCATACTCACAACTGCAGACCTACTTTGGCCCACCTCTAATTATTAAAGTCTCCATTTCAGGTATAGTCTTGACTAATGATCAGTTTTTTTTTAATGGTTGGTGCTTCATGCTGTCCTTTTGTGATGTCTTTTTCAGGGTGGCATGTATGTGTTTCAACTCTTTGACTACTATGCAGCCAGTGGTGTGTGCCTTTTGTGGGTTGCATTCTTTGAATGTGTTGCTGTAGCCTGGATTTATGGTAAGTGCCATACTTTTACTATAAAAATAGTGTAAAAATACAGGATAAGAAAGGGTGGTTTTGCTCCTTCAAGCTTATGCATGTTGCGATTTCATTTTGATTTTAATTTTTTCCCAATCTTTTGTACATTATTCAGAGCAATTCCTTTAGTTTAAACGTAGGCTCTAAGCATCAGAGAATTCAAATTGAAAGCAAGTTTAAAGAAATTTTCTAGTACTTAAAATCTGTTACCATTGTTTTCAATTATTTTTATTGCAACTCTATTTTGTTTTAATAGTTGTCGCTATTTTCAGGTCCCATTGTAGGATGTGGCAGGAGCTGCTAGGGAGCTTTAAAAAAACTGGAACAAAATTAAATAGAGCAGCTGATCATAATACAAACATGAAATTCATAAGAGGCAACGCAAAATAATACACTGCCATGATTAGAAGTTACACAGGTAGCAAGCCCATATGTGCCAATTATGTGTTTTATATTGGACAGAATATAGGGACCCATCAAACTGTGCACCCAATGATCATATGTTACGGATTTCCTGGAGTGCTGGCAGTAAGCAAAAATCTTGAACTGGGTTTAAATCCTGCTACTAACACTGTGTGACGAAGTGTAACTAATGGTATTTCAAATGTTGCATGTTTCCTTGGATAAAAGCATTAGCCAAATAAGTAAATAATTATTTTTTTAGCTTAAGTAAATACTGTATTATCTGGACCAGACGTTCCTAACCCAGTCCTTGAGGACCCCTAAACTGTCCAGGTTTTTGCTCACTCCCACCATATCTGTACCAGGCAATCAGTAACATAAAACACATATGGGATCCATATAGGCTTGCTACCTGGGTACAACAACAACATTTATTTATTTGGCACATTTTCATACAAATGGTGTAGCTCAAAGTGCTTTACAGGATGAAGAAAGAAATGTTTGAATAAAATAAAAATAAGATTTGGCAATACTAAGTAACAAAGAAGTAAGGACCAATGGCCAGGATGACAGAAAAAAACAAAAAGAAAACTAAAGATGGGCTGGAGATAAAAAAAAAAAAAAAGAAACACAAAATCTGCAGGGGTTCCAAGGCCAAGGGACTGGCAAGCCTCCACTATTCTACCTAACATAAATGATCTAAATCAGAATTTATAGCTTTCAGGTTTCACATGAAAGAATTTGATGATGGTGGTCATGTGGACATCTGGCCTTTAATCCATCAATGTAGGGACTGCATGGTGCCTTAAACAGGTGGTGGGGGTGCAGAATGTCACTGCAGAAAACTGGAAAAAGAACAGCAAACAATAGTAGGGATTAGTATGGATTATGGAGACTTAATGAAAATGATATTTCAATGCACATATAGCTTAACAGGGATACACTAAAATGAAGCTATGACAAAGCCATGTTAAAGTAATGAGTTTTAGCAGTTTTTTTAAAGTGCTCCACCATATTAGCCTGGCGAATTTCTGGCTACCTCACCACTTCTTTTAAGTTTAACTTTTGGAATTATAAGCAGACACTCGTCTGAAGGTCTAAGGTTACCACTTAGAGTGTAAGGTGACAGGCATTTCAAAATATATACGGAACGAGATTATTTAAGACTTTGTAAACCATTAGCAGTATTTTAAAGTCAGTTCTGAATGGCACGGATAACCAATTTAATGACATTATAACTGGAGAGATGTGGTCAGATTTTCTTTTTCTAGTTAAGATTCTAGCAGCTTGGTAAATAAACAGAAAATAAATAAAATAAAAATCTGCACCAATAAAATTATCATTTAAAAAAAAAAATGTTCTTGATCCATTGAGCCAGACTTAAAGTTAAAGTTAACCATCATCATATGAGAACTATTTTGAGACAGAATTTTTCCCCATTATCACTGGAGACTGAATTTTGCTTGCAAAGACTCAAATTGTTCAAATAGCTAAACATGTAACTACCAAATGTATGAACACTCTGTAACTGACAATTCTGATGTGTTTTCAAAGGACCTACTGTAATTACTCGCATTGGTAAGTCGCACTGTCTGCCATACCTGCTGCACTGCTGACACTTTCTGTCTGTTGCTACAGACTACGCACTCCAGATTGTTATTTTTTTTGTTTGTTTTTTGTTCTCCCAAGTGTCTGTAAAATGATAAAACAGGAAGAATAAAAAAGTTTTCCGCATATCTGTTAATCTTCACACTTGTCAGTTCAAAAGCATTCTCCGGAAAGAAAAATTCTAATCAGCTGGGTGATGATCAGTAGTATTCACCAGGAACCCATGTATTATTTTTTAAATCTGGCAACCAAGATAGCTTCCAGGGGTCAATGTCTAGATAGCCTTCCCAGATGACCAGTTGCTGGAAGTTGTATGGTGAGATCACTTTAACTCACCCTTTGGAACATTTCAGCAGCACTACCATTGTCACCTTCTTCTCACGGCCCAAAATCCTCATCTGACAAAGCAGATTCCTCATCATAAACAATACCTACAGAAATATATTGTATATATATTTTTGATGAGAATGTCTGTCAGTATTTGATCCTGTGGTATATTAACAATGAATGCTTGACACAAGCGAAGTTCAGTTTATCTTGCATTTTTTTGGTGCCATCTAGTTGATAAAACCAAACAATACATGCTAAGCATCTATTCTCACTAATTAGCCTTCCAGTTCATGATGGTAACCAGTGTTGATTGGTGAAATTCACATTGAATATGCTGTGTTCACTAGAGACCATCCATCCATCCATTTTCCAACCCGCTGAATCTGAACACAGGGTCACAGGGGTCTGCTGGATCCAATCCCAGCCAACACAGGGCACAAGGCAGGGAACCAATCCTGGGCAGGGTGCCAACCCACCACAGGACACACACACAAACACACCCACACACCAAGCACACACTAGGGCCAATTTAGAATCGCCAATCCACCTAACCTGCATGTCTTTGGACTGTGGGAGGAAACTGGAGTGCCCGGAGGAAACCCACGCAGACACGGGGAGAACATGCAAACTCCACGCAGGGAGGACCCGGGAAGCGAACCCAGGTCCCCAGATCTCCCAACTGCGCTACCCACTGCGCCACCATGCCGCCCTTTCACTAGAGACCTTATTCAACTAATATTTTTCTGGAAATCTGATGTGTGGCCAGCTTAGGTGAACATTTTTTCCCAGCTCCCCATGATGTTTTTTGAGGCCAGTGTGGCATCACGGAGCTGTAGCATCTATTTTCAGAACTTTCATGCAATCCTACTATAAGATCCTTTCTGATCAATTTCAAGCATGCATGATGTCATGACCCAATCAGTACTCTAGTGGAATTCAGATAAAAAAAAAAAAAAAAAAAAACTTGCACTATTTTCATTTTAAGGGGTACATTAGCTGACCAAAGTGAGTACTGCCACCGAATATGGCAGCACAGCACTGCATGGCTAATTTGCATGTATAATTAGCCATGTGCCCAGCTTTAATCTTGTTAATAAGCATTAAAGGAGTCCACTCCTTGTTAGAAAACACAAGAGATAATGCTAATAACAAAACATTTCTTATTGTTTATAAGTTATGACTTTCTTCTTAATGGAGAAAAAAACTGTGAAGCATCTGTACAGATACATTTGAAACAAAAAAGACATTCTGGAGTAACTTCAAACTGCTGCTACTCTGCAAGGCCAATGTGTGCCCCAAGATTGGAACTCTTTGAGTGCAACAATCTATATTTTATTTAATTATTGTTACTTGTAGTTTGTGGCCATTTGTTGTTCTTTGTTTGTGGTATTTGTTCTGGTTGTTTGAGGCAGCTCAGCTCACATCACAGCTCAAATCACATTTTTGGCCACAATAGCATAGCATAGTAGACAGACATTTCTGTAACTTTCAGGGACACTTAAAAGACCACTACACTATTATAATCCACTCAAAACAAGTTTGATTCCTCCTTCTCCAATGATTGCAATGAAATTGATACAGTTCAGTGAAGTTCCTGAACATTTCTGTGATTTTGCCAAACTAACAGTGAAGCAAACATTGTGGTATTCATCACTAATGGTGTCTTTTCTTGACACCCATTCACTACACCAGTGTTCCCCAACCTTTGTGAAGTCACGACCCAGTTTTTCACATGCCAGTGTGTTCGCCATCATCATGGTCTAAGCTGGGAGAGTGTCATGGTCCCCCTTGGTGAAACAAGGGCAATCATCAAAACAGTAGGGGAGATCCCACATCATAGCAGTTGTGTAGTGGATGAATTGGGCACATTTGTTAGAGTGAAAGTTGGGTAGGTCATCCAGGATTAGCCACGATCTACCTGCAATGCTGCCACTGTGAAGTAAGTACGATCGTTGGATTGGATTGGGCATTTTTTTTCCGGGGTTGGCTGTGGCCCACCTGCAATGCCAACATGGCCCACTGGGAAATTCTGCTTTACATTTTATATTGACTTCTGTCAATACTTGCCCAGAAAGTGGTAAAAGAGAAATCAGTTAACCTCCTTAGCATTAGACCTGAGAATCACACCGGCTGTGAAACCAGAGCTGAAAGCGTTAGTCTCCAGCGTTACCTGGCAACTCTATAGACGTGTCTGGTGTAAGCGTTAGACCTGAGAATTACTCATACAATGGTATAGGCATGTGTTATGTAAGCACAACCTGAGCATAACCTGGTCAACGGTGTACATGCTTCTTCTCCTAGCATCATAATGGCATCTCGTAGAAAAAGTTTTTTTTTAGCAGCCATGGTGTTGCACGCTCTTGACAGTGATACGAGCATTGATGTTGAGCAGCCTCTCATCAGCATTGATGACAAAGTGAAATCGAAACGGACAGTGAAACCGATAGCAATTCTGATGAATTCGAAAGTGACACTCACGTTTGAGTTTCTGTTGACCCTGCTTCAAATAAACCAGCACAACCTCACTTTGATGTTGTGGGGTAGCCAGGAATAAAAGAGAACCTTGACAGCCAAGATCTAGTTACGTACTTACTTGAAGTTATTTCTTGATGATGACCGTTGTAAAGACGAACCGATATGCTGAACCAAGTGCCACATTTGAGTACCGAGAAGAGAAACAGAATAGGTGAGGGTTAGTATCCAATTCTAACTATTATGTTACTTATGTTTTAGTGCTAATGACTAACAACAGAGATGCAGTCTGTACAGCTAATCAGCAGCTCTAGTCAGGATATGCTAAACTGAAGTAGTGAGTCTTCAGCCGGGATTTAAAAGCTGAGACCAAAGGAGCATCTCTTACAGTAGCAGGCAGACCATTCCACAGTTTAGGGGCCCTGTAACTAAAAGCTCGACCTTCCATTGTTATTTTATTAATCCTTGGAACCATAAGCAGACCAGCATCTTGAGATCTTACTGTGCGCTCTGATTTAATAAAAATGTAATTTTTCAAGCCAAAAAATGAAATGCTTTTTACATGTTTTTTTGTGAAAGGAGGTTAAAACGGAGACATCAGACTTTTTTTACATATTGCTTGTCCCACGCAGACACTGGCATGCTCCTTTGTAGAATGTAGCCCAGGACTGCGCTTATCAGACTGAACAATGAAGCAGGGGCACTGAGCTCTGGTGCATTGACCTGAGGCACCGAGTATATCAGATGGCATTGAGCTCTGGTGCATTGACCTTTCTTATCTGTAGTGGTTTCTGCAGATTAGAACACTTGTCAGTTTTATTGCGGTGTGCCCACATGTAACCTTTTAAAATAAAAATCAAGACTGCTTACTTGTATCATATCACTGTGAGCTACACTAACGTTTCACCTCCTTTTGAGCTCTAACTCTTTTATTCATTTTCTTATGCGTTTGTTATCCTGGCTTATGCCAACTAGTGAAATTGTTTAAAGACAGATTGCAAAATGTAAGGGGGGGGGGGGGGGGAGGGAAGAGACAAAGATATGATTGTACAAAGATCAGTACATTGATTTTGTTAAAACAGACCAAAAAAAAAGAAAACACAAATTTAGATCGAATAAGCAGAATATCTCAGAAGGCCTTGATATAAACTGGGGAAGAAAGCAATAAGATGGATGAGCTGACATAATTACCGAGCATAAGACAAAGCAAAGTTCAAAACCATGAGACAAGCAAAGGCACTAATTAGAGGACTAAATTAATTACAATATAATCATATAGTTTAAGCTCACCATTTACATGAAAGCCCCGAGTTTAGCAGAACCAGTTTCTATTTTTGTTTTTTGAAACCATGTTTAGTTTGTCAATATTTTTTATTTTACTTCGCGCACCAAATACCAACGACCACCCCGCGCGCCCAAACCCCCCGAGGCCTACACTACACGCCAGCCACTTTGCCTTTCACATACTGTATGTGTATTTCAATTTCACCAAACAACGAATCTTTTAATTCTCGCAGATACGCCTCTTCATTGGGCAGAAACACTACTTTTCCCCGCTCTACCGACTTAAAGTTTAAATCCGAACAATATATTCAATCTCGTTTCGCTGTTCCGTTATTTCACTGAGTAATAATTTCTGTTTGTTTGCGCTAATGTTATCTTTACTATCATTTTTTTGAGACTTTCGAATTTTAGTACTTTCATTATCTCTAACCTGCTCTGCATGCGTATTGCGCCAATGTTTCTGAATTCTTTACAACATTCTACTTTGTCATCTACTCTTTGTCTTTTATTTCCGGCCCCGGGAAAAAAGTCACGTCTTGTCCCAGGCTAAAAAGTTACATCTTTGCCCAGGTTAAAAAGTCTTGTCTCTTCCCAGGATTTTTTTTATTATGATAGAGAGATATGCCACCATTTTATTACTGTGGCTCCTGTCGTTGTTATGATTTCCCTGCGCTAGTGTGTGCTGGTCAAAAGTCACATTGCATGACATCTGGGGGTCAATACTATTTAAGATGGTGATACCTCAGGCCTTTTTGTTCATACATTTCAAAGAAACTAATTTTGCTGTGTTTTTAGTTTTTCTTTTTTGTCAGCCAACTGTATCATTTGCTGTATCCCACTCTGTGTCATGACTTCCACTTGCTTTTGCATGGAATTGACAATTACAGGGCTGCTCCCAGGACCAATTTATTGTAATTAAAATTGTATGCGAAGTCAGAAGTGGACCAGTAAGTACTGGTATGGAGTGCCAGCACTTCTTAATTTCTGGCAGTTGTGTACCGGCACTGTTTAGTGCATACCAGATGTGTTTGAGTGTACCGGCTCACATCACATTGGTAGATGAGTCAGTGGTGATCCTTTGACGTGGTTTATGACACTAGACCCATATAGGTCTGCAAAAAACAATGTATTTGTGGAGTGGACCATTGCTGAACCAAACCAGACAACAATGAAGAGAGTGATCAGACTTTCAAATATGGTTTTGTATACCTGTACTAGGATGAGCTGGGAAATATTTTTTTTTTAGTTGATGAAAACACATCCTTTGTTGAGACGTCATACTGATGGTAGTGGTGTTATTGTCCCAGGTGGGAATGTCTGTAATAGATGTAAAAAAAAAAAAAAAAAATTAAAGGACTTCACCATATTGACGGTAAAATCATTCATTTCCAGAGGAAGAGGTTCTAAAGTCTGTTTGTGAAAGTCAATTACCATTTCCACTGTCTTTGTGGTATTGAGTACCAGGTAATGAATCATCTCCATCTAAATGCTATTCTATTTCCATTAGTAATTAGTCCAATAACATTGGTATTTATAATACAGTATATTTTAATCTCCTGTATAATAAAACACAAAAGTCTGGGTATCCAGTCCTTCAGAGCAATCTGATTGGTCAGTTTGGCCTTGGTGATGCAATTGAAAGAGGAGGTGTGAGTGTGAGACACACGCGGAAGAGTAAAGGTGTAGGAGGCGCACTGAGAGAGAGAAAGAATAAAACCAGACAGGAGAAAAGAAAGACACCTCGAAAATAAGCAGACTTTATGGTAACGCACTCGAGAGAGGGAGCAGCAGTGAAGAAACGTTTAGGCACACACAAACACAGAGGAAAAGCACTAAAGGAACACCTAGGCCATGAGGTAGCAAATATTTTTTTAACTATAATATTACCTGTCGTTGACAGGTACCATGGCTAATTGTAAAATAATATAGTATGTTGGGTCAGGTCAGGTCAGGTTGGGGAGCATGCACTGGTACAGCGCATTGCCGCACCCACCACATGACAAAACAAGCTTGGGATCCTGGTTGGCAAACCCCCAGATAGTATGATAGTCAATTAAAAATATTAATTAATAGAGTAATACCAGTCAGTCAGTCATTTTCCAATTAGGGTGCCAGCCCACCACAGGGCACATACACACACTAGAGACAATTTAGGATTGCCAATGCACCTAACCTGCATGTCTTTGGACTGTGGGAGGAAACCCACGCAGACACGGGGAGAACATGCAGACTCCACGCAGGGAGGACCCGGGAAGTGAACCCAGGTCTCCTTACCGTGAGGCAGCAGCGCTACCACTGTGCCACCGTGCCGCCCAAGTAATACTAATATAATTTTTTTTTAATAATATGCTTTCTTCTTTTCTTTGCTTTGCTTTCCTCAAACAGGCGCTAATAATTTCTATGATGCAATTGAAGATATGATTGGCTATAGACCAAATCCCTGGATGAAATGGAGCTGGTCGGTAATCACCCCAGTCTTATGTGTGGTAAGTAACTCTAGTGAGTACTGCTCATTTCATTGTAGATATATTACAAAAATGAATGGCTACTTAATTAAATTCTACACCATGTAGGTATTAAATATGAATAATGCTTAAAAACACTAGCAAAAAAACTGTAGAAGTTACAAACAGCCAGACAGACGTATTTTCAGTCCCCTGCCCTTTTCTGCAAAACACATTGGAATGTTGTTCACTCTGTTGTACAGTATGAAATTCATCCATTTATAATTCTTATTTTATTCATATGTGGACTGCAGATACCTTGGATGTTATTTATAAAACATTTCAGTGTGAAAATATGCATATGTTAAAAAAAAGAAGTAAAACGTGAAAAAAAAATTTCTAAAACCATGCTTGCATACATTTGTATGTACCATATATACTTGCATTAAAGTTCTCCTTGGCTTGATTTTACTGTATAATTTCTGCTATTTTATAATGTCGTCATATAAGTTGAATGCGGAAAAGAGATTAAGATATCTAAGAGATTATGATCTGCTAACACTCACCTGAGAGAGTAACCACGGAGCACACTGCATTTGTTTTCTATGTATTGTGCCTACGTGACCACACGGGAATACCCAAACTATTCTGAAGCGACGTTTGCTCTGATTTGTGTTTTTTGTATCTCACACCCTCATACACTTTTATCGTAAGAGCATCCCTTATCTACGATGGAGCGTTCGACCAGAAGAAAATAAGAGGATGGTTTTAAATTTTAAGTTGTTGAAGTGGCAAAAGAAACTGGTGCGAGATTGGAGGAGTCAAGAAGATGTTAAGAAAAAAATTAAGTGTTGTATTTTTTCAACGGGTGTATAAGTCGGGGTCTGATTTTATGATTTATTTTTTTTTCGGGTTTCAAGAACTGACTTATACGTGCACATATACTGTATATCATAACTGTAGGCATTACAAATAATAGGTGTGCACATGCATGTACATAAACAATAAACCAACAGACTACTGAAGTGTGTATGCTAACCACATGTCAGAACACACTTCAAAGGTTTCAAGACCCGACTTATGCGCGAGTATATACGGTAGTTTGTCTGTTGTAAATTACAATCATCTTGTAAATGTGCATATGTGAACACATCACAACTCCACCCTGTTACCACCCTGAAACAACTACTGTATATATGGACTATGCTAAGCAACCTCATACATATGCAATCACGATGCTGCATAACTTCATTGGGTGCTGGAGTTGCCTCCCATCTGACACATCCAGTAGTGCAATATAGAAGTTCCCATCTTTAAATTAGAGGCACACAAAGAACCTTTTTTGATGGTCTATGCATTGGTGTCACCAGCACGTGCAAATGCATTGAATGGCAACAGGTTACTGCTGCTGTCAATGCTGTTAGCTGATGGATGAAAATGTGTTTTACCATCCATCTATCCATTTTTGAAACCCGCTTATCCATGGCAGGGTTGCGGGGAAGCTGGAGCCTATCACGGCAAGCATAGGGACCTAGGCAGGAACAACCCTGGACAGGACACCAGCCCATCACAGAGTGCACACACATACACACTGACCCACAGATTTGCACAAAAAAATTATGCGTCCATTTAAAAAAAATTAAGTCGTTCTACTCGGGAAATGCTGCAGTTCATATTTTGAAACATTGTTTGTATCACAAGTCATGCCATGTCACAATATTAATTTCCCTTTTCTAATGAGAACTTTGAAATCTAAACTTTTTAATAAAATTATGTTATTGTTTCCAAAATAAGGTTAATGTTCAAGCAACATGTTTCTTAAGAGCAGATGATGTACGGTAGATCCAGCTGGCCGGTCATTTCTTCTTCTTATAACTAATTACACCATTGTGTAATCAACAATACCCTCAACTCAGAGCTCTGCCTTGTTAGGCAGAAAGAGTTCTGTTTGATTTGAGTTTGGGAAAACCAGTCGTAGCAACTTCAAATAATGTCTCATTTTTCATTCCTCTGAAATGAACATCCATATCTAGTTAGAGTCAGTGAGCTCAACAACTAACAGATAAAAAACAGAAAACCTGGGACCAGGAAAAGAAAAAAGATGTGATCAGAATTCACAAAAAGGGCCAAAACTGTAAGTCAAAGAAATCAATCCACCCAGGGCTGGCTCAAAAGTATATGATGACCCCAGGCAGTGGTGGGTGGATGCTCCCCCATTTTTTACATCAAATCAAAGAGTGCGGGTGGGGCAGGGGTCCTATTTGGATATCGGAGCACACTCATTTAGGTACTTCACACCTGATGCTCTAGTGACACATCTGATTGTAGAGACAGAGATCGGAGAGTCATATGCGCACATGTGTGTAGCGGAAATGTGTACCTGGCTTGCCAAAAAAATATGTAGCGGTCTTTAGCCGATAAGATTCACACTGTCAAAGAGACAGTGATTTATTTATTTTTTTGGTGGAGATTCCAGGGACGCCCCCATCCTCGGCCTGACCCGTACACACTCTTAAGAAGAGACAAAAAAGTGACTGGTAATAAAACAGAAATTAAAGAATGCATTAAACAATAATACATTTAAACACAATCCCACCTCAGTTTCCTCTTACGGCGATGTACAATAAACATAAATTCAACAATAACAAACCACTAACCCTAATCACACACTATGAAATCCATGAAAACATCAATTAATGAAATAAAATGATGGTAGATAGTCCAGTGATCAGCACTCTGTATATGAATGTAATGGTCAGTCCTACCTGTATTTCCTAATGAGATGATGGTATATGAATGGGATCAGGAGCGCACCTTTCTTCACAAGACGACAATAAATCCTCAGACAGTCCTCATGTAGCAGGAAGACACCAGACAGTCCATACAATCAAAACAGGAGACGGATCCAGGACAAAACAAGAATCCAAAGGTATCAGAATGGAAGGTAGACAGGCAGGAAACTTCAAACACGAAACACAAAATACTTCTCCCCTTTTTGATAGCAATAGCCCCCTTTTAAATGTTGCACCGGCCTCCTTGTACCCAACAGCCCCTGCACCTTCAGCAGATGACCAATCAGAACCACTGCAGGGACTGCTGGGAGTTGAAGTTTCAAGCACCACTACATATTTGTGTTGCCGCACTACAGTAACATCCACACCTTAGGGCCATTTCTTGCTTGGATGCCTGGAGCCAGCACTAGAGAAGAAAATGCAAACCAAAAACTGTGGTTAAGAGGATTAACAAGAAATTGTAATCAGAAACACTAATAAAGACATGCGTGGAATAAGTTATTACTAAACCCTTACCAAAGTCTAGAATACAAAGCAAAAATAATTATTAATTGCCGAGATTCACAACAAATATACTGTACATAAAAAAATAAGACAATCGAAGTAAGCGGCACAGGTAACAAAATTAGGATTTGCAATAAACACTGGATTATGATATCACAATATTTATCTCACAATGTTTTAAAAGTGATTTTTTTCCCTTTGCAATAAATAAAGTATTGCAGTTCATCATTCCTTTTAGTTAACTGAAATAAAGCTGAAACTATTTTTCTTTGGCCACAAATGTGTTAATCTATTGTACTGTACCTAATTAGATATACCCTTTAGTCAAATAATTAAATCATCTTAACTGTATTGTTTAAATGAAACTCAAGGATCCCATCAGTCTCCACAGTAAGACTGTGAATACTCAAATACTGTTAGTGTAATGCTCATCAGCACCTTTGCTATGCTTTGCTCAGTGGAAGCTGTTAAGTTTATTGTGTTGCACGTGTATTTGATTTTCGTTTCACTATACGTGCAAGTTGAATATATCAAGGTCTGTTTATCCTGCTACATCACAAAAAACTAAAATGAAAAAAGAACAAACGCTTGACATAAATGTGGTCTAAACATCCATCCATTCCCTTTTCTTAATCCATAGCAGGGTCTTGGGGAATTTGAAATCTATCCCAGCAAACACTGGGCACAATCTCTGGAACAGGCACCAGCCCACTGCACCGAATTAAACTTTTGTATCAGAATTTCTGCAGCCAACAATACTATTAGAGGTCACTGTCTTTGCACATTTATGGTAAAATTGTTTAATGGCTGTTTTCATTCCCACATGAGAGAAGAAAGAATTCAGTGCACAATTTAAGAGACTTTAAAAGAAATGTAAAATAACAAAAATATAATAAATAACATAATATACACAATAATAATTTTTAAGAAAACAAAAAGATCACCGAAAATTAAGCTACACTTGATAAAATATAAATATATAATATATAGCTACATGGTTGAGTCCCTAGCTGAAATATGACATCTTTATACTAGTCTATCATTAAAATAACATGATGGAGAAATACCATACTAGTAAAGTATATTTTTCCCCCATCATGGTTTGTGCCCTGTAGAAGATCAGCCCGGACACAGACAGTCACGGACTCAAAATGTCCAAAATAACACACATTTATTTCTTTATACTGTCCCACACACAACACAGTGCTCCAATAAGACGAAACTCCATCTTTTCACCGCCTCTACTCCTTTCTTCCTAAGCTTTGTCCTCCTCCTCTCGACTCTGAATGGAGTGAGGTGGCCTCTTTTATAGTGCACCCGGAAGTGCTCCAGGTGTCTCTTGATTAACCTCCGGCAGCATTTCCAGGTGTGACTGAAGTGCTGCATAGGAACCCCGCTCCTCTTCTGGCAGCACTTCCGGGTGTGGTGGAAGTGCTGTATTCCCAGACTCCGGAGCTGTCCAGGTGCCCACTGGTGATGGCCACGGACCCCCAGCGGGTTGAGCTTCTGAGCTCCAAATCCGTGACCCCGAATTAAACCCAGGGGGCTGCCCTCTCGTGTCCCAGGGGAGGTACTCCTGGTAGTAGGCCCATTCCCCCGGTCTTTTCTTATAAAGGATGTCCCATCCGGGAAGGATCCCCAGCCGTCCTTCATAGGCTTCAGTTTTTATCCCACAAAAATGGTAAAACAATTTAAAATTAATTTTGTAAACGAGTAGCTCTAATGTTTTTGTAAAAGAATAGGTGTCCAAATGATTGAATAACAGAAAAAGCATAATGTGGTTGGCATCATTGTGGACCTCTCAGCATAGCAATGACTCTTAACCAACTTCAAAATGGATAAAGAAATGACTGAACGACCAAAGAAAAATCCATCTATCTGTCTCTCTGGCTGGATTTACTGTAGATGTGATTGAAAATGTGTGAACTGAATTGAAAGGTGCAGTTTAGAACTATCAACATTCGGATGTAGACTTTTTGTGGTCCAAGACCCCTCCTGGTGCGTTCTCCTTGTTATACATTATAGAAAAGGGATTTGTGCCGTTATGTAGGCCAAAGAAGGATGCACCAAGTGTTGGGGATAGTCGCTGCAGTCAGTCTGACACTTGTATGTTAGGAAATATTATTTATTTTAGAAAATGTGTTGTGATTAGTTGTAATGGAACACAAGCCCATATTTTCCCCGAAGGTACATCTTATTTTCTTTGCTGTTTGTTTTATAAAGCTTTGTATGTTCATCTTTATCAAAGATGGCAGTAAGTCTTGTGAGTGTTATAAGCTCTTTTTTTAATATGTGATTTTCTTTGTCTCTTTTTCTTCACAAAAAGAGTTGCTTTATTTTTTCCTTGGCCAAATATACACCATTGAGATACAACAAGTCATATGAATATCCGGAGTGGGCAATTGGCCTTGGCTGGACCATGGCACTTGCATCAATGATATGCATCCCAGTGGTGGTGGTGATCAAAATTTTTCAGTCAGATGGACCGCTCATTGAGGTAAGATTTAAACTTTCAAGTTCTCTTAAAATTGAGACAAAAATCTCTTTGACTGGCACTCCAACTCAAACTGTTAGAAGGATGGTTTTCAGGATCTTATTTTTAAAGCCAAGAAAGGCCAAAGATGTAAAAATGAGAATGATGAGCACCGTGCAAAAAATTAACGGATTTAGAGACAACCAATCAAAATAAAGTAAAGACGACTAACCTGACGTCTGTCTGGGTGTCTGTGAACAGGCCAGTTGCCTGTCCATTAGCAATGGTGGCTGATCTAGCTCCCATATCTTTACAGAAGCCAAAATGCTTTCTCTCTCTCTTTCATCTTCCTTACCTTTCTCTTCAATCCTCTAGCCAGTCAAGCTTTTGTCTATAGCATTAATGGGAAGGGCCTTTTAAGTTCTGACCAGGGATCACAGCTTCAGATTACTTTCAGAGTTAAAGATGACCCCTGGAACACCTGGGACCAACTCTACCAGTCTTAGGTGTTCCTGCAGCCCTGAACCATACCTAATACTTAAAGGGTAATGCAAATCCTCAGAAGCTTGTCTATCACTCTGTGCAATATAGGCCCACTAATACTAAAAAGGAGGTCCCTTCTGTGACCTCTTAGTCACAATCTCTGTGCTTCTTCAATTCTAAGGAGCTCCTCTCAGATATCAGGCTCTTTTTCCTCTAGTGGTATTCATCCCACTATTCTAATCAGAAGCCATTCTAGGGACCCTGGGGGTCCTAGGCAAAAAAAAAAAAACTCCATTGGGCCTTCCAACTCACCCTATCCTGAGTCTTAGCATGCTGAAATTTATTACTATTGTTTTAGCGCAAAGTCTAAACTAATAAGATGAACTGGAGGAATTTAATAAACACAAATCCTTTTATTGTAATTTTGTGAAAACAGATTATATAATAAAACACTACAGTAAATACAAAATGTGTATAGAAAAACAATAATTATAGAAAAAGTAAATTGTTGTGTCATTTTTCTTGAACCCTCTTAATCCAGACCAGGGTCACGGTGGGGGTTGGATGCCTGACTAAGCTAGCAAGGGGTTCAAGGCCGGAACAAACCCTGGACAAGGCGCCAGTCCATCGCAGGGCAAACACACACACAGGCCAATTTAGCATCACTAGTTCATGTATCCTGCATGTTTTTGGGCAGTGGGAGGAAACCCATGCAAACTCCACAGGGGGAGGACCTGGGGTATGAACCCTGGTCTTCTTACTGCGAGGCAGCAGTGCCACCACTGTGCCACCCTAACGTAAAATGTAAAAGTCTATAAAAGTGAATAAAATGCAAATAAATGTAAGGTGCACATAGTAATAAAAACTAAATAAAAATTTCACATTTTAATATTTTAAAAATAAAGTAAAAGTGCAGAATTACTCATAAAAGTATTACTACAACTTTTCAAAACTGCTGTTAATGAGCTTTGGCTCCAGCAAAGACCTTTAAACGTTGTGCTTTATTGAAAGTGGAGTTCGGGCTGAAAGTCTCTCCTAGTACATCGAAGATCTCAAGTAAGATATAATCAGCTTCAAATAGGCAGAGTGGTGGCTCTGTGGATGAGGATCTGCAATGGTATCTGGAAGCTGGTTGCTCCAAATCCTGTTACTGCCAGAAGGGATCCTACTCTGTCAGGCACACAACCTGAAAATTGCTACAGGGGTGCTGTGCAATGGCTGACCCTATGCTGCGACTCCAAAAAGGTCATGCAAAAATGTAATTTCCGATTGGGGATTAATAAAGTATATCAAAAAAGAAATAAAAATGAACACTGGTGAGGGACTATATTTAACTTCTTAGACCCTCATCTCACTGTTACCCTGTCACTTTGTGGCTGGATTGGTGCAACACCGGCTGCAGTGCGTCTGGGAGAGATTGAAATGGCGGAATGGTCTCACCAAACTGAGTCAAGTCAATTTTTGCTTCCAGACATGTAAACCTTCTTCATAATTTATGAAAATGGCTCTGATTACATTTAATGAACCATTTATCATAAACACTCTCACAATGGAGGGAGGGGTTTCCGATCGTGTTATTGCAGTGTGTCAGTGCTATGCTGCAATGGGGATTCCCACAGATTTGTTATCGGAATGAGCATCTGTGTAAATGGTTACACTCTGGGGGTCCGTTCCTACTTCGGGGCCCCAGTCAATTGCCTGCCTTGTCTGTCGTGTCACTAATATGATATGTTTTGTCCACACCAGTGTCTATATCCATTTTCCCATCAGGACTGTGCACGATCAACATCTGTTTGCTATGTGGCACCATCATAAGGCTATTATAACGAAAGACACATAGTGCACACAGGTTACAAAATGTGTACATGACACAGTTCATAAACTATGTTCTAAAATAAACATTCACAGTTTGTTTTTCACTTACTGCACATAGGTCTTTGCACCATACACTATCAGCAATTGTTACGTAATTAAGGCGTGTGGCAATCTGTAGACAGAACTCAGTCGTTGTAGTTTACATACAGTATTTTCAGCTTGTGACTTTGCCTGCCTTGTAATCTAAACTGAGAACTTGATTTTCATATCACTGACCTGCGTTAACCCAAATTCCAAAGGTCAGACAGGGGGGTTTTCATGTCATGTTGAAGTGGAGGTTCTAATGTACAAGAATCAAGAGAGCTTTAATCCTGCAAAATTCAACTTTGGTAGCTGCTTTGTTCATTTGTGTCAGCGTCTCCTCATATACCTCAAGTAAGTTCAATAGCCTGCAGGTTGTTTGATGTCTAACAGATATTGCCCCACCACCACCGTCCCAAAATGCTGTTTGTACTAATAACAACAACATTTATTTATATAGCACATTTTCATACAAATGATGTAGCTCAAAGTGCTTTACAGGATGAACAAAAGAGAAAAAAGACAAAATATATAAGAAATAAAATTAGCCAATACTAATTAACATAGAATAAAAGTAAGGTTCGATGGCCAAGGAGGACAGAAAAAACAAAAAAAAAATCTAGACGGCTGGAGAAAAAAAAAACAAAATCTGCAGGGGGTTCCGAGGTCACGAGACCACCCAGCCCTCACTAGGCATTTTACCTAACATAAATGATCTCAATCAGTCCTCATTGTTTTCAGGCTTCAATTGGAAGAATTTGATGATGACGGTCATGGTAGGACCTCTGGTCTTTAATCCATCAATGTAGGGACTGCTCAGTGCTTTGATTAGGTGGTGGTGGCGCAGATCACTACCACAGAAAACCAGAAAAAGAACAGCAGAGAAAGTAGGGGTTAGTACAGATTATGGAGCCACCATGAATGATAATGATAATTAAATGCATATACAGAATATCAGGATTAAAGTAAATGGAAGCTATGAGAAAACCATGTTAAAATATGTGTTTTTAGCAGTGCTCCACCGTATTAGCCTGGTAAATTTCTATCGGTCAGCTATTCCAGATTTTAGGTGCATAACAGCAGAAGGCTGCCTCACCACTTCTTGGAATTATAAGCAGACACTCATTTGAAGATCTAAGGTTACGATTTGGAGTGTAAGGTGAAAGACATTCTGAAATATAGGATGGAGCGAGAAGATTTACGGCTTTTTAAACCATAAGCAGGATTTTAAAGTCAATTCTAAATGGCACGGGTAACCAGTGCAGTGACATTAGGACTGGGGTGATGTGCTCGGATTTTCTTTTCCTAGTTAAGATTCTGACAGCTGCATTCTGCATTTGTTGTATTTGATTGATGTCTTTTTTGGGTGGTCCTCAGAGGAGTGCATTATAGTAATCTAGCTGACTGAAAACAAAAATGTGAACTAATTTCTCAACATCTTGCAATATTATAAGAGGTATAACTTTTGCTGTATTTCTTAAGTGAAAAAATGCTGTCCTGGTAATCTGATTAATATGTGATTTAAAATTCAGGTCAGAGTCAATAGTTACCCCTAAAAACTAAATGCATTAGTTTTCATCTTTTATAACTCATGTATGCATTTGAATTGTAAATGTCCTCTTGCCTTACTTCATGCACAAATAGGAAATCTTTATAGTAGATTCGTTGCTTTACTTTAATTCCTTTTTTTTTTTGTTTCCTTCAGCGGATTAAAGCTGTTGCAGCCCCAGTTGTAGGGGCGAGTTCATGTCCTGCTGAGTCCCACCTGCAAAACAGCGTCAAGGAGAAAGAACCCCTCTCGCACATGGATCCAAATGGGAACAATGGTTTGATTAAGCCAACCCACACCATTGTAGAGACTATGATGTGAGCACTCTCTGTGAGAGGACCGAAGACCAGCGGTGCAAATTCAATTTACTAATGCTAGAACTTTAGGACCAGGTTTACATTGTTGAGTATATATTTGTCTTTTAAAATATTTATACATACTGTGCACTATATATATTTTGCATTCTGTACTTAGATATGATAATCATATAAAATAAGGCAGTATTTTTAATGAGTATTTTTACTCCCTTTTTATAGACTAAAAAAAAGCTTTTTTGGGCTATTTACAGTTTAGAAATAAAGGAGAATATTGTGGTTTAAAGGAATGGGGTCATAGGGGTTAGCGTTTCTTACAAAGTTTCATCATGTTAAACCTTCTTTATATTTTATCATCTCATCACTCCATTGTATTACTTTTAGTTACTTTGCAGTATGATTTTGTTTTTCCAATAATAATAGCTCCAGAGTCCTCGGTTCAAATACAATCCGGTGACGGTTTGTGTAACGTTTGCTCATCACCGCCACCATGTCTACATGGATGGTTTCTCATTGTACTCTGGTTACTCTGAGATGCAGGTTGGGCTGTTTGACAGAACGAAGGTGTGACTGGGCAGCCACCCAGGGTTGGCTCTCATCTTGCATCACGTGTTTGAATCAGCGAGTTCAGAAAATCAGCACATGTATTCATTTCTTTTTTCTGCAGCTATGTTAAATACAGTATATTGCTAAGGATATAAAATTCTCAGACCCTGCTAATAGCAGCCAAGTATTCAAGGAAAGTTATGCTATACCAAAGTGAACCACTGTGAATTTTTTTTTCTTTTCTATGAGCATCATCAGTACTTGAAGTAGACTGGTGCTCACCAGAACAGCATACCGGCACTTCTCCATCTTGCTGTTCAGACTACTGTAAATTTTTTTTACATACCAGCAGTGTTTGAAGTCAGCCATTACTCACCATTATTCAGTACAAGAAGTTCTACTTTTGTTTTTGTACTTTTGGTGTCACTTGATTTCTCAAGTACCGGCACTTCTTACAACCTCTCAATACTGTAATGCCATACGCATTAACCAGCAGCTATCTCCTGGAAATTGTAGCAAGAAACCCATCCCCGTCGTCTTCTGGCTTACATATGACCAAATACCCCCTTCCTGTCCCACATTTAGCTGAAGAAGCTGGAGGTGGTATACCACTTCTTCTTTTTTCCACTTTAACTACTGAGCATCATAATACTGTAGCACTCTGCTACTCTTCGATTTCATATTCAGAGCAGGTTCCTGCCTTGCTCCTAATGCCATTGGGGTGGACCCTGACCATCATGACCCTACACTTGGTTAAACAAGTTGGATATTAGATGTATGGATGGAGGGATGGGTATAATATTTTACCTTTGGAAAATTTAAACAAGTTAGTGTTATAATATATGGAACTAAATACTTATTTTGCTCCTTGAAATAAGAAATCAAAAGGGCTACTTAAAATACAATGTGTTTAAGAACTGTCTTTTGGGACTTTATTAAACTAGCAATGTGCAATAAAAGTACACTAACATCTAAAGGACAGGGGAAAGATTTGTCACTTTCTGTCACAGTGGCATTTTTTGACCCTCTTTGGTAACCTTGTCCAAATAGAAGAGTCGAGCCAGTAGCACTTTAGTTTAGGGACTGCAAAAATACATGTATTACTCTTATACTGTTATGAAACAAGGCATTAACAAAGTCTTCATTTGCTGTTAATAACACTTGCAAAGTTGCCAGTAAAGTGTATGCTCATCTGTGTAATGTGAACTACTACAATAATGTCACTTTGGAGAGCTTTAGTTAGACGCATTTCTCTTCATATTGCATACTTCAATATAAGACCTACAAATCCTTCATATTCAGGAGTAATTTTACCAGCGTTATCAAAGGCTCTTAGTAGGTGACAATGCACAGATGAATAACCACTTTGTTGGTGCTTTATAAATTTTAAAATTTTTTGAAAACTTGGCAGGATGTAATCAATAACATTTTAGAATAAGCATTTTTTTCTTTCCTACTCTTAAAGTTTTAGCCTGGCTGTTGGCCTTGCTCTCTTTCTCATGGATGTGGGTTGATTTGAACTTACTTTTGTCAAGTTTGACTTGCTATTATAGAATGTTACTTGGTTTTAATAAATTCAATAAAATATAAAAAAAAAAAAAAAAAAAAATGTATATATACTAGGGGGCTTTGCCCCCTGCTCGCTTTGCTCGCCAACCCCCCGGTCTGCACTACACGCCAGCCACTTCACGTCTCTGCCGCTCGCATATGTGGATTTCACTTTCACCAAACAACAAATCTTTTAATTATCACGGATAGGCCTCTTCATTGGGAAGAAACACTACTTTTCCCTGATGGCAAAACGAATTAGACTCTGGCTCACTTGCTGGGTCTTCAGCAGTCCTTTTTATAGTCCTCAACCCGAAAGTGCTTCTGTCCTTCCATTCATGTGACTTGCTAGTACTTCCAGGTTAGAAGGAGATCTCAAGTTTTCTTCAGCCCAGGGGTATGTCCAGGCTTTCATCCCCGTGACTGGGTAGTACTTCTGGGCTATGGGGGAGACGTGACTCCTCAGGTTCTTTTGCGGTGTCCCCTGGCGGCACCCACAGTACTCAGCAGGGCTGTGGCATCAAACTATATGTCCCATAGTACCCTGCCGGAATCCGGGGAACCACTGCAGTGCGCATAGGCTGCCATCTAGCGTCTTGGGGGAAGTAGTGTCCCAAAGAGGTTGCCTTCCCCCATCCTTCCACTCTGTGGGCGTCCCGGCCATGTTGAGCTGCCGGCCATCTATTACAATATATATATATATATATATATATATATATATATAATACTAGGGGGGCGAGCCCCCCTGGTGCCTTTGGCGCCCAACCCCCAGTTACAGCCAGTCTGTCGCTCGCGTTGTGAAGAGGGGGGCTGAATGCACCCCAAGGAGACACAGTCGCTCCTCCGAAACCCCCTCTTAAACAGTGATACAATGGGAAACAAATAGTTTTTTTTTTTTTTTTTTTACCTCCTCTTTGCTCGATCAACTGCTGGCTTGCTGCTGCTGCCGTGCCTCGTGATCTGCATCTTGCGTGGCATTTTGAACATTTAAAAGCCTGTACAGCAGTTGTCCTACTCTGTCTTTTATTTCCGGCCCGAGCATAGTTAAATCTCTTGGCACTCTTGGTTAAGTCTTGCCTCGCGGAACATGAGTTCTTGATATTTTTTTAGTTTATAATTTAAAAACAGAATAAGAATCTGAAAATGTAACCACATCACATTAAAGTTCGATAAATTCTAAAAAGAATGATACCAAACATATATATGTAGGTTTTAAAATAAGCCCGATTTAAAGCGTGACAAAAAACGTGACATAAAAATGTGACATAAAATCGTCGCACTTTTAGGCTTAGCTAGTCTGAAATGTCTGGAACCAGAAGGTTTTTGTATGTTTTTGGCTTTTGGAATATTTGCATCTTCCTAAAACACTCACCCTCAATTCCTCCAGTCTGTGCACTTTAAATTGCAGGGGTTTCTGGGAGAGAGCAACACAAATGTAGCAAATGACTTAACTTGATAGAAAGCTAAATAAGACGTCAGTAGCACAAGGTAACTGAAGCTGAAAGACTAATTTAGATTTTGTAAAGAGCGAGGCGACAGAAGAAACAGACAGGCACACACGTAGACCACTGCACTACTTAGCCCCACACATTTTAGAAGTGCTTCTGTCATCTATGACATTTTTTTTTGTCAGTTTGACTAGTGTATCTTGTGAAAGAAAATTTAACTGCTTGCAAGCTACTAAGGATTTTATTATGAAGGCAGGTTATTCATACAGGCTTCTGTCATAAGACAAGGTGATGTAAGCTGAACTAGGGTAGCTTCCTTCTTTAGGAACGCGTCTGTTAGACACAAGAGGGTGACATTTCTTTTTTTAGGGGCCCCTCTTGACACGTACACAAAAAAAGAAACGGATGGCCGACTTGCGTATTATGAAACAGCATCTAAGCATTTCATCTTATAAGTAAGGGGAAGAGAGGAAAATGAAAAATAAAAGCAGATTGAAACTGGGGATCTTTGGTCTTCTGCCTTGCAAAGTGGAATCCACGTACTCATCTGTGACTGATTAATTGAACCATTCCCGTCTTCCTCCTATGGAGGGAGTTTACATTCACAATCTCTATTTGGCTCAACAACAGCAAATAGAGTTTAGATAAGCTTTGTGGTCCATGTATATATATATATATATATATATATATATATATATATACACTACGTGTTATAGTGCTGCAGCAATATTCTGGCATGGCATGTTTGCAGTTCCAATTAGACAGTAATGCAAACTTTAGCTATTCGTTTAAACATGAAGTCAGTAATTGGATGTTGTGCACTCACGTCGGTGCTTCTACTGGTGCTGTTAGGCACATATACAGATTTGGGTGTTTTGAGTATCGAAATCTTCATCTCCTGTGGCTCTTCATTATCAACTCTCTTAATGGCAGTCCTTTTCACCTCCTTATGACGGAGTGTGATTCATTGCTAACTTTGAATGCATATTTTCATGAACATAGCTAACAATTCTTTCAACCTCCCATCGACTCCTACACTAATGTCATAACCGAACACACGCAGTTTCAGATCTTAGAGTTTTTTGGATTTCAGAGTTTCCGATTAGGGGTGCTCATCAACAGGTGAAGGGGAAGGCAAGGTACCAGTACTGCCTTTTATTGACTGTGTGATGACAAGAGAGAATCGGTACCAGATTGCGGTTCAATTTTAGAAAACATATAACTAATTGTGTTATAATTCTGTCCATGTACAGTGCCTTTGAAGGAGTTCATCCTAGAACGGTGCAATATAAAATAAAGCTTTATTGAGACAGGGCTCTACAGATTAGTCCCATCTCAGTTTTAAAATACCAATTCCAAGTATTTTCCAGGTACGTACTTTATGGAAGTGCACTCTCTGCACACTTGAAATGCTATTTATAACAAGCATGCCCTAGAGAAAGTGACACCAGTTTCTCTACGAATGCCAACTCAACAGGCACTTGGACCCTGTCCCAACAGTATTATTCTTTTGCAAACTCCATCAGTGACTTGAACATACTAACGACACTGTGAAAATGAGCTGTGTAGACTCAGAGACCATTCATCATACCAGAGTTTCACTTTTAAAGTGAATCGCCGCAAAGACCAGTTGTAGATTCACTTCTTACAAGGCATATTCTAACTGAATTTATTTCTTTTCAATTTCCACTTATTAGATTAAATGAACAGACAAATAATATACAGAGTTAACATACTGTCAATATAATGTATAGGAAAACACATTTTTAAAAATATTTTCTTCAAATAAACTAAGGGAGCGTCTTCATTATACCTTACTGCACCTTTGATATTCGACTCCTCCACTGTCCCTGCTGTACATTTTACTGAGTTGAAAGCCAGTTGTCATCCATTACATTCTTTCCTACTTTCAGATTAAAGGACATAATATGATGTGACATTGCTCGGAAGCACTTAGCACCTTTAATAGAATGTCTTTCCAATTCCTAAGGTCAATTGCTTGACTGAAGTGAGCAGATGAGTTGGAAAATTCCTTATGATCATAAGGTAATTTGTTTGTAGATAACAATAAAGAGCTAAAATCATGCTTGTTAACTGTAAGGTTAATAACTTTAGATAATAAATAAGTGTATTTTATACTTGGATAATGTCCACGTGGGTTTCCTCTGGGGCAGGGGTAGGCAATGTCAGTCCTCGTGGGACCGCAGTGGCTGCAGGTTTTTGTTCCAAACCAGTTTCTTAATGAGGGGTCAATTACGGCTGATGAAGCACTCATTGCTCAAATGACATTTTGAAGCTTCATTTTAGTGGTCTTGCTTGTTAAGGCGCCCCACCCTTAATTGCGTATTTCAGTCTTAAACAGCTGCATTCACGGTTTTTAATGGCTCCTTATCTTAATATATAATTTGCCAGTCTCCTCACTCACTCACTTACGTCCGTCCGAAGCCGAATGCGCAGTCGCCTTCTGTGCAGCTGCCCGAAAAACCTTACGAGACCGGCATCGCGCCAGGCGGCGGATTTACGGCCACGAAAATTCAAAGAGAAAGGCAACTACGGCCGTGAAAATTCAAAGAGAAAGGCGACTTTGATTAAAGCTCTAGAGGCCTGAAAGGCGATTTCGACTACAGCTCGAGGCCTAATTACGCATTCATTCAATACACCTATATCAGGTTTGTGGTGCGGAATGCACAGTTGCCTTCTGCACACGTCGCCTTCTGCGCATGTCCGAAGCTGAATGCGCAGTCGCCTTCAGCGCAGCTGCCCGAAAAACCTTACGAGACCGACATCGCGGCAGGCGGCGAATTTACGGCTGTGAAAATTCAAAGAGAAAGGCGACTTCGATTAAAGCTCAAGAGGCCTGAAAGGCGATTTTGACTACAGCTCGAGGCCTAATTAAGCATTCATTCAATACACCTATATCAGGTTTGTGGTGCGGAATGTGCAGTCGCCTTCTGCGCATGGCCGAAGCCGACTGCGCAGTCGCCGTCAGCGTAGCTGCCCGAAAAACCTTACGAGACCGACATCGCGGCAGGCGGCGAATTTACGGCTGTGAAAATTCAAAGAGAAAGGCGACTTCGATTAAAGCTCTAGAGGCCTGAAAGGCGATTTCGACTACAGCTCGAGGCCTAATTACACATTCATTCAATACACCTATATCAGGTTTGTGGTTCTTATACTTATTATATATTATACTATTCCACTCGTGCTGTTTCATCTTACGTTGTCGAAACGAGCTCTTTGTCTAGTTAGCAATAAGATGTAAAATGACAAAGGAGCCAGCAGTTCTCCATCTAACTTGTTTCCATTTACACCTGTGTGGATTCATCATGCACTCTGTGGTTCAATAAAACACTTAAGAGAAAAATGTGACAGACTGAAAGTTATCCGTTTTGGGTGACAAATCATTTAAATGATATCCTTGGAAAGAAAAAAAAATCTACGGTGTAAGAACCTAACATTGAAGACTTAAAATTAAATAAGGTCTGAGACCGGCAAGGATTGGTTTCTAATTGAGCAATTGTTTTGGAATGAAAACCTGCAGCCACTGTGGTCCTCCAGGACCGACGTTGCCTACCTCTGCTCAGAGGGCTCCAGTTTCCTCCCACAGTCTAAAGACATGCAGGTTAGGTGAACTGGCATTGCTAAACTGGCCCAGATGTGTTTGCCCTGCAGTGGATTGGCACCTTGTCCAGGTGTTGCTGCTGCCTTGCACCCTGTGTTGACTGGGATCGGCTCCAGTTTCCCATGACCCTGTCCTGGATAAGTGGGTTAGGAAAATGTCTGGATGGTTGGATTATATCTTTTTTCAAGCTGTCAAGCAAATAAGCATAAAATAAACACAGAACTAATACAGAGCTGGCTTCTGTCTAAGCACACAGTCACAACACTTTCAGTCGGAATGGCTATACCTTTAGTTTAGAGTACTATTCTGTACGTACAAGTTTTCTTTGACTAACTTTCCAGAAAGGCCCTCCGGAAATTGTAATATTGTAACTTTCATACTATTTTATTTTTAGTAGAAGTACCTTTGTCTCATTCAGGGACTCACAAACTCAAATCTGGGTCACTTTGTGCTACACTCAACGTCTTACTCTTAGACTAATTCATTTATTGAGATCCTTGCATGGATCCTTCCATTGAACCTATGAACAGCTGATTTCTACAATTAATCATTCAGGAGTCCCCAGCAGGGGGCACTTTAATTTTGTAAATCTAATCTAACCAATTATTGTATCTATTTTTGGCATACTTTTAACTCATTTGCTTTATAAGATTCAGGACCCTGATCCGTTTCTTTCTTCCTTAACCAACAGCCAAACACTAATGACACGTAACACCAGCCAAATGATGACCAGCTAACTTGGGGGGTTTAAATTCACTTCCATTTTTGTTACAACCCATTCCTTAATTAGAAGCTGATTCTTACTGTTAATTCAACGCATTACGTTGTTAAATTCTATTCTCATTTTACACCAGACATTTCCGCAACAACTGACCTTTTTGTCTGAGGGCATCATCCAAATGTTTTGTGGACCACAGAAGATCAATATTACTCAGGCCTTCATATTTTTTCTTTCCAGATATTATTGATACAGATGTTGTATGATGGCTACAGAGGTGCAAATGGGATCAAGTTAGGGGGTCATTGGTTGGCTCAATTTTGGGTTTCATTATTAATTGGCTGCTAGTTAAGTAAAATCCAAAATGAAAAAGATTCTGAATCTTAAGAAGGAAGTCAGTTAAAATTAAGCCAAAACTAGTATGTTCCATTAACAGCAGAGACTGGTTGTTATTTAGTAATGACGCTGCAGCCATGATGGCCGCCCACCTTCTCTGTTTGACACCCCAGTTGTAGGTCACACACCTGAAGAATGTATTTGTTTCTTTAGAATGAGTAAAGTGGATTTGGCCGCATTCACGTGCTATGGGAGTTACCACTGGTGATGTCCACTTTCACATGCATTTCTATTTGGCATTTTGGGAAAAACTTTTGACTTGCAACTTTCAAACATCAATTATCGATAAGCTTAATTTTTTTTCTTGCAGTTAACAGCAAATTAACCGAATTAGATGCATTTCATGACAACACAAAAATTCAGTTTCCAACTCTCGAAGTTCATATTTTAAATTTTTTTAAATTTTATATTAGTGAATAAGGTGAACGGTTAGAGATGCAACCCTCTTGTTTAATGGGTAACACAAGTCCAGGTGCTAGAGTTTAATTCTTGGCTCTACTAAATGTAGCTGGAACCAGCTTCAGTAGATTTCAAAAATGTTTAATTTCCATTTAAATAATTACCTAAAACGCTCCTCTGAAAGGATAAATCATTAACAATATTACGAGCTTATCTTTGTCATTGTGGCTGGGAGGTTGTGAAATTTGCACGTCCTTTGTGCCCATGTGGCCCAGACACCCCCCTAGCTCTAAGGGTCTCCAGTCTCCTCTCATGTCCAGAACGTGTGCATGTTGGGGTAATTGGGGACTGAAATTCCCTGATATGAATGTGTGACTCCTGGCATCCCACCCAGGGTTGATATCGGACTTGTGCCTGCTGCTCCCTTTGACTCTTTAATGGACTGAGAGAAGTTAGGGTGGATTTTCTTTCCCCAGTTACTTATATTTGGTTTATTCATATGTGTATTTTGAACACATAACACTACTTCTAAATTTTTTTTATGCACAGTAAGATGACGTGATTAGGGTATATGAGAGATCTAACAGTCATCTTTAAAGGTGCGCTGCTGAAAATTCACATTTTAGTGAAAATTAAATCTACTTTTTTTAAATGGTATGAATAATAGAAAACCGTCAGTTCCTTATGAGGATTATTTGACTAGTGGCATGATATATTGTGGGGTAACTAATTGTTGGGCACTGATGCTGGAATAGAAATTTCTTGTACTGTATGTAATGCCAAACTACAACCAACTGCAATATTGCTTGTATCAGTTTTGATTTTTATTACATTTAAAAGTTTTGCATTTTAGAAATGTAACATATTTATGTGAATTTTTTTTGTTGCTTTGATAGAAGAAAATGGAAGTTGACAACTTTAAATAAAAATATATATATTTGAAAAAAAAAAATCTTGTACTGTTTGACAGCCTCTAATGAATCTTGAAGGTGGCAATTTGTAACATTTCGTTTAATGCTTTCAACAGGTGAAGAGTTATAAAAAAAAAACAAAAAAAAACAGCCAAAACTCTGCCTTCCTCATTACGTTAATTTCCGTTGTGTTGCTCCTGTTAAGTGGGAAGAAATATGTTTGAATGTCTGATGACAAATGGAAGGTAACAGTGTCTGAAGAAATCAAGTTGGTCTTACAACTGGGTAGAAGAGGCAGGTGTCACATCTTATTACATTTTCTCATTGTCTCCATATACAGTAGGCAGAGGAAGACAGTGGCGTAGAAGGAGAACTGCTTCCTGTTGCTTACTTAATTTCAAAATATTTACAAGAAAGCAAGAGATGCTCCAGACATCCTAAATGCCATTCAGCTATTTTATGGATCTGCCTGCTATGGATCTATGTTCACTATAGACTGCATATTCTTCCTGTGTTCTAATGGGGTTTTCTTCAGTTAACCGTTTTGCAAAGACATGCATATTAGGTTAACCAATTTCTCCATAATGGTTCGGTTTGGGTGTGTGAATGTTCAGAGGTAAACTGGGGTTCTGTCCAAAGTTGCTTCCAGCTTTAGATGTGACGTCAAGGATCCACAACCTTCCATTGGGTAAAGCAGGTTAAGGAAATGGATGGAAGTAGATAGTAAGCAATGTTGATTATCTATTGTTATTTTACTGTAGTAATGTTTAAAATAAAATTTTACTTTCTATCTTTTCATCCTTGTAAAGCTGAGGCAGCAAATTGATGGATTAAAAGACCAGGGGCCTCATGTATAAACGGTGCATACGCACAGAAATGTTGCGTACTCCCATTTCCACGCTCAAATCGCGATGTATAAAACCTAAACTTGGCGTAAAGCCACGCACATTTCCACGGTAACTCATACCTTGGCGTACGCAATTTCTCCGCTCGGTTTTGCAGACTGGCGGCACCCAGCGTCAAAGCAGTGTTACTGTTCCTGCGTGGACACCCTTTCTTTCTTAGCTCCACATTCCTGATGCGGCTTTATAAATACACTGAAATTAACTGCATATTGTTTATTAGTGTAACGCATCTGATTGTAATTAACCTGCAGCATTATAATGGTCCAGGGAATAGCCATAGTATTCCAAATACCATAACTGCTTTAGCGTTGTTACTCTCACTGCATCTTCTTCATTCAGCTGCTCCCATTAAGGGTTGCCACAGCAGATCATCTTTTTCCATATTACTCTCACTGCACCACTCGGAGTATTTATATCACTGTATCTGAGTGAGGAGTCACAGCAGCAGCTGATCGGAAAGAGAAATATCGGTATGCAGCATGAAGCAGACGCTGCCTGAGCCACGGCAAGATGCATTAGAGACTTCCCAGTATGGACTTCGCGGTTTAGAAAAGCTTTCATCCCAAGAACTCTAAAAGCACTCAATCAGTCCATCAAGTGCTCCTTGTAGAACTGTTTGTACTTATAAGTACAATCACCTCACAGTAAATTTGCACAACAGTTATAATATTGCACAACCTGCGCCACTTTATAAAGCGCGTATTTACATATGATGACGGTATTCATTTTTAAGATGAAATGCAGCAAAATATGTTGATTATATTATACAGGCAAAACTTTAATTATTAACAACACAGATTATTTAAATGAAGTTAAACATGCGAGGACACGGTGCCGCAGCACTAGCTAGTTCAGGGATTGTTCCTGCATTGCGTTGTATTCTTGCTGGTGCTGACGCGACACTGGAATGCTAGACGGATAGAATAATTAAACATGTACTACGAAGATATTTCAATGTTCCTTAAAAGTTTTGAAGAATCAGCGTTTTAAGCTTACAGATGGCTTCATGTCTATATAGCGGATTGTGTGGTGATTGGGTTTTTGGAGAAAGAAAAGTAAGGACAGGAATTGGAGGTTAGTACGTTTGAAAGAGACAGTACTTCTGTAGTAAATTATTTCATCGAAGGTCGCGCATGGCGCCGCAAGCCTCTGGCGTGAGATATGAACAAGCACTGCGCCACCGTGTTCCCATGTTTAATAACATGCTTTCATTCCTATCATCATGAAAAAGATATCACGTATACATCTCAGTATTTTAATTATTCAGAGAGCTGTAATATCATGAATGTAATGGATTATGTGTCCTGTCGGAGAAAGAGAAAGCCCGTTTAAGAAGCAGGTAGCGATTCACACATGTAGAGCACATAGAAGATCAAATACAGAACAAAGCATTTAATGTGCCACTTTAGTTACAATGGGATTTGAGAAACTAGTAAATTAAATGATTTTAAGATGAAGTTTATGATGTTCTACTTTAATGGCAAAATAAACTACGTGATTAAAGTGGAAATTTCGAGATTAAAGTTGACATTTCGTGCTTTTTTCCACACTGTGTGCCTATTTTTTTTGTCTGTACCCTAATAAGCTTTCATATGACACTCAGATGGTGGGCTACGACTTGCCTATTCACGGCGACTTTGATATGTGATTTTTTTTTTATTTTGGGCACTGTACAACTTTGTGAATTTGAGCCTTCGAGTTTCTCTGACATTCTGTCACTCGATCAACTTCCTTTTGTTGATTATACCACTGTTTAAACCAACAAATAGTGCGTTTTTCCTTTGCCTCCACTTGGTATTCACTGAAATTCTTATATTTCCCCCCATGCTTTTCCCATTGTCTTTTCATAGAAGGCTATTTATATTGATTTGCATATTCAAAGAGGCGTAATTCTGGGAGGAGTTGGGGCGGGACAGAAGGCGCGTGTACGTGCGTTACTTTTCACGCTGATCGAGATTTATGTAGTGGAAGAGCGTGAAAGTTTGCGTGCATACAGATTCCTGCATCTGGAATTTTCTGTGCGTACACACATTCCCGCTTTTGTGCTTACGCCATGTTATAGTGTGAGTTCTACGCACGGCGTTATACAGGAGGCACCAGGTCACCATGTTTCTAACAAGTGTTTACACATATTCCTGAGGATTTCCCAGATTAGTAAAGAGATGTCACCTCTCCATGATGCCCCAGGTCTGTCTCTGGGTCTTAACCCAGTGACCACATCTGATACAGCCCCCCACCCCCCCAGGAAATGATACGAACTATATCTGCTTGTGACGGTGCAGGTCCTGCTCCATGCTCCCTCTTCCCATTTGGGAGCCTCTCGAACCTGACACCATCAATAATGTAACCGGATGATCTATGCAATGAGGACAAATCACACTTGGAGCAAGGGGATGGTGTAAGAAGTGTACAGTCCTTTTATTAAAACAAACAAAACAAAAAACAGGGTCAGTGCCTCAAAGTTAATTAATAAATAATCCATAAAAGGGTAAAAATCCAAATGTTTAAAATCAGGCTAAAAATGAGAACAGAAACGCAGCAACAGTCATTAGGCCAAACGAGTTCACTCATGGCTCACTCAACTGGAGAGACTTCAGCATCTGGGGTCCTCTCACTACCGGGGTGGCTGACCATTCAGGGTCGGTTGTTCTCTCACCCTCCTTCTCGCACATGCAGTCATCCCTCAGATTCAAGGAGAGAATGCCATCTAGATCGCACCCACTCCTCAGCACAATCAGTGGGTACTATCTGTCACTTGAGCACTAATCCCTCACTCTGACACGGGACCCCTGACCTCTCTCTCTCTCTCTTCAGCCAGCTGGCTCATTCTCTCCCTTTGCACCAATGCTGCTCGTCTCCTGCCTCTTTTGTGCAAGCCTGTACTTATAAGGCTCTGAGGGCACAGCATCTCAAACACGCACCGCAGGAAGCCAATGAAGCAATTGAGAATGATCACACCCTCACGTGCAGGTGCGTCTGGCCCCAATTACCTCATCAACTCCCCGCGAGTGTGTCCACAGAGACTGACATGGCCAATGGATTATTTAAACAAACAAAAAAAAAAGCTATTTTTTTGGAGCCACAGACCTGTTATATCACACTGCTACCACAACAACTAATTAATCTCAATTCAAGAAAGTAGCAGTTCTACTCCAAGTTACTCCTGCATTACTGAGTTTATCATCCGATCACACAGACAGCCAGGCAACTTGGCCACTTGTACTCATGAGCTCATTCTTTTAGTCACTCCCAAATCTCATAACTATACCTGTAAGCCTGAACGTTGATGCAGATCGATGTTCAAATCAAAAGCCCTGTTCGAGGACTTAGGTTCAGCTTCACTACCCTGGTTCTGCACAAGGTCCAAAAAACTGCTGCCAACATATTGAGTGCTGCTCAACAAAGAAAACTCCCAAATGATGACTGTTAGGACAGTTATAAGTAAATCTTGCTTGCAACAGGGATAGTGACAATTCCTAGAAGTAGGCCCTGAGGAATGTTCAACAGAAATTACCTGATGTCCAGGTGACCCACATACATTATATGGCCATAAGTAAAGTGGACAACCCCTTAAAGATTGAGTTTAGATGTTTCAGTTACACCCAATGTAAATAGGTGCATAAAATCAAGCACATGGCTATACAATCTCCATTACCAAATGATGGCAGTAGAATGGATAAAGAACTTGTGTCAAAAGCCAGTATATGCAATTTCTGCTCTGCTCGACCTGCTCTGGTCAACTGTACTGTTGTGAAGTGGAAGCGTCAAGGAGCAACAACAGCTCAGCCATGAAGAGGTAGACAGATGGACAGAAATCAAATGTGTGACACAGCAAGGGACATTTTTACCTTACGCTTACTGCTAACTGAACAGGCTTCGGAAATCTGCACACCTGCTCATGTCCACTCTCTGAATCAAAGATTCCAAATTCCTTAACACAGCAGAGATTAAAAAACAGGGTTCAAAAGTATAATACTGTATATGAGTATTAATATTATACAGTATGGTTCTAAGGATGGACTATAGTTGCTTATACATTATACATCATGACGACCTTTAAGAAGCTGTTCCTGAAACAGCTCAGACCCCTGGTTTCAGAACATCTCGATCCTCTACCATTTGCCTATCTGGCACATATAGGTTTGGAGGATGTTCTGATCTTCACATTCCACAGAGCCTACTCCCAACTCGGACATAACTGGACACAATAGTCAGGATCATATTCTTTGATTGTTCCAGTGCCTTTAACAGCATTCAGCCATATCAACTGGGGAAAAAGCTCAAGGCTTTGCATCTGGGTGCCCTCTACAATCTCCTGAATCACAGAATACCTGACCAACAAGCAGCAGTTTGCAAGACTCATGAACTGTGTGTTAGAAATAGTGGTGTGCACCACAGGGAAACTGTCCTGTTTATCATCTACATAACAGACTTCCAGTGCAATACCGGTGCATGCCATCTAGAGAAATTTTCAGATGACTCCTCCATCATAGGATGCATTAATAATGGAGATGAGATGGGGTATGGGAGGATTGTGGAGAACTTCATCTTGTTATGCAGTGAGGACCACCTGCAACTCAACATCAGCAAGAAAAAAGAGCTGGAGGTGGACGCTTGGCATGGCAAAAAGCCTCTGGAGATCAGTCACCATCCATGAGGAGGATATAAAAGAGGTGTAGGGCTACAAGCACTTGGGGGTTCACATAAAAAAATAAAGTGGACTGGTCTGAGAACATGGTGGTGCTGGTCTCCTACTTTCTGACAAGACTCTGGTCTTTTGATGTATGCAGCAAGCTGCTGGAAATGCTCTACCAGTTCATAGTAGCCAGTGGTCTACATTGTGGTCTCCTAAGGAAGCAACCTGACCTCTACAGAAGCCCAGTGCCTGAACAAATTTATCAGGAAAGTCTGCTCCGTCACAAGGCTAATCATGGACACACTAGAAGCTAGTGTGGAAAAAAAGGATGGTGGCAAAATTAGATGCCATCATGAACATTCCTCTCCATCCTTCTTGGAGCACTTTTAACCACAGGCACATTCCGCCACGGCGTGCTAAGCACCTCTGGGGGTCTTTTCTGCCCACTGCTGTGAGGCAATTCAGTGCTTCCTCCCAAAGTTCCAAACTAAGCTCTGATACTCTAAGTTCATTTTCTAATTTCTGCACAACATACATTTATTATTTATGTGTTTAGTTAATGATTGACTTGTCTTATGAGTCTGTATCTTAGTTTCTACCTTGGGATTAATAAAATTGATCTAATCTAATATCAAATCCAAACCTATCAGACATTCTTTATCTAAGGTTTTCTGCAAGGAAAGATCACAAGCGTTCTGAACATGTCTTAAAAAGAATACAAAATAAAAAGAAAACAAATCAGTATTCATTTAGAAGACGTTCTAATAATCCCAGTGTTCTCTCAATTGATTAAAGTGAACCATTTCCTCCGTATTCAGTTACCTTAGATGCAGTTGTGCTTAGGTGCAGACAATCTTTATCCTATGGAGTATATTTTGAAGTACATGGCAATTGGGTACACCTGGAGTATCAGTGAATTTTAAATGAAAGGAGGGTTACGTTATGCCATATTTACACCACAACAGCTCTAACTGCGCAGGAAAAGTATTATGTCTGGTCAATTATATTAAAATAAAGTTTAATGGAGCCTGGACTGTTTTTCAGATTTAAATATATTCTAAAGCCCTTGATATGTTGTCAGCAGTTTAGTTGCATTTCTGAAGGGAGAGAGGAATTAAGTGACCCAGAGATACCTCCATTCAAAGTAAATTGTTTTTACATCCCGCTTAATGAGCAACATCAGCTTATACATGGCGAGGTGAGAGAGCCAAAGCAATGACTGCAAGGAAAGAATCCTGCAGAAGCGGGATAATTTAACACCATCTAGAAAATGCGTCTCATCTTACCAATGAGTAAACACAGTTCACATGACTCCATTCTAGGCAGCGTGTTGAACAGCTGTTTTACTTTGTCACTGAAAAAGAAGACAGACAAACTAGATAGATAGATAGATAGATAGATAGATAGATAGATAGATAGATAGATAGATAGATAGATAGATAGATAGATAGATAGATAGATAGATAGATAGATAGATAGATAGATAGATAGATAGATAGATAGATAGATAGATAGATAGATAGATAGATAGATAGAAAGGCACTATATAACAGACAGATAGATCTGGGAAATCTGACATATTACAGAAGCTCTTTAAATAAATACACAAATAAGAAGAGCTGTTTATTTTCCAAACAGTAATTTTGGCATCAAATTACTCCAGATGTGCTATGTAAAGCTACAGATCTGTTTTTGCACTTAACCTTCACAATTGGCCTTTTCATAATTTTTAATGGTGAGCTTGTTTTTTTTTTCATTAGTGAAAGTTACAACTAGACTCCTTTAAAACATTTTTTTTCTACCCCACTGATGTGCTATTTGATCCACAAGTCAGGCCTGTGGCTGTGGGTGGGCCTCAACGGGCTGAGCCGATCCAATCAGACCACTGGGGCCATCCATTAATATTTTTTTAATGATTGAAAAAAATACACATTTGTATAAAATGCACATACGTTACGTACAGATGCTTTCACAAAGAATCAAATAGGTACCCTTCTAGCAAGTATGATCATATATCATACTCAAAATGGCTAATCGGTGCAGACAGTAACTAAGTATTACCTTCAACAAGAGGTTGTGCATCTAAAGTCTAAAATATGTCTTAAGTCACCAATGTGGATGCATGTGCATCACGCCAACATTTTTGAATTCTTTACCACGTCCTACTTTGTCTTCTACTCTTTGTCTTTTATTTCCCGCCCCAGGCGTGCTTAAATCTCTTGGCACAAAGTCTCATCTTGTGGGACATGAAAGTATCTCTCTGAAAAAGTCTTGTCTTGTACTAGGATTTTTTTTATTATAATAGAGAGATCATGTTCATGAAAAAATTAAAACAATTTTATGAGATTAATTTTGCAGACTTGTGTTTACTGACGGTTTTTAAACTTCATTTTTTCCACAACGCTTGCAAAAGTGTCTCCAAGTGGTGCACCTTGAACGTAATATTTTTATGATGGGACAGCCGCTGTGCCGAGCAGTACCTGTTCTGCACACTCAGACAAACATGACCTGCCTCAGCTGCACCTAAAAAACATTATGAATGGTAAGCTGGGTGCGTTGAGATGGGGTGCACGCTGCATCTAAATCAGGACGTTTGTCCACATCGTCGCCCACCACAGTCAATAATGTGGGTGTACATATAATGTGCGCGTCTTGCTTGACTTTTTGCGAGGGACTGTGGTGAACACGGTGTTAGAAATTGCACACAGGCGTGTGTGTTGTGTGGGGTTTTAAAGTCAACTGTACACAATGACACCATACGTCTATGGCAGATCTCACCCCCTCTGATCCACGCACTTCCTTCAAAATCCAGATCTGAGCATTGCAATACAAGCGATAAAAGTGGATTGTAAGGTCCACACCTGCAGCGCTGAACTCTGTGTGTTGCTGCAGCCTACTAAAGGCGACATTAACACTGCAGAGAAAGGTGACAAGTAATGAGTTTTATGTGGTGTCTTTGTTTGATTGTTCTAATTAATATTGCAAGCGTGACAATTCCGATATTGCTGTCTTTCGATATCTATCCTGAATCCCCATAATTAATTAAAATTGAATGTGTGTGTCGTTAAGTCTGCTGCTTACTTTTGACATTTTCTGCCGCCATTATTATAGCTGCTGTATACTTGTGTCACGTTAAAATTGAAACGAAACAACAAAAAAAAGAAGCTTCACAACTATGTCCAAATAAGAAATACAGTATATGGTAGACTAGCAAAATACCCGCGCTTCGCAGCGGCGAAGTACTGGTTTAAAATTTTTATTAAGAAGAAAAGTAAACCTTTTAAAACTGAGGGAAAATATACCAATAATTATTTGTTAAGGATCTCTTCGTATACCATGTTGTCAGTTCGGCCCTCCGGTTGTAATATGACCAAGCTGTGCGCTGAGCTTACTCTTGAGCATGCAACATATAGTTGGCCATGTGAAAAGCAATCTTGCCTCAAATCAATGCCAACCTTTTGTAGGGTCTGTCCCTGAGACCTATTAATTGTCATTGTGAAGCAGAGCCTTACTGGAAATTGGGAGGCGTTTGAATTGAAATGGGTTTCATCGATAACTTCACATCCAGCTTTTGAGAGTTTAAACATTCATAAACATCAAAGTGTCCACTACTCAAATCATCACCTGTGAATCTAAGATGTTTAAGAGGCATTGTCCAAAGGTGTAAAATATTTGGCCATTTCAGTACACTTGAAAGCGATAACCAAATAATTCAGCGGCAGCCATTAACTCACATGCAGAACCATCGGTGAAGGGCTTAAGCATTTCACTCTTCTAGTGCTCCTGTGTAGTATAATTATCTCCTGCACCGTCATCAGTCCACACCTTGAACCTGTCGCAGTCATTCAATTCATAAGACACAATGTTCTTCCGGATATCAAGAGTGAGCCTGATATGGCCGTGCAATATGTAACACAGAGAATGGAAAAGGCAGTCGCCATCTCTGGGCATAGAAACCACTCAGTAAGTGACAGTTCTTTGATCGATGGTGATCACCTCGATAGACATGTCAATGGGAGTATGGTTGGAATGATAAAGGAAATGGGTACCTGAAAAATGTAAACTAAGTCTAAAATACCTACACAATAACTATAATCATAATAAACGAACAATAAAACAGCGGAGAGGCCGTGGATTAAATAAAAAGGCTGCAGTTATCAGCATGGAGACGTGAATACTGTGGCGAAGCAAGGAAGGGAATGAAGAGACCAGAGCAACGGACGGCTATATATAGGCAGGCAGCCAACTACGTGGGAGGCGTGGGGATGGGGGACCCAACGCCGCCTCACACTGCAACCGAGCTGCAGGCTATGTACGTATATATGTACGTAAGTAGGAGTCAGTTAGCGTTGGGAACCCGCGTACCAAATTTCTTGAAGATGGGCCCATAAGTAACAAAGACCGTTGGAAAGTTCAATATGGCGGCCGAAAGTGGTGTCATACCACCGAAATAAGTATGTACATCGGTTTCGGTTAGCGCAGGGAAGCCACCTACCAAATTTCGTGAAGATCGGGCAAAGTTTAACATGGCGGACGTTGTCGACCATTATGACCATTACGTGTAGAATTTCTAAATGAAACCTGCTTAACTTTTGTAAGTAAGCTGTAAGGAATGAGCCTGCCAAATTTCAGTCTTCTACCTACACGGGAAGTTGGAGAATTAGTGATGAGTGAGTCAGTGAGGGCTTTGCCTTTTATTAGTATAGATGCCACATTTAAACCAGCAGTTACGATGCTACTGTATATTCTATTTCTTGCGAGGGAGTTTTTGCTTGTTTTTTTTTTTTAATCAAGGAACTCCATGAGGCATAATTATTTAAAATGCATTAAGGTCTGTGAAATAAACTTACAGTCCTAATCACACAATTCAATCAGAATTATACTTAAACAAATACTTCTCAGCGCATGCAAATTATGAAAACTCACCAGCCAAAGAGCGCACGGCGTCACGGAGATTCTCCTCTTCCTTTTTTCCCCAGCAAGACACTAGCTATGGAGAACTTTTTTCAGCGGGTCAGGAAGGAAGAGTGCAATAAGAAAATCATATATGGCGATGAACATTGAAAGTCGATATTTTGTAGAGTGTAAACACAAGTGTTTTTGTAAGAACGTTTTGAGAGATGTTTATACCTTTAATCCACATGAGTCTTGGGAACGCAGTGAAAGAGACTCGCAGTCCTGCTGCCCTCCTGATTGCTCATCTTTCTTTCGTCGCTTTGATCATTATTACTGCTGTTTCATTTTTTCAAGTTTTTGAAACGTTGTCAATTTCACAGCGTCCATTTTTTAGCCCAAACCCATGTGCTGACGACTAGTCATCCAGGTTTTGACTGCTATGGATATTTTTCTTTAAAATGCATGCAAAAAAGGGGCTTAAGAACACATGTTGCTTTGCACCCCGACTGCTTACATATATTCTTCTCTTATTGTTTACATGGTTAAAGGGCCACTTTTTAATCCGAGTATAGAATCAAGTCAATGAATCTTCTGGGCTATTGATCTGGTCAGTTAAGTAGCAGAGGGGGTTGTTAATCAGTTTCAGCTGCTTTGGTGCAGTAGAGGGGCAACAATGAGATGACCCCCAAAACAGGAATGGTTTAACAGGTGGAGGCCACTGACATTTTTACCTCCTCATCTGTTTTTTCACTAGTTTTGCATTTGGCTATGGTTGGTGTCACTACTGGTAGCATGAAGCCATACCTGGACACTACAGAGGTAGCACAGGTAGTCTAATTTCTCCAGGATGGCACCTCAATACGTGCCATTGCCAGAAGGTTTGCTGTGTCTCCCAGCACAGTTTCAAGAGCATTGAGGAGATTCCAGGAAACAGGCAGTTACTCTAGGAGAGCTGGACAGGGCCGTAGAAGGTCCTTAACCCATCAGCAGGACAGGTATCTGCTCCTTTGGGCAAGGAGGAACAAGATGAGCACTGCCAGAGCTCTACAAAATGACCTCCAGCAGGCAGGCCACTGGTGTGAATGTCTCTGACCAAACAATCAGAAACAGACTTCATGAGGATGGCCTGAGGGCCCGACATCCTCTAGAGGTCCCTGTGCTCACTGCCTGGCACCGTGGAGCTCGATTGGCATTTGCCATAGAATACCAGAATTGGCAGGTCCACCACTGGTGCCCTGTGCTTTTCACAGATGAGAGCAGGTTCACCCTGAGCACATGTGACAGACGTGAAAGGGTCTGGAGAAGCCATGCAGAACGTTATGCTGCCTAACATCGTTCAGCATGACTGGTTTGGTGGTGGGTCAGTGATGGTCTGGGGAGGCATATCTATGGAGGGACGCACAAACCTCTACAGGCTAGACAACAGCACCAAGACTGCCATGGGGTATCGGGGTGAAATCCTTGGACCCATTGTTAGACCCTATGCTGGTGCATTGGGTCCTGGGTTCCTCCTGGAGCACGACAATGCCCGGCCTCATGTGGTGAGAATATGCAGGCAGTTCCTGGAGAATGAAGGAATTGATACCATTGACTGGCTCCCACACTCTCTCGCCTGACCTAAATCCAATAGAAAACCTCTGGGTGTGACATTATGTTTTGGTCCATCCGACGCCGCCAGGTTGCACCTCAGACTGTCCAGGAGCTAAGTGATGCCCTGGTTCAGATCTGGGAGGACATCCCCCAGGACACCATCCGTCGTCTCATTAGGACGTTGTCAGGCATGCATACAAGCACATGGGGGCCATACAATCTACTGAGTATGATTTGGAGTTGCTGCAATGAAATTTCAAAAAAATGGACTAGCCTGCCACATCATTTTTTCACTTTGATTTCTGGGGTGTCTTAGAATTCAGCCCTCTGTACATTGATAATCTTCATTTCCATCAAACGATGTGACATCCTTTCGTTTCTAACATATTACCCAGTCCAGATCAGTAGAGATATCCAGGAGGATTTTTTTTCCCATTGAGATCTGATGTGTTTTGAAAGTGTTCTTTTATTTTTTTGAGCAGTTTATATTTTATACATTATATACACATACATACAGTACATATTAATTAGATGTCATCCTTGCAGAAAGATTAAGAAGCAGAGCCAGTATCTCAGCTGAAGTGGCTTGTAGGTTTTTCTTGGCAGCTCAAGAAATGATCCTGGCAGTTGTGGCTGAAATCTTGGTTGGTCTACCTGACTGTGGCTTGGTAACAACTGAATCCCGGAACTTTCCACTTTTTCATCAGTCTGAACACTTCTGATAGGCATTTTCAGATCTCTGGATATCTTTATATATCCTTTTACTGATTTATACAAAAACAACAACCTTTTCTTGCTCATCCTCTGACAGTTCTTTTGCTTTCCCCATGGCTTGGTATCTAGCAAAGTCAATGCAGCTCTGCATGAATTTAAATGATCTATTAAAACACGGACGCCGATTACAATCAAAAAGGTTACAGGTGTGGACACTCTCCATTAATTACCCATAATTTGAACCCATGTCTGTCAACTTGTGTGTGCATTATCATACCCAACATTCAAGAGTATGGAAACTTTTGATCAGGCTTCTTTAGGTGATTTCAGTTATCATTTTGATTTTAAAACAGCACACACAATTATGCGATAATAAAATGCCTTGCCTGAGCACATTTCCTAATTAAAAGGAAAGCTTTCTGTATGATTACTTGTATTTTCCAAACAATGGCCAATATTTCACAAATTCTGCCAGGAAATGTAAACTTTTGAGTACAGCTGTACTCTGCTGCACTAACCATCATTCTGGTGAAAGCACATCCAGACTCACGCTGGACATTGACATGGACACAATATTTATTGATTTTCATTGTAGTGGTTACACTGTTTTAACTCTTAAAATCTTTTTTGAAAAGCCAAGTAAGCAACAATCATGCAAGAATCCTCATGCAAGAAAGAATCTTTGGGAGAAAACGCTACAATTACTAATGTAACTTAATGTTTACGTAGAGCAGTGGTTCTCAACCTGTGGGGTGGGAAGTAACAAAAAGGGGGGCGCGAAGATGTGAAAAAAAGAAAACAATCGAAAATATGAAAAATACATCTATTGAAACCAAAACAAATTAACTTACACTACCGTATATACTCGAGTATAAGCCGACCCGAATATAAGCCGAGGTACCTAATTTTACCTACAAAAACTGGAAAAACTTATTGACTCGAGTATAAGCCTAGGGTGGGAAATGCAGCAGATACTGGTAAGTTTCAATAATCAAAATAAATACCAATAAAATTACTGTACATTAATTGAGGCATCAGTAGGTTAAATGTTTTTGAGTATTTATTTCAAAGAAAAACAGTAAACTAGCTCTGTAAGTGGAGAAGAGGGTCAACAAAAACAATATGGTATCTCTCTCGCATGCGTGTGTGTGTCTCATGCTCTCTCTCTCTCTCTACAGGGAGAGACTAAACACGTGCGGAAATCATCGGCGTGCACAAACCGAAAGGGAAACTAGCTTGTTTGTATACCGAGTGTGTGGTCGTGAACACATGCAAAAGTATGGCAAACTTTTTGGTCATAACCCGATTTGTACGTGTACAGAGACGTTCATGAACCGAGGTTCCACTTGAATGTACTGTACACTCCAGCTTTCTTTCAGGTTGGCAGGGGCAGCAGGACCTGACTCGAATATAAGTCGAGGGTGACGTTTTTCGGCACATTTTGGGTGCTGAAAAACTCGGCTTATATTCGAGTATATACGCGCATTCTGATACTAGAAAAATAAATATAGAGTTAGATAAATGTCGATAAAAGTTAAGTAGGTATAATAAAATATGTATCTATGATATATCATTAATTAAAAAAGAACAAATTGGTATTAGTGGGCTCCTTTCAAAAAAACGTTAGGGGGGGCGCAATTAAAACTTATGAAAATTCGGGTCGCAAATAATTAAAGGATGAGAAACGCTGACGTAGGGAAAGATCTTCAGTATTCCTCAGCCGCCACAAACAGCAAATTGCTATTTTGATGCAATGTGTACTGTATAGTGTTGGGACATGGGCTATTATTCTGGGAAAAATTCCTATACTAATTTGCAAATTAACGTTTCGGTATTGTCAAATGCTAGCTTATTTTCACATTATTGAATGTTTTTCATAATGAATGCTATTAGATCAATCAATTAAAACTTCACATTAAAGAAAAGGTTGAGTAAACAATAATGTAAAATATTCATATTTATTTAGAATATTTATTTGTTCACTAGCCATGTTACCTGTAAATTTTAAAATATTTGATATCACTTGTCCTACATAGGCTGCGGTGGGTTGGCACCCTGCCCGGGATTGGTTCCTGCCTTTGTGCCCTGTGTTGCCTGGAATTGGCTCCAGCAGACCCCCGTGACCCTGTATTCGGATTCAGTGGGTTGGAAGATGGATGGATGAATGGATGTCCTACACAGACCTGCAGCACCTGTCCTCGGTATCCTCCGGTGTCTGAACTTCCCCTGACCGGGTCGCCCCTCTCTCGGATTTAAAATGGAGTATGCCTATGGCTTTGGACAAAATGGAGAAAAATTCTTTATGGAAATCCGCACCAAACAATATCTTTTGGTGACCTGCTAAGGGTACATACTGTAATGGGTCAGGGTGACCCAAAGGTACTATTTGGGTCAGTTTGAAGCCCCCCCCCCCCCCTCCTTTTAATTTGAGTGCTCCTAGGACTCGGGGGGGGGGGGGGGGGGGGAGGGGGAATTTTTTTTTTTTTATGTCAACCCACTACAATGAATAACTTTTGGTAACTTTTTATGGGTATGTATTAGGCCACAGTGAACCCTGTAAAATAGGGTCAAAATAGTGGGTAAGGACAAGGTCTATGGTCCTCACCTGATCAAATGAGAAAGTGGCAACATTTTGGGACAGATTGGTCCAGCGGTGTGAATGTGTGTATCAGACATAAACAGTACACACAGATTTTAAGCTTTATAAATGAGATTAAAAACAACTAACAAGGAGAAGGATAAAGTCATTAAATTCACAATAGAAGTAGATATTAAAAACACAATGATAAAAACAGCAAGATGAAAATTAGCACATCAAAGCAATCTCAAAGCAAGTGAATAAAACGTTTTTAACTGGGATTTAAAATGGTCAGCCATTGTGAGAGGCAAGCTGGCCCAAAGTCTAGGGACCCACGTTAGCAAAGGCCCGGTCACGTAGAAGTGTCAATGTTGTGCACAGAACAGACAGTAATAAATGACTTGAAGAGCCAGGGAGGTGAGTAAGGACAGAGCAGATCAGGGGCTGACTTGTGGAAAGCTTTGATAACAACCATCAGATTCTTAAAATGCACAGGGAGCCAGTGAAGAGAAGCTAATACAGGAGAAATTCTTTTTGGAGCTTCTCAAACTTTGGAAGCAACATTGTGAACAACTGTAGGCGAGACAGAGGTGAGTGGTAAAGACCAGTGAAGGGGGGATCACAGCAGTGTGAGCAGGACAAAGCAAAAGCATGAAGAAGAGTTGGCAGATCATTACAAGACAGAAATGGCTTAAACGTAGTGATGGTCTTAGGTAGGAAAAACCTTCGTTTAATCACCGCAGTTATTTGTTTATCAAATGTGAAATCTCAGGCGGAGAGCAGACACACAACTAAACGAAGTAGCCGTGACAAAGAATTTCTAGCAGGGCGTTGCTGTCACTCCACCATAATAAGTCTTTGCAACAAACATTAGTATACTAGCAAGAGATGAATAGACAGAGGTGTAAAATGAGGGCAACTACACAATATATACAAATGCATAGGCTACATGTACTGCAGTAGGATTTGAGGTCCAACAAATCATACCGAGGCAAAACTGGAAGGTCATGCGTAATGTTTAAACTGTCATACAGCATTCGTTCATTCATTTTAAGTGACAAAGATTTCATGTGGAAATGTCTCCTTCATGAGAGTTTGAAATTTTTGGCATTATGCTAAAACATTAAAAACACTTCATGGCAATTTGGGAGGTCGCCCTCTTTTCACTTTTTCTTGTTGGTTCATTGTGAGCAACCGGTTTTCATTCCAAGGACAGGTTAGTAGCACCTCAAATAAACAAGAGTAGACATTGGGAACTTATTTTAATGGCAGGTGCAAATGCAATCTGGCTAAAGTATATTCCGATATACACATTGTGGCCCCCAGCCGGGACGCTCGGAAGGACCGGAAGAGGGATTACGCCACCACCTCCGGACCACAAGGAGGCAGCCGCCCTAGTTGGTATGGGGACCATGGGAACAGAGCATGGAAGCTCAACCCTATAGGGGCCCATAGTCAACACCAGGGGCGCCCGGATGCCTAAAGAGTCCTGGACGTCAGCACTTTCATCTCATGGAAGGAATTACCAGGGACACCCAGAGTGCTTCCGGGTGCTCAGCCAGCAATTCCGCCACACCAGGAAGTGCCGGCGGAAGTTCATCGGGAGGCAGCTGGAGCACGTCCGGGTGAGCATAAAAGGGGCCACCTCCCTCCATTCAATGGCTGGAGTCAGGTGGAAGAGGACAGAGCTCGGAGGAGAGGAATGGAGGCAGTCAGAAAGAGGCCAGGACTAAGGGTGTTGTGGTGCAGGAGCACGGAGTTGTGCGGTGTTGTAAATAGAGAACTATGAATAAATGTGTGTTGGTGATTGAAGCTTCGGTGGCTGCCTGTCTGTGTCCGGGCCACTTACCACAACATATAAACACGTGTTAAAAGGGGTCTTGGAGAAAACTAAAGGTCTTCATGGGCCATATGCAACATGTTTTGAACATTGATGATGTGGGCCATTATAAATTGTGAGGGATTGCCGGCCATATATTCCGGCCAACACCTCCAGGCCGCCAGGTGGAGCTCTCCCAACAGCATGGATGTTCCCCGAATTCCAGCAGGGCCTTATGGACCTTGTAGTTTGTATGCGCAGCCCTGCTGGATACCATGTTGGCCACCGGGAGCCGCTGTGGGGAGGCTCTCAGACTGCTAGATAGATAGATAGATAGATAGATAGATAGATAGATAGATAGATAGATAGATAGATAGATAGATAGATAGATAGATAGATAGATAGATAGATAGATAGATAGATAGATAGATAGATAGATAGATGCTATGTACTCTATAACCCGGAAGTCCATCATGAACACATGACTGGAAGGAACAGCGTGCTTCCGGGGTGAAGAAATGGAGTTGTTATATGACCTGGAAGTGTTCCTGGTCACGTGGACAGAGATGGCAAAACACTTCCAGGTCAAGGACTATAAAAGGACTATGGGAAATCCCAGACATTGAACTGAGCTGGGAGGTAGGGTGGCGAAGTGTCTAGGAGAGGAGGAATTGTGATTATTGTAGCATTGATTGATTATTATATGAGTAGTGTGGAGCGGAGGGTGCTTTGTGCACATAATTATCATAAAATAAAGAAGTCTTGTACTTTTACCTGGTGTTTGGCGTGGTACCTGAGGGTGAAAGAGGTCGATAAATACCTCTACTGCTACAAAATGCTTTGAAGCATAAAATCACCAAAACCAAAACATGCAAAATATTATAGTTATTCAAACAGACCTTTTGCTTTAGTTGACAACTTTGAAAAATGAGGATGATCAAACGTGCTTACATTTTTGCAGGCTGGCTACACATAGAGCTCAGCCTAAGGGTTTCTAGTGAGACGATGAAGGAGACGTAGCCTAAGTGAAGGGCGGGTGAACAGCGGGCTGTCTTTGGTTTCAAGTGCCCCTCCAATATTTTAGGGTGCTTTATGGGAATTTCTTTATAAGAAGCAAAACCAAAACGGCTTTGTAATTGGACAGCCTGATCATGGAGTATACAGTATGAGCAGCGTTCAGTTTAAATAAAGATGATAGCACATTTTACATATTTGTCTTTATTCATAAAAAGAAAGTAAATCATTACAATCCATTTTTATTTAAGAATATATATTTACAAAATGCATCCAGCCACATTAAACTAACTACTGAAACCTTCAGCATTTCAATATTGTGCTTAGATACATTGGGGAGGATCTCATATAAAAATACTATACAGAGAATACATCTTTAATAATATTACTTTTTAAAAAATACACATTAATAATAATGCATACATATCATTCAAAATGCATAGGGATGGATATAGAGGCAAATCTGAAGCCTTAAAAACACTTGTAAAAATTTCCTGAAACACATTTGAGGCTCCCATTTAATATTGCATAAAAACACTTAGCAATACCATTTGGTGTCAGTTATGGCACATCTCAATTACTAAACATAGAACGTGTCAAATACTGAACATATAAAATTAGCAAAGAAGTAAATAAAAGAGTTTTTAAAAGTAGTCAAACCGATTTCACCTAAGCTCAAAGCTTACCGACAGTTTTAATTCAGAAATGAAGAGTCCTGCCTGCTACGCTACTGGTGGCATTCTGCTTTGTGCAACGGTGCTTGCCAATTTAAGAAAACATGGCAGGTTTGCAAAGCATTATGGGAAATGTTTGTTCGGGAGCTTTTGTTCTTCAAGAAAATGACTGGCAAAAAAGGGGAGAGGAAAAAAAAAATTTTTCTGCTTACTTTGTTCCACCACCGACCTCCAGTTCCCATACCTGGTGCTTAAAGTTTGATGAGAGGTAAAATGTGTTTTGTTCTTTTTTTATTCTAGAAGACAAGTACAGTTGGACCCAATAAAAAGAAACGTGATTGTCCTAGCAGCATACTTTAAAATATTTTTTTTAAATAATTTAATAAAAAATAAATTTGCCATTTGTACAATAGTAAGAAACATAAAATGAATGTTGCTGCAAAAGGCAGTGGTTGTCATTCCAAAAATCTAAAAATTTAAAAGCAGATTACTAAAACAAAAGCTATTCCATCTACTTCTTCTATACAACTACTGGAACTTTGATCTAGAGAGGTGAAATATTAATATGAAGCTAATTTTACACACTTTTCTAAACTGTTTTAAGATTCAAAAAGGTTTAATAAAGCAGATCTCCCCACCTTTACTTGATCCTCCTAAACTGCCAAAATGATACTCTGTTGAGAAAATGGATGTTCAGTCTTGAAGTGCAGCACATATTCTCTTCCTGCATCGGTAACTACCAAAAGGACCACCTAGTCAGTGAAGGGGAACTGGAGAAGGTGTAAACTTGTAAAGGATCAAAGTGCACCAAATTGCATAACAAGATGGCACACATCATGGGTGACAAGATGACTTCTGAAAGAGTAATTCAGATTAAAAGTATGTCCATCAAAAATAATATATACACACATACGCAGGTGTCCCAGATTCAGTGTCTTTCATGCAATATTTTGCATGGGGAGGTGAGTTGGAATGGATCAAAAAGATGCAGACGCACAGAAAGAATGGAGGCTTCAGCTTCTGACCCTCAGACAAAAGCAAAAACAGCTCCACGACATTTAAACAAAAGTTCATGTCTAGGAAAGAGGCGCAGTTCTTGAAGGTGCTGTAAGGTTAAGGTAGTAGGAGAAGTGGCTCTAATTCAATAAGCTTATGGGCAATGTGGTAACGGAGTTGAGGGGGTAGAGGTGGACTTCTAAAGTTTTTCTTAGACAAGTGCTCTTTTATTAAAATAAAATTAAAAAAAAAGTGCTTTTAAGAGAGGCCTTCAAGAAAAATAATACACACACTCTTAGAAGAAGTGATATTTAGTCAAAAAAAAAGTGCAATCTATAGACCAAGAGTAAGGAAATGAAGCAATACCCCACTGTGGCAACACTACAAAAGAATTTAGTAGTGCTATAATATTGTCACCTTCAGTTATGTGTTTGTCACAAAATTAAATTGAATTTCGGTGCTTAGAAAAACAAGAAAAACTAAAACTCTACCGGATAGAGTGCATGTGCATCAAAGGAGGAATTCATTCTAGCAAACCTAACCAAAAAAAAAAAAATAAAAAAGCAAAAAGCAGTTATTTACTCACAAGTACATTAAGTGAAACTTGAAGTTGTCAGCATTTAAACATATTCAGATTAGCACCATGATAGAGGAGGGAGGTGGTGGGTATGGTGGAATGTTGCTTCCCTAACCATTAATCTATAGGAACCTTAACGGATACCCACACACAGAAGAGAGTGAAAACACTAAGAATTTCCACAAGAAGGTGCAATTAAAAAAAAAAAGTGTATAAAAACAATAAATTCACAACATTTGTACGCATAACATAAACACATGTGAAAGACTGAAGTTAAAAGATAAATAAAAAATTGACCACAGACCACTTTTGTGCTTGTTGAACTAGCAACATTTGGACACAAGGCAACAGTATAGCAGGTGAATGCTAACTTGAGCCCGGGGTGGCACCTTCCACGTGAAAATGGTTTTGACTGTTTCATTCAATTTCATTATTGTTTCCTCGGACTAGTACATGTGTGGAAATTAGAAAATAAATTGCACACTACAGTATTCTGCTCTTTTAAATGCTCACAAGAACCAGACATGGGTGAAATTAAACCGCAATGCGCAGAAGCAATGTACATACTCATATTATGGTGCTGCTTCCTGCTTATGGCCACCTGATCAATAAACAGCCGTCAAATGCGGGATTAATAAAAATGCCCCCCTTTCAAAGTACTACCTTCAGTGATGCTTTAGTACTACATACTCATAGAGTACATGTCGCACTTCTTTAACACTTTAAAGTTATCTATTTCGATTTCCGTTCTTTAAGGAAAACAATAAAAAGTTGCTTACAGGTGTCAGTACTTCCCCAGGTACCCAGTGCCCTTTTGTCACTTTTTTATATTTTTAAAGCCCTTTGTGCAGTTTTCATTTCACATTGAGAAAGCGGATTTATTTGTGCCCAAATGAAGCCTAAGAAAACAACAGTCACCCTAAACAAAAACAGTAGGATGTCGAAGCAAAACTATGACAGGATAAAGAGTTACTTGGCAGAAACATTAAATGCATCGCTGTCCATGGCCCCTTTATAAATCCATTGTGCTTGTTTTGCTTTCCCGATTCATCGTCAGCTTGCTTTGAAGGGCTTCACAGTCATCCTCTTGTGTAGGCTGTGCTAGTGGATTGCGGCTGATCACCAGCTCCAGTTTGTCACCCGCCTCGGTGATCAGCGGGACTGCTAGGCAGCAGTCAAAGTCACGGGTGCGGACGTGGTTAACCTGAAACACAACAGAGTGGTCACATTTAAGTGATCTCGTTATAATACAGTTTTACTCTTCATAGTAACAGGAAGTAAAAAAGAGAATTGATTATTAAATGCGCAGTATGCATGTAGCCAACAAGAAGCTAGATGAAGAAAGGTTTCATGGGCTCGAGTAAGGCCAAAGAGCAATGGAAGTGTGTGTGTTCTTTTCTGTTTATAGCTCTGAATATTCAGGAAATATGCATAAAATTTGTGGAAGTAGATCTGTTTATGCAAGGCTAGTATCACACATCATGAGTTGTCTCGCTTAATGACCGCAGTTGCGAGATCTCATTGCCTGAATGTTGTGAGATTACATGACTAGGTATCACTGGGGAAGACAGAATAAGCGACTCCATTATGGATTATCAGAAATTACAAATATCCTATTGGGCTGTGAAAGTACAGCAAGATCAACACATTTTGGAATCCAATCAAAGTGGAGAACACTGAAATAAACATTGGGACACACTGCAAAAGTTAACAAAATAAAAACAGAAAATGACCAAGTAGTACCCACTTCTGTCATTATTGTCTTTGCTTTTGTTTGTAATGAGGACAAAAAAATCCTGGAGAAGATCGCTCTAGTCTAGTTGTGAACCTCGTTTCGTATGCATGGTCCGTCCTTCTGGCTGAGCACTCATTGGTTATCAGGCGCAACACACACTTCCGTGACTTCCAACAAAATCACCCCTTTTAAGTAATGTTTGCATATAAAGTGAAAAGCACCTACTGTGATAGCCATACCTGTCTGTCTGTCTGTCTGTCTGTCTGTCCACATGAAAGCACTTGACTTCCAGTGGACAGACTGTGGTGAAACTTGGCACACTTATTCTTTAAGGAAATTTGTCAGGAAACTCCCATGTTTGTTGAGATCTCTTGAATACGACACATTTTTGAAAATTCACAATGTGCCATTGAGAAGAATTTGTGAGCGTGTCTATCTTAAAACAGAGGAACATTCCACGCGACTTCAAGAGTTTACGGTTTTCATTTTCCCCTGAGAGAGACTACTGCAGCTTGCATGAATTTTATTTTGTTTTTCCTTTATTCATTTCTCAGTTGCTCCCAGTTGTGTCAGTGCACTGAAACAAATACACCTCGCTGCGGGCCAACCTGTTGTTGACGTGTGTTACCACATACAGTAAGGAGGGTACAACGTTTGATGTGTCTTTATTTATTTATTTTGCTAATAATTATATTCTTTATTCATATAAGGAGGGTACAACGTTCGATGTGTCTTTATTTTGCTAATAATTATATTCTTTATTTATTCATATAAGGACGGTACAACGTTCGATGTGTCTTTATTTATTTATTGTGCTAATAATGATATTCTTTATTTCTTCAATATGGTAGTAATGATATTATATTACTTATCACCACACAAGGTTAAGTACTGTCCCTTACTGCACAAACGCAGCAGTAGGTCTCATTATATGCAAACAGTCTGCCCCATCCCGTGGCTTTGTTGTCTTGTCTTGAACCGCAGTCGCAGCAGCTCACTTCTCCTGATGAAATCAAAGTGGGGAAGTGACAAGACGTTCATGTCCATAAAAGTAAAAAGTGAAAGCAAGCTAATTTATGTACAAATGTATGAAAAATGGGTAAGTGACACTTGATGCTACAGTGACTAAACGTGTACTCAGTATTACGCTAGTAATTTTACTTACACTAAAACCAACCTTCATTATCTAAAGAATATAATGATCCAAAATTTCTCTGATACTGTAATTTATCGGCAATGCGCCACAATGACCTGCTATCTATCATGTTTGGATGCAGGCAACAATTTTAGCTTAAGACTTCAGTACAGATTTTAGATCTGCTTTGGGAATTACTTTGAAAAATGTTTAAGAAATTTTGAACTACAAATAGCCACAGACCCTCCATATCAACCTCAATAGTACAAGCAACATTTTTAATCACTTGAGTTGCAGTCTTCTGTATTAAAGAACATTTCATGTACACTATTTACACAAGTACATGTAATTACATTCTATTATCACTTATTTTTTTAAGATGACTTACCATTACAAAAATATGATAATTAACAAAACTATAAAAAACTCTTTGATGAAGTGAATGGAAAAAAATGTAAAAAAGCTCCAACTTTCAAACCAGATTAACCAAGTTTTTGAACGCATCTGAATGTTGCAGACATTTTGTTGATTTTGTTGAGGCTGATCGCAGCGCCTTATTGAGGAGTTGCTGGGGATGTCGGACTGATAGAGTCACATGCAGTGGCTGTTCATAGCTTGTTCAGGTTATAGAAATGAAGGAAGGCTATGACTGAAAATCGATGGAATAGTCGTGTATTGTGATGGGGGCTCAAACTTGATGGAGGATGACAAAGTAGAAGGTTTATTATGGAGACCGAATAGTCTGTGAATACAATTGTGCAGAATAATTGTGGGTAGTTGTAGATCTAGACATTACTATAGAACAATTCCTTGATATCAAAACACCATCATTAAAAATGAAAAAAGAAAAATACAGAGCCACCCATTAATTGGGTAACACTGGTCTACAAAAAAATATTTTTTTGTTTGCTACTGGGAACTTCAGAGCAGTTCTTTATTAAGTTTTGTACACTGATTTCATATATGAAATCAAATTTAAGCTAGCACATCAGGTTTTTGAAATACACATCAGACATTTTCACACTTGAATATCAATATAATATATCAACATGATATCTGGAGTTTGGACTCTGTCCCACCACAATTGTTTTGATGTGTTTATTCTGAAAACAGACCAGAAGACGATACCAGAGACACGTTAAAGTATATTTATGTCAATTTACCTCAATATAAAAGTGAGGTCAGTGTGCCCAAAAATGTTGGAGGCACTCGCGATTGCACTTGTGCTGCACATCCATCTCCCTTTGCAAGAACCAACAGTAGTTACCCATCATGCTCGGATTGAATTTTCCCCGATATCCGTTTTCCATCACCTTTATATCTTGATGAAATCTTTCCCTATACTCATTGCTGACGTTGCCCAGATTTGGTGGAAAAAAGTCGAGATGAGAATGAAAAAAATGCATCTTCAGTGACATTCTGGCTCCCGTAAGCTGATACTCTTTCAGCAGGTTCTCCACAAGCTCTCTGCTCTGTGACTGCCAAGAAAATTCTGGACAACCTGCACGAATGCTTCCAATGCTGCTGATTCAGTGGGCTTCAGTTTCCTTTTGAACTCGTCGTCAATCATCAGTTCACGGATTTCAGGAACAACAAAAACACCTTCCTTAATTTTGGCTTCACTTTTCTCGAGACCAAACTTTTTTCTTAAATGCTGAAAAGCATCGCCGTTTCTGTCCATCGCCTTGACAAAATTTTCAAAGTAATGGTGAATCTAACAAACAAAATGTCCTGAAATGCAATGTTATGTTTAACAGTAAAACCGACTACCTACTGTACATCATGTCTGAGTTGTCATTGTGCTTTAGAGTCATATAAGACCTGGTAATCAGTAACAAATATTTTTTCTGCTGATTAAAAAATAATAATGACAAGGTAAACAACTCACAGCTGTTAGTAACATGTGGCAAATTCTTTTATCTCAATGGTATCCCTAGTGGAATTACCGGCATTTATCAAAATGGTTATCCACCTTTACTGTCCAGTCACCCTAGTTGTCCAAGACCTGGAACATCATAACTAAAAAACGGGACGTGCTGGACAAGAACGGTTTTCAGATTTGGAGTCAGCAAGTGAAACCTGTTAAAATAAAGGTGAAACACTCCCAGTGTCAAAATGCTTGTTGACCAGTGTAATCAAAGAAAAAGATTCTTCATCACTGAAGTGACAAAGTATCTAATAATCATCAGGAAAGAATTACAAACTTAAAAGACTGAGGTGGCACAACATGCCCAGAAGGCCATGATCCTAACAGACCTTCACAGATATAACCACTTAGGCAGAGTAATTATAAGCCAGTCTGGAGGAGAAGCCACATAACATTAAGCCTGAAGTTTGAAAAGACGTGTTGCAGATCCTGAGCCAAAGTTTCTCCATTTTGATCAAAATGAAACTCTTTGCCAGTAATATAAAACACCATGTCTGGTACAAATGGAAAACTGTTCATACTTTGCACACTTAATCCACCATGAAGGAGGGCTGTGGATGAATCAGTAATGAAAATGTTCTGATGTTAGAGAGATTATTAGGTAAACAATATTGTCATTCTAATGTTACTCCTCTGGCAAAACTTCGCTTACAAAGAAAAAATAACGAAACAAGATTTAAGAGCTATGGCTATAAGACAACAGTATCAAAAGTGAACTAACCACAAACATTTTACCTGTAGAATTCTATCGAAAGGTTGGAGTCCACCACGATCTGCTGGCCCATCTGGTCTGATCATGTTCACATACACACCTTTTTCTAGGAACCCATCAGACACACTGAACCCAAAGTCATCCCCTTCACTGTCCTTCACAATTGTAACCTACAGTAGTACAAGAAACGCAATTATTACACATCTGAATTATTTTCCATTCTCCCAAATTGCATGTCAGTGTCAGGTCTGCATTTTACTCCAGCTTGTGCAGCGGTTTGCTGTTTGCTTAGGCTCCACTGTGTGGTTTCAGTACATTCAAACAGCAAAAGTCAGGAGACATTAATATCCTTAGCAACTTTGTTTTTTATAAGCACTGAAGAAAGCATTGAAGAAAGCTGAGAGAAGAGTTTCAGAATGAGTTTGTCTTACTCCACCACTATTAAATAATGTTTAATCATGTAAGGGAATAGTTGAAAAGATAGAAAGGGAGAAAATAGTATATGTATTAAATATAGCACAAATATTTTAAAGTTGAATAATAATTCTAAAACAATACTAACATGAACTAACTTGTAGTAGGCTAATACAGTATATCTTATATATAAACATCTACTCGTGGAAGTGTGTCTGTCGAGCCCGGAAGTGCGAGGCTACAGCATGAAGATCAAAGAGCCGGCAGGGCGGCCCCAAGTTAACGACTCAGAAGAAGAAAGAAGGACGAGGCTACAGCATGAAGTTAAAAAGAAGGCGAATCCGTCTCTAAAGTGAGAGCACCGAGGAAAGACAAACAAGAGAGAAACTCGGTTAGCCGCTGATAGACAAGGGGAGGCGAGCATGTCCACAAAACGAAATCGCCAACTCTGCATTTCAGTTTTTTTTCCTGACAATTTCAATAGTCTCTAGGAGCCCGGGCTATTTACAGCACAGGCTTGCACAGCTAGTATAAAATAAAAGCAATGAGAAGGCTTCAAGTGGATAGAGGCACTTCATAATGATGACATCGGATCCAGTGTTTGATGGCGCAGTGACATCTGAGGGCTTCATAAAAAGCGGTAAGTGGATTTTCCTGCATATGTGAGAGTGATGTTAGTTTGTGGCAAAGATTTGTGATCATATCTAAGACAGTAACACAATACTAAATGATGACATTCCATTGGATAAGGTGAATAAGGGTACAGCTCTTGCCCTGAAATTCCTACATCTTTGACAAAGTTACTACAGTGCTACAAGAACAAGAATGTGTACAGAACAGGACTGTCTGTCTCCGATCCTGGGGGGCTACTGTGTCTGCAGGTTGTCATTCTTACAGCTTTCTTAATTAGTGACCAGTTTTTGCTGCTAATTAACTTGTTTTGCCTTAAATGTAATTGACTTTCTATTTAAGACACGGACCCATTTGTTTTTTATTTTTTCCCCCCTAGTTAGCAGCCAAGCAATGAGATACAAAATGAGCCAACACTTGACCAGATGACCTGTGTCCACCACACAATATTGGAAAGTAAAGAGGTGTGAAGCCAACCAAAAATGATCTTCTCAAAGTAAATGCCAAAAATGCCTTTCACAACTCACATTTCATCTTATATTCAATCTAAAAGCTTTAAAATTATGAGTACTGTATGGTGCTTCAGTCATTCATCTAAAATGGCAGGTACACACTTTAAATTCAAAATAACCAAATTCAATTAAATTCCACTATATGGATAGATGCACACAGTGCACTGAGTCTATCTTAATAACTTGTTTTAAGACATGATTTTTTTGGTCACAAGTCTTTTGAACAACATAACAACTAGAATGACAAAAATCACAAAAATGGTTCTGTCATAAATGAATAAGGCTTCATGGTTCTCATAATTAGGCATGTTTGACATTTTTTTTCCTTTCAAATAAAGTACTATTGTGCCACTTCTTTTAGCAGATAGTTTCAATCTAATGGTAAATCAAACTTACAAGTCAAAGCTACAGTTGAGACATTTTTCTGGCTATTAAGATCTTCAGATTGAGAAAAGGGTATTTGCCTGCATTGCTTTTCCTGTCAAGGCAATGGGGCAAAAAAATTATATATACCTTATGCAGTTCCAGAGGCGTTGGAGACATGATCTCCTGGATCTCCTCTTTGATCCTCCGTACCTCCCAGCTCTTGTCAACTCCTCGACCCAGTGTCTTGGTCTTTCCGTCCTCATGGAGGATGGATGTTCCTTTCCTCAGAGGGCTCAATCCTGGCTGGCCAACAGAACTGACGTGTGTTTTGTTCCCATCAACACCTAAGCTAATGGTGCTACCAGTCATGATTGATGCCTAAAGAGGTGTGGGATACAGATAAAGTACATGAAACGTTATACATATTATAGTCAGCCTTGACAGAACATTCAATATTACCAACTCTCTCAATTATATACTGTATGTATCTGTCCATTTATTACAGTATGGGGATGAAAAGGTTATAATATTGTGTAATGTAGCAGTCTGCAAATGGATGCATTTAGTGGCATATTTAGTGAGTTGACTGGCCGTAGTACGTCACCTGTCAATATGCAGACATTTTTAATAGGAGGCATTATATGGATTTTGGTCACATTTTAAACTGTAAATTAGGTGCAGCAATCATAACATTTATTTCCCATTGGGATTAATAAAGTATCTATCTATCTATCTATCTATCTATCTATCTATCTATCTATCTATCTATCTATCTATCTATCTATCTATCTATCTATCTATCTATCTATCTATCTATTAGATGCAGCAATCATAACATCTATTTGGCAATTTCATTTCAAAGTTTAACGACAATAGGTCCATTAGTACACTTCTGTATCCATTGTACTCACTGCATTTCTTTTTTGTAAGAAATTCAATTTATAGCACATTGAGTGGTGCGCTTATAATCTTAAGTTTCATATACAGTATAAGCTGATCTAATAAACTAGGTCACAGCTGAGAAACACTTCTTTGGAGAGATACAGATAGTTCCTTTTCCTGGATTCATTTTTTCTTCCTTTACTAACTAATGTCCAACGAACGTTCTAGACCTGGCAGCAGACAAAACATCATAATTACCTGTTAAAGATGCCACATATGCTTTGAAATCATGGCTTTATTCCACATAATAGGAAACAATTGATAGAGACATGCAACCAAATTGTAATTGTCATAAATTGTTGCACACTTTCTCCCCAAAAGGTTGGAGGTGTAGACTTTGGAAAATAGAATACCTGTTAAGTCATTTCATTGTCCATTTATTATTTTGCTAACCCTATAATAGACCGTCATTTTTCCCCCAACTCTGGTGCATAAAATTAGCCAAATTCACAGTTTGCAACAGATGTGAGTGCACCACATACGGTGTATAATAATAATAATAATAATAATAATAATAATTTTATTTAACCTTCCCATATTGGAATAGTGGTGGAGCATATATTGTCCTTTCATTAAAGGTTTATGGCATGTGTCACATGGCTTGAATTAATCACCCAATTTAATGAAGAGTTTAGAAAAAGAAATGTGGGAATGGAAAAAGGGCTTAGAGTTGTTTGTGCACATCCTTGAAAGTCCTGATGACAGCAACAAACTGATAAGAAAGAAATGAGGAATGTTTGGGATTTATGTATGAAGTATGAAACCATACAGTAATGGCTTACAGAATGCGAAGGCAGTGGATTATGGATGTGACAGACAATTCCAAATCATCTTGGATTCTGCTGGTCAGGCAACAATCTCTCTAGAATCTAACATATCTAGGTCTCATATATCGATGGGTTTCAGACTGTTTAAGTGATTTAAGACATTTAAGTGATTACACAGACAGAGAATATCTTAGACAGTGAGTGCATGTAGGCTGTAGATAGAATTAAATGTGTTCTTCTTAATTTAGTTTTTATAACTGTTGATAATACACGTTAGGCACCTTTCGTGTCAACATCTGATGACCACGTCAGTTATAGTCATCACTATCATTTGATTTATGGAATAGTTCAGTTTCAGTTCATTCAATTTTCCACTCTGCTATTACATTTTTGTTAGATATTTTGTTGGATAAAAATGAGTTGCCATAGAGTTAAAGTAGCAGAAAGCATAGACATTTATGAGTCTTTTTTTTTTTTGGCAGCATGGGGTTATTTCATCCACTAGATGCGCTTAACATTATAAAACGAATCATTACATGTCAACCTGAACCTGTCTCGGGTAGAACCGTAATTACATAGAATTCCAAATCCAAGTTATGTTCAGGGTTAACACCAAGGAGGTTGACTTAGTTGTTTGGAATTAACACAAACATTTACACAGGTGATTTATATCAATTCTTCAAATAAAAATAATCATCCACATGAGAATATAGTGGGGATCTACGTACATTCAAGATGGCAACTAGGAAGAACTTCTTCATACAACTGGTTGCAGCCACTTGTAATGGAGTAATGAGTAGTGTAATTAAAGTGAACACACGGACAATTTGAAGAACTGACTGAATGACAAATGGGGGCAATCTAACGTCTTGGTGAACCAGACAAGCTTGATGAAGTGAATGATCTGCTCCGCTTATTAGAATTAGTGTCCATGCCTGATGGTGTATAAAAATGATTAATCTGGAAATACACAAATACTTCAGTCAGTATATGCAGTTTAGACTACTCTGTATATTACCATAGTCATCCCTCTCTTTATTCTTCAATAACTGAAAAGAAGATTTGTAGCATAATGGTATATATTGTATACCCCTTACAAGAAATAGCCAAAAAAAAAAAAAAGAATAAAATTACCTCAATTTCCCGTAGGAGCTCTGACTGGCCACACGTTTCCAAATCCTCCAAAGCCTGGCACCAAAAACTGTCCTCATGATCCAGGTTGAGCCCATGATGATGGTGGCTGAGATATCTGTTTCAATGCAGGAACCAAAAAATGAGCGCACTCCTCTTGCGGCTGGGGGGTTTGCAAAAGCCGCAGGAGCAGCAACAGGTCATTGCCAGGTCACAGACACATGGGCCTGGCTTGCTGGGAAAGAGGGGTTCTTCACACACAACTTCTAGCATTACAAGTGGAGCTTTTGTTTGCAGCAGAGTGTCCTTCAGAACAAAAAAAGGCTTCATGCAGTTACTTTTAAAAATTAATAATAATAAAAAAAAAAAAAACACACAGCCCAAGGCCTCCCGAAACTGGAAGAAGTACAGGGTAGAAAAAGAAGAAAGAAAAAAAAAATCTAGTGTCTTTGAACACTGAAGGTTTAGGAAGACTGTGTTGGTGAAAGAAGCGACAGAAAGATGCATTATGGGTAAACCAGGAGCCTCACAGACTGTTAGTACAAAGGTGGATGAGACAGATTTCAGATCTGAGACACAGAACACCTGAAAAGAGATAAAAGGAAAAAAAAAAAAACAAACACACAGGATAACAAGACAATGTGAATGAATGTGAACAAGAACTACAGAAGATTTGGCAAACAGGATGAGTCTGATTATGCAAGAAAACACAGAAGAACAGAAAGAAAAGATGCAGGGTGGCAGTGGGGAAAGAAAAACTCTGCAACTGGATGTTGCCGACCAATGGCTGGTACATTGACCCTTTCTGCAAAATTTCTCCCTGATCTTCTGGACTTTTAAACTATTATTCCTTTCAAGTGAAGTGCAAATCTCCGAAGCCAGCCGACTGTCCCTCGATATAAAACTCAATGTCAAACCCTCAAAAATCGCTACTGTATTCTGGAATGTTTTGTTCAGCTGACAAAAACAGATGAAACTCAAGGTTAAAAGCATATTACCATTTATCTGAGGTCTTTTGCTAAAATTATTTTAAAAATTTCATACTTTCAGAGTTGATAAGCTCCTAGGAGCAATCATGGACCTCTGAAGGGTTACAGCATATCTGGATCATCTCACTGAAACGTTGTTTGAAATTGTCAATTAGAGTTAAAAGTAATGTTTTATATTCATAGGCTGCAATTTTAACTAATTTAATAATTGATGAATTAATAAGCATTTTATTTATTAATTGAAACTTTTTTGATTGCTCTTTTTGAATTTGAGTGTAAGGGAATAAAGGACATTTGGCAGCATTGTGGAAAGCTTTAAAGTGCCCTTCATTAGCAATGAGCCAGCAAAGTCTTCTTTTGTATTTACATACATCTATACATTCCTAAAACCCATTTAAATCCAGTTCAGGTTCCTTCAGGAGTCTATTCTAGCAGCACTGGGAGCGAGGCAGGGAACAACCCTGGACAGGGTGCCAGTTCTCTACAGGGGGCATCATGCAGTCACACATCCACATTCATTCACATTTGGGGCCAGGTTTACAGTTGCCAATCTGCCTACCACATACATAACTAAAATCTGACATGAAAAGAAGAATATGAGACAAAAGTACAGTTGTCGAGGTACTTATGCTCACCTGAAAAATGATGGATAGAACACAAAATGTAGCATTAATCTAAAATAATGAAAGTACAGTTGTGCAGAAATGCTCAGATACAAATGATGACAGCCTGTACTTGATATCTAAATTGATTGTATATTGAGCCATAACTCTGTTGTGGAGGGCACCACACACTACACACTCAATTATGTATGTTAAAATTACAATTGGAATGAAATGACACAGAGCTATCCTTGACATGTGCATTATGAACTAATGCTTTGGCCTACAGCAGAAGCAACAATAACTGAAAAACTGTTATGAAGTATCAGCATGTAACGTTTGCTTAAATACAAGGACGTTTTTCCTTACGTGAGAAGTTCTGTTGCTAAATAATAGAAATGCTAAAGAAAATACACTCAGCCCACCCCGATTAGGACAAAAGGTTTTTTGATCTGTTCAACACAGAAGCGTCAGGTTACTATTATTACAATTTTTTTAAAAGATACTCTTTGACACAACATTTTGCTTAATAATGACAATTGTAGCACACCGGGCAAACAAGTAAATTTGCAAATCAATGGGACGGCAAGATACTTCTTTCTGTTACAGTACATGAAGTGCTTACTGCCTTTCATTCTTTTAATAAATCGTAGTTTGCATATATTTATATATGATTAAGAATTATAATTCTCCATCCAAGTATAAATTGGGAGAATCCAAACTAAACCTATTTTACATAAATTATCACCAATATGTAGATGTATAGTGCCTATAAAAAGTATTCACATCCTTGTAAGTTTTCACATTTTATTGTTAAGCAAGTGAAATCAGAGTAAACCGAGTACTGCTTTATTGCTAATGATCAACCAAAAGACTCTTTAATGCCAAAGTGAAAACAGATCTGTGAAAAGGGGTGTAAAAATAATTACAAATATAAAACATGCCATAACAGTATATAATTGTTTACCCCATTTACTATGACCCCTCTAAATCATCACTGGTGCAGCCAAGTGGTGTTAGAAGTCACAGAATTAGTTCAGTGGAGATTACCCATCTGGGGTTTCAGTTGTTTGTAGTCAAAATGTCCCTCATCTTGAACTTTCAACTTGCAGTGGCTTAGTATGTGGTCTAACCTACACAACTAAGTCAAAAGAATATTCCAGAAAATTCTGTTAAAAGTCAATAGAAAAACCTAAGCCAGGGGATGGAAATGAGAAAATATCAAAGACAGTGAATACCTGTTGGAGTCCAGTTCTATCAATCACTAAAAGAATGGAAAGAGAATGGCACAGCTGTAAAGCTACCTAGAGAAGGCTGTCCACAAAAACCGAGTGACCATGGAAGAGGATGACTAGTGAGGGAGGCCATCATGAGAACTCTGAAGGAGTTACAAGCTATGGGAGACTATACAACAGCTGCCCTGATGCTTCTCCTGTTGGAGCTTAAAGGGAGAGCAGCAGAGAGAAAGACACTGTTTAAAAAAAAAAAAACTGCAAAGGACATTTCAACTAGAGTTTTCCAGAAGGCACATAGGAAACTCTGAAGTCAGCTAGAAGGAAGTTCTATGGTCTGATGAGACCAATATGAAGCTTTTTGGCCATTAGATTAAATGGTATGTTTGGCATAAGCCAAACAATGCACATCACCAAAAACACATCATCCCCACTATGAAGCATCAGACTGTGAGGATAAATCTCTGCAGCCGGCCTGTAAGGCATGTGAGGATAAAATGAATCCTGCAAAACACGGGGAAATCCTGGAGGAGGAAAAAAACTGATGTAGACCACTAGAAACTTAGGCCTTGGGAGAAGATTGGCTTTCCATCAAGATGATGACCCCAAGCACAAAGCCAAAGCCAAAGCTATACAATGTTCATGTTCAGAAATGTCTGAGTCAGAGTCTGGATCTCAATCTAATTGAGAACTTGTGGCTGGACTTGAAAAAGGCTGTTAACTAACCATTGACATGCAACCTGGCAGAGCTTGATCAGTATTGCAGTGACGACGAGTGAAAAATGGAAGTGTCCAGATGTGCAAAGCTGATAGAGAGAAAGAGAGAGACCTGTGCACATAAACTCAAGGCTGTCGTGACTGCCAAAATATCAATCTGAATAGCACTTATTTTGTGCTTTATATTTGTCATTCATTTTGACCACTTTGCAGTGATCTGTTTTCACTTTGACATTAAAGTCTTTTTCTGTTAATCAGTGTCAAAAAAGCTACAGCAACTCCCCTGTGATTTAATGTTGTATAACAATAAAATGTGAAAACTTCTGATTTTGGTGAATACTTTTTAAGGGCACAGTATACATAGTATACTGTAAACAGTTAAACAAGAAAAAATATTCTGAATAATACAAGATACATGGGTATGTCACTTTTTGCCTAATTCTGTGTCTATGTTTCAAAGGGCAAACTAACATGAGGAAGAATGCTTCAAATTCTGTTATAATTTTCATTAATGATTTGGATAACCAGTAAGCATCTTTGCATCTGAAAGTACTTCACTCACCCACTAGGCTTGTCCCAGTCATCTTCGCTGAACCCTCCGTCAGTGAAGGGGTAGTTCTTCCGTCGACTGGTAGGCGGCGTGCTGTTACGCTGCTTGGCGCTTCTCCATTCATTGGGATGCAGGGAGATTCCAGCCCCATGGTGAATGTAGGTGCCTGTAAAGGTAAAAAAATAAAAGCAAATTTAAATAAATATAGTTAACTAACTGAAATGCCCAGCGTTGCCCAGGAGGAAATAAAGTGTTATTTTTGTTTGTGAAAAATATAATGAAAAAAAAAAAACTTTAAAAATAAAAATAAATTAAACAATGAAGACTCACTAATGTTCTTGTCTTGCAGTCTTGTATGTATTTTATCATCCAATTGATGCTCGGAACCGGCCAACTCTATTTAATTTCAAAAGCAACAGGGGCGCGGTAGTGGTGCTCACACATAAAGAATGCTGACAGTCACCTCCAGTTTGAACCTCGGGTGGTCGTTCCGATTGTCCACTGGATGATAACATGCATACAAGAACCGCAAGATCACCCCCACTGTACCCAGAAGGTGGTGGGTTAGGGTTGATTTCACCCTACAGTATTTTTAGTTGACCAATGAGAAACATGTGTACCAAGTTTCATGAAAATTGCTCCAGCCGTTTGGAAGTGATGCTGGACATACATACATACATACACACACACACACACACACACACATATATTAACTTTATATATATATATATATATATATATATATATATATATATATATATAAATAAATAAGCACATACATACAAATTTAAGGACACATACAATCTAGTATGTGTCATACAAGGTGGCTTACAAAAAATCTAATTTAAACACAGATGTGTAGAATTCTGAAACTAAATGACCTTTTTCAACCACATATTATATTGTTCACATTGCTCCTCTAAAATTCAAAGCATTTTAAATTTAAATTTGGTTAAAATAAAATTGTAGCAAAAGAATCTTTGAATAACTGCAATCCCAGATTATCTAAATATGAAAGAAATTTTCAGAGTAAATCTCAACAGTTGAAACCAAACACAAAACGAAAAAAAAAACTGACGAAAATTGTCTTAATTCAAACTACAGTGTCTATTTAACAGCTCATCTACATGAATATTGATCCATCGTGTAATGGCTGATTAGTATTTTAACTTTTGTTACATTGTTGAAACTTTACAGAATGAAAAAATGAAGTCGTAACAAATTCACCTAAACATTTTAATATTTATCAAAGTAGATTAGTCATAGTTTTTCTTCATTAAAATTAGATTTTCTGTATGTCGCCCCTAGAAAACCATTAAAATGAACATCCTTTTTAACATAGCCTTACCTTGACTTCCAAAGCCACCATCAATTCCAGATCCATCCCAGGACTCCATAGCACTATCAACACTGGGAATGGTTGTGGAGTAAATCTCCGACAGTTTACTGGTCTTCTGAGAGTCAGTCAGTTCATCTTCAGGATCACTCACATCATTTACGGTTGCCATCTTCTTTTTAGAGAATGGTCCTGAAAGGTTTGCAACATTATACCTTCCCATCTTTTTTGGATATCTCCTAATTAATTACATTTTAGCTAACTACATGTCAAAGTTTATTTAAAGCATTCATCCATCTGTGTTTACATTAAATTTCTTAAGAGTAGTCTCACACATGTGTGCATGGCTGGCAACTTCAGGGCTTGTTATCTTGAAATTCCTCCCCAAACTGAGGGTTGGCACTGTCTCCTAATGTGTTAATTTACTTTTACTGTCAGACCTGCAGGTCAATGGCATGAGGAACTGTAATGTCACGTCTGGTTTCTTCCTGCTTAGACACACCCCTTCCTCCAGGGCTGATATAAATAGTATACCACCACTGCAATATAAATAAAATTTATTATTATTATTATTACTTGCAGCTCTTTATGGTTGTCTTGGCTTTTATCTTACATCAATTACAAGGGAGATCCCGTTATCCATACAGCAATAGGCGCAAGGTCCAGAAATCAAAAAGGGACAGGCTAGTGTAGCATTGCAGGGCCTACTCTGAGACACCACCTGGCTCTCTTCCCCTGGGTCTGTTTAGAGAAGCCAGCTACACTCCCATAACAGCATTAATTTATTTTTTTTTTTTAATTTTAATAATTTTTTGCATTTATATAGCGCTTTTCTCACTACTCAAAGCGCTCAGCAATTGCAGGTTAAGGGCCTTGCTTAAGGGCCCAACAGAGCAGTGTCCCTATTGGCATTGACGGGATTCGAACCGGCAACCTTCCGATTGCCAGTGCAGATCTCTAGCCTCAGAGCCACCACTCCGCCCTTAACTCTGAGCATTGCTCTGAACTTTCAGAGGAGACTGGTTTCACATACTGTACCTCAATGTCATGGGTGAGTGTGAAGCCCCGTGAACACAACCAACGAGTCCCGACCTGTTTTGAGACATCTAGTAGTTCATGAACTGAGGGTGGACTAGGGCACGTTTCTGGTGCCAAACAGTACAAAAGTACATGTTTGTTAAAAAGCAAGAGTTATAAAATTTCTAAATAAATAAATATCCCCTTAAAACCAGAGTATGAGGTGTTCAATAGACAGTTAAAACAGAGTTAAAAATTCATGCCATCATCACTCACATCCTCATCAGTGAACCTTTGGTCTCCTCTGCTGTCTATGATGCTCAGCAGACTCTGTACTACCCAGAATGCACTCGCTCTCATCCCCGGTCACCTCCTTCAGTACTCAGCAAGTCAAAATGAGCCCTGGATCTCCCCTGCCCTTTCCTTCACTCAGCAAATTTGACACTTCTCTGGAATGGCACTCCTTGCTCCTCAGAGATTCACACCTAATGCTCCAAACATCCAAGCACTCTTTCACTCTGCCAAGTTCATTTTCTAATTTTTGGTTATTCGTATTTTTTTCAGAATCTATTCCTTCCATACAATATCCATTCTTTTACTCATACTCTTTTCTACAAATTGTGTAGGCATTGTGCTAATTGCCACCAGAAGCTGTTAATGAGGGGCGGCTGCACTAATTCCTCTATTGCACAAGCATAATCACTTAGCCAGTTCTCCCATAAAGCATCCCATGACTGCATGCCTTTTAGTCCTCACCTCTCTTACACTACTGATCTGAGAACAACCCTGCACTAAAATCTGCATCAGCCATATTGCCCATGGATGAGGTCCCTGGATAAATGCAGAGTATCCAAAGCCACGGTAAGCTGAAAATTATTATTGTATTATTTATTATTATTATTGTAAATTAACTGAATTTTTACCTGCAAATACTTAAAGACAGACTGAAAGACCTCCAATGGACCTACAGTACATACCAGATATGATATAATTCAGCCCACCCTGAATTTAGTTTTGTGCACATTTTTGCTTGATGAGCTACAAAGGAGTCTCATATTGAAAACCTACTATATTAACAAAAAATGTAATATTAGAAAAATCAAATCATTCTCCTTGGAAAGGTAAGAAAGATTTAGTGAATTTACATGGCATATAGATAAAATGTTTTGAACGGGTAGTAGCAATCTGGATTAACTTCACAAAAAAAAAAAGAAACAGTCATGAGTCAAGCATCTAGCATCCTGGGATCTAATCTCAAAAACAAGACTGAGCCTGTGCAGAGTTTGTATGGTGTCCTTATGTTTGTGTGAAATGAACTGGAAATTCTAAACTGGCCCTGTCTGAGTGGGACGATTTTAGTTTAAACCACCTTTTGTGGAAGTTGAGGTACCAGAGAGGACTTCTGCTAGCAGCTAGGCAGGTCTAAAAATATTCGAGCTGTCAAATACAATGTGGTATTTAACAAGTTGAATTTGTGACAGGGTCGGACAAAATGCTAGCTCTAATTTGTTTTTCAATTGGGACACAGGTAGGTTAAGCAAGGTGCTCAGAGTTAAGAGTTACTGTGAAAGATTAAAGAAACAACCACAGTTTAACAGTTTGTTATTTATATTCACTTAACAGATTTGCTTTAAAATGTTCCAAACTTTTTGGTTTAAGAAATGCAATGTCTATTGATGTCTTTACGTAAATCTCTGCATGATTTCCCTTCCTTGTAAGCATTATCTAAGGTATTATGGAGGTAAACATTATGATAGCATGGTCAAGAAAGTCTAGTGAGAACAGCACCTAAAAACAATGTCCTTTTCTGTCATTTTATTGTATAAAGTCACTTACGGTCCATTTGTTTCTTGATCTTTAGGGTGACGGTCTCTCCAGCCATCTGTAGCAGGTGGATAGCTTCACTCAGTGGCTTCCCTTTCAGGCTCACGTTATTTATGGCTAGGATTCGGTCTCCCACATGAATGGCACCAGTCCTTAAAACAATATCATCCACAGAGAAAGGTGAGCTACATTTAGGTGAGCTTACAGATCAAATTGCCAAAATCTGACATTGTTCTCTAAGCTGTATACTACACTGCAGAAATATACAATAGCTATAAAAGCATTTTAAAAAAAAAAGTTTCAATATTTTGTGATGGTTTAGATTCACCCCAAGCACTAGAATATAAAACAAAAAAAAAATCAATGAAAGAGAATTGAAAATGGATATTATAATAATAATAATTAATAATAATTCTTTGCATTTATATAGCGCTTTTCTCACTACTCAAAGCGCTCAGCAATTGCAGGTTAAGGGCCTTGCTCAAGGGCCCAACAGAGCAGAGTCCCTATTGGCATTTACGGGATTCAAACCGGCAACCTTCCGATTGCCAGTGCAGATCCCTAGCCTCAGAGCTTGTCTTGAAAACCCTTTCCAAAATGCAAACCTCAAGTAGGAGAGTCCACCATGTCAATAACTGGGGAGATCATAATGAATGAGGTCAGTTTTCTGAACGATATGGGGACATATGTGCTATATGTATTTTTTAAATATTTTATAGAATGCTTGTTGTGAACTCTCAGTAACACATTTGCTGTTACATTTCTTCACCACTAGGTGTCAACTTTGTAATGGCAAGTCAAAAAATCAGCATTCGGTGAAAGCAAGGCAATATTCTGAAAACCATGAGTGAAAAATAGAAAGTGACTTTGCCAATATATACAATGTCTCAAAAAATAGACAACTATAATATAAAAGCAATCTGTTATAGGTAGAAATAAGTTCAAGAAAAACTCACTGGGGAGAATATGAGAGATTGCTTATTGGCAGCAGGGGCAAGAAATGATGATTTCTTAGAGAATAGCCTCTAAGTAAGTTGGTGGTTAAAAAGAAATGCATCAGCCACAAGGGGTCCCTGGGGCCACGTTTAGCTCCAAAAAACTAAAAAGAGTTTGAGAGCTTAGCATTTTCATCCAGTTCGAATTCAGCAAACATACGTATTAAGTAAAATAAAATGTAGAACATTTAACTGACAGGGGTTACTGCTGGAGAAGATGGATGTTCCAAAATCATTCTACAAGTAATGAGATGAATATTATTTTTAAGAGCTGATGCTGTCCACAGGCTGCAACTCAAATAAAATTGATGCTGTCCACATGTTCTTTGATTTCTCCAGTGCCTTTAACACCATTCTAAGAAACGAGCAAAGGGATACGACTCTTGATGCCCCCACAGTCTCCTGTAGTACTGACTACCTGATCAACAGATGGCAGTTTGCGAAATGGCTTCATTCAACATTGGGGCACCTCAGAGAACTCATTTCTCCTTCCTTTTTATCTTCTATTCAATGCTTTTACAATGTACTCCTAGCTCTTACCTTCTATAGAAGTTCTCAGATGACTCCTCCATCCCAGATTGTATTGATAATGGAGAGGAGTCAGAAAACAAACTGGTGGAAGACTTTGTCTTGTTGTGTCTTGTGTGGTGGATTTCCAACGTGTTAAGGAGCCCCTAAGACTAGTCAACATCCAGGAGGAGGAAGTGGAGATGGTGCAGAGCTGAAGATACCAGGGGACCTATATGAGCAGCAACCTCCATTTGTCTGACAACACAATGGCGCAGCACAAGAAGGACCAGAGCAGGCTCTACTTCCTGAGGAGACTCAGGTCATTTGCTGCTGGGAATGTTTCACCTGTCTGTTATAGACAGTGTGTTCCTCTACGCGGGGGAAGCACCTCGAGTTTAATTGATTCAAATGCCTGAACAAACTTATCAGTAAAGCCAGCTAAACAGTGAAACTGACTCTGGACACTCTGAAAGCTGTTGTGGAGAAGAGGATGGTGGCAAAATTAAATGGCATCATGAACAATTCTGCTCTTTTCCTACAAGGGGTGCTTTCTTGGTATATTTTTAGCCACAGGCTCATACCTTCGTGGTGTAATAAGAAACACCACTGGGAAACTTTTGTGCATGTAGCCATTAGGCAATTTAACACTTATTCCTAATGTCCATTCCTTCACTCTAGTCAGAAATCATAGGAGAAATAGTACAAAATTCAGTTTATTGAAGTTATATTTTTAGCATACTATTTATTATATATATATTTTTGTTCTATTTCCTTATACTATGCTTTTGATTCAACATCAGTGTATTTTTTTGTTTTGTTGTAGTATACATTTGAATTTCCTCTTGGGTACTAATAAAGTTTATCTAATCTAACTAAATTAAATATTAGCTGCTCGTCTAAAATGCACTGTCCTTACCACCAATCAGTATTTTAGATATAAATGGACATGGAAGGTGACAACCTCAAAAACAGTGTCTTCCTCAAGAAACAAACTGTTAATCGGTGAACACAAGGACAACACATTTTATAAAAGACACAACATATAGCTTATTTTTCTATCAAGTGTGTATAATTGCTAATAAACTTAAGAGAACTGATCTATAATTTCTGTAAATGCTGGTGTTCTCCAAATCATTCAATAAACCATCAGGAAAATACTGACAACATACAATGTGGACACTCTAGCTCTGTGAACCAAGAAGACAACTCTACATTATAGACTTCTGCAGTAGTTTAAAATATCACATTTAGGACTGTGCACTTTACAATAGTATATTGATCCCACTTTCCTTTTGTGTTTAATTTATTCTCTTCTTGCTATTCATACACTCGTATTTGCTTTTATTTTCATAGTTTAAGTTAGTGCAATTTGCTTTACACGTATTTTGATTTCATTTGCACTGTCTTTACATTGTCATATTAGTACCATATCTACTGAAATAATCAACCAGTGACTCTGAGATTTCAAAACAAGATGATATCTGGTTCCATAGGGCAATGACATACAGAATAATGAATTATTATTATTATTATTATTATAATGTTAGTCATCCATATAAATAAGAATTTCACTGTACTCTGGTACATGTGACACTGAACTGGATCTTAACTAGACATTGTTCTGATCTAACTAATCGAATGCAGACACCAACATGATAGAATGAGACATACAAATTTCAGATGAAGTAAACTGTCTATTACTACACATGAAAAATGTCAATACATTTAGCACAAAATCAGATCATAAAATATTTTTTTTTACAAACTAACTGTTTTGTCATAAATTGAGTAACCATCATGTAGAACTTTGGTACTAGTAATGATTTCAGGGATTCTGGTTCTTTAAATCAGTTGTACCTCCTCCATCAGTTATGGAAGCCTGGCAGTCAACTGAGTCCACAAAGGATGCCAATATGAGGTGTGATCTCTCACTTGAAAGGTCTTAGCAATGAATGGTGAGGACTTCCTTAAACACCATAGAATATGTAAAAGTGGGTTTAGTGTGGCTTTAATAGGGCCCATCAGGGCAAAAGTGTGGACTGCTTCCAGCTCACTAATATGATAGCACATGCAACATTACAAACATACATATGAACAATCATGAAGTTGTGCATTTTATATTGATGATTTTCACTCCAGTAAAGAGCTGATGATGTAACAGTAAGCAGATGTTAACAGCCACATAAATGTAGTTTTTCCATAGAAATGTCAAAGGTGGTTAACAAACTGTATCATTTTAAAGTAGTAGGTAGCCATAATTAAACACACACACACACACTGTGCCCAAGTAATAAACATAAATCCTAAAACATCCAGGTGAGAGCATTCAGCCAACTCTATCACACTGAAGGCACCCAGTGATCTGGTGGCCCTTGAGAAGAGGTACCTAAGTATAACAGAAGACTCATCAGATATGAAGCAAGTGAAGAAAGAGCCTCTGTGGTCTTGTAGATGGACTTTGAGTTATGCAAATGTGGAAGGGAGAAACTGGGAATGGAATAAGGGAAGTGGAGAAGGGTAAGGTATGAAGGGAAGTATATTGAAAGTAGAAGATATGTTCTAGAGCAGGGGTTCTCAACATCGGTCCTGGGGGCCCACTGTGGCTGTAGGTTTTTGTTCCAACCAGTTTCTATTTTTATTCGGACTCCTGGGATAATTAAGTGAAATGTTATTTGCCATATTCTGTGTTTTGGGAAAAATGTAGAAATTAGAAAACTAAGTTTGGTAAATATACATATATAAAAATTTACCAAGCGGTTATATGGGAATAATGTATTTTTTTTTTCTTTTTAACAATATTTTCATCTTGATTTTCATTCTGTTTTTTACCAGGTGTTCTAATTGTTTAATTAATTAATTAATTAATTTCTAATTAGTGGGTCTAACGCTAAAGTAGTTGCAGCCTTTCATGATTCAGTTCTGTTTGCCTGGCTGTCTGCTCTGCTGGTTGACATTATTAAGACACAATGAAGGGAGCAAACGCACAGAGAAAGGGCAAAATATAATACAATCAAAGAAAAGATGGTTAAGCATTTAAATCTCTGGCAAAAATGGAAATATTCCTAAATGTCTTATAAATGTAAAAATCATGCTGTGGTACTTTCTTAATGTAGAATAAGAGAAGAGGAAAAAAAATGCCAGCTAATTAGCTGTGATCAGTGTTATCAGGTGCTATCACGGATTATGAATTTGGTTGAAAGAAAAACCTGAAGCCACAGTGGGCCCCCAGGACCAACTTTGAGAAGCCCTGTTCTACAGCTACAGGGCAGAGGGTCAAAATGAAAAAGTGAAGCTGGGAGTAAATAGCTTTTGGTGCTTGGGGACAGATTCAGCGAGTGAAAACGGGCAACAAAATGACAAAGAATTGGGGCAGGAGGAAGAATTTGTCAAAACTACTGCATTGCAGAATATGCTGTTACTGAAGATATAAAAATAAACAAATTGATAGTGAGATGTTTACTGAAGTGTAGCATAGACACTATAACAGTGAAGAAAAGAACAAAAGTGAACAAGATTAAAATGCTGCAATTGATATTTAGGGTGAACAAAACGGACTCAGTAGAAAAGCAGTACTTAGAGGAAGCGTAAAGGTGATATGGCTATGATGAAAGAAGATGGAGAAGATGACTCCTGTGGGCTGAACATCCACGGAGAAAAGAGGAAAGTAGTTAGCTAAGGAGATTATAAAAGATAAAAGGAGTAGGAAGAGAAAAGACAAGGGAGAGAAACCAAAAAACAATTGGAAAGATGTGATGAAGAAGGACATGCTGGAAATTGGGTTTGATATGGAGATGACCAAAAATAGAATGCAATGGTACAGAGAGAGATAAACCTCCACTGCAGAGATACTACAAAAGTTAAAAGCTAGGGGGAAACAACAAGTAGTGATTAAGTGGAAACAAAATACAACTTCAGCACAAATACCACACTAATGTTAGGAAATATTTCTTAATACCCAGAAGTAAGAATTCACAACACAAGCTACCCAGGAACATAGTTGAAAGTATCAACCTAGAGATCTTTAGATATCATACTCAACTACAAATTATTTTGGAAACGGTGAGTACAAATCAATTGACAAACTATGTTGAGATGAGCGGCGTGTTTTTGTGAACACCATTATAAAAATAATAATAATAATAATATGTTGCACTTATAGAGCGCCTTTCGCAAACCCAAGGTCGCTTTACATATAGATGGGGAGGGAAAAAAAAGATCACACAGAAGACAAAAGTTTGTCAAAGAGGAAAGTTTTTAGTTGAGATTTAAAGATGGAGAAAGAGGAGCAATCTCGGAGAGACTATGGAAGAGAGTTCCAGAGTTTAGGGGCCATAACACATTGAAGGACCTGCCTCACAGGGTGGAGAGTCTGGTGCATGGGACAGTAAGGAGATTACTGTGTGAGGACCTGAGAGAGAGACAAAGAGTGTATGGAGCTAGGAGCTGAGTGAGGTAGAGAGGGGCAAGGTTATGTAGGGTTTTGAAGGTGAGAAGCAGAATCTTGAATTTAATCCTTGATGGAACTGGTAACCAGTGAAGTTGGGAGAGAACAGGGGAGATTTGAGCAGAACACTTTGTGGGGGTGAGGACTGTGGCTGCAGAGTTCTGAATGTACTGCAGCTTCTGTATAGATTTTGCAGGGAGGCCGATAAAGATGGAATTACAGTAAACAATCCGAGACATTATGAAACAATGAACCAGAGTTTGAGCATCATTAAAGGACAAAAATGGAAGGAGATAAGCAATGTTTCAGAGATGATAGAATGAAATTTTGGACAGAGACCTAATGTGTAGCTCAAAATTAAGTTAGGAATCAAACAAAACAATGTTTCTGACAACAGGAGCAGGTTTGACAAGTGTCCCATCAATAGAAACGGAGAAGTTAGATGCCTTAGAAAGCTGGGAGTTTGGGCCTACCAGTAACACTTCAGTTTTATTGGCATTCAGTTTGAGAAAGTTATTTTCCATCCAAAGCTTAAGATCAGTGATGTAGTCAGTGAGAGTGCTGGGAGGTGAGTCTGTAGAGGAGTGTGTACTAAGATATAACTGTATGTCGTCTGCATAACAGTGGAAGTGAAGGTCATGTCTGCGAATAATCTGACCCAAAGGAACAATATAAAGTACAGATTATAGCAAGATTATAGCAAGTCTACTTATGGTTGTTTCATCTTAAATTCCTTGTGTTCCACTGACCTAACGTGGGCACCACAAAAACAAAAAAGCTAAACATATATAAAACTATTGCGCAGATGCGACTAAAGTGTTCATCAATTTTATCCCTCAGAAAACAGGAACATGGTAATGTTAGAATTCTGAGAACATCGTAGGGACCATCACTGAGTAAGAACTTCCGAGTTACTGGCAGCATTAAGAGGAAAGACGCCTCACGCCTGGACAAACTGGTGAGGAAGGCAGGCTCTATTGTTGGCATGGAGCTGGACAGTTTAACATCTGTGGCAGAGCGAAGGGCGCTCAGCAGGCTCCTATCAATTATGGAGAATCCACTGCATCCACTAAATAATGTCATCTCCAGACAGAAGAGCAGCTTCAGCGACAGACTGCTGTCACTGTCCTGCTCCACTGACAGACTGAGGAGATCGTTCCTCCCCCAAACTATGCGACTCTTTAATTCCACCAGGGGGGGTAAACGTTAACATTTAACATTATACAAAGTTATTGTCTGTTTTTTTTTTTTTTTTTTTTTTTTTTTTTCACCTGTATTATTATCATTCTTTAATTTAATATTATTTATTGTATCAGTATGCTGCTGCTGAAGAATGTGAATTTCCCATTGGGATTAATAAAGTATCTATCTATCTATCTATCTATCTATCTACTAATTTAAGATCCATTTGATAAAAATCTCACCATCAAATCCTGAAGCATAGTATCTAGAGTGGATGCTTTGGTTAACCCTCCACACTATACAAAGCACAAGTGACAACTGATGAACTCTACTCAGATCAGTAGAGTAGGTTTGTCCATTTCAATGGGCAGAAAGGACTGATGGTTAAAAAAGTAGGTCAGTAGTAAAGGTATTTTATGCTTCAGTGCAAACAAAATCTGAGTGAAAACCATAGCTGACACTGTAGTTTCAAGGTCTATCGATCTGCTAGCGGAAAAGCACTTTTTTCTGCCATTGAACAGATCGTGGCTTAATGCTGCAGGCGGCATTTAGCTAGTGGCTTTTGTCTCATGGCCACCTGAATGGCTGAACTTCACTTGGTACTGAAGATTAATTTAACAACTCTTAAAAGAATATTTCCAGATATTGTTGAGACAAAGGCATCCTTTAATATCTCAGGTGACTCAAGTATGGCAACTGAAGCCTTTATTAAGTAGTTCCTTTCTACTACATACCCCACTTCATTGAAATAAGCAACAGCAAACTAAAGAGCTAAAAGCAAAAGTGAGATTCTTCCTTTTCCTTACAGTCTCTATGCCCTTACCTCTCAGCCAGTCCCCTTTTGGTAAGCCCAGATATAACAATGGGGTCAAAAGGTTCCTCTGTTCCAGAAATCGTTATTCCCAAAGGACCACCATATCTCTTCAGTTCCACAGTGTAAATAATAGAGCCAGTCATTTCCTGTTCATCTGATGGAGAACAACCAGTAGAAAGATATACAATAAGTTAGCAGTAATGCATTTAAATAGAGGTTGAAACTGATCAAGTGCATACACACATCTGTCTAGCATGGCTCAGTTTTGCACGTTACCCTGTCATTCAACATGTCTCTTTAAACGCAGTGCAAATAAAGCAGAGGTGTTTGATTCAAATGAAAGAAAAGCAGGACTCTAAACACAGCAAGCACTCTGGACCCAAACTCATTTTCTTTGTGAAACAACACAGGAGGCCCACAGGATCAGTTGGTATGAAGACTCCCATGGTGTCAGGACCATGTTGGAGCTGTACTCCTGGATTTATTCTGGTTTCATTTTTCACATACATTTTTCTTTTTCTATGCAAATAGTTTCTATCAGGTTATGTCCGAGTTTACAGTTCATTAACTTCTTTGAGAATTTAATTACTTTCCATTAATGGTTATCTTTTGGATGTCACAGTGG